>NW_009650103.1:2107778-2122068 GCF_000708025.1 Charadrius vociferus | reverse complement strand
GAATGCCGGGACCGCGCCGGAATCGTTAATGCTTACATTGATGGCCGGTGGGTGTAAATCAACAGCGTGTCGCTGGCTCCCTGGGGCTTTTATGGCCATGTGCTGAGGTGTATAAAACCTGATCAATAGACTTTGTAGGAAGATACTAAACAGACGCGTGCGACCCTGACGGCCCTGCGCCGGTGCCCGTGACTTGGGCAGCGAGATGTGCTTTCCTGCCACAGCCTGCCGAAATGTGGCCGGCTTTGCGGTGGGGATACGGGAGCTGCTTAAAGAGGGAAAGGATGCAGGTACCGGGGGGTTAAAGAGGAGCCCTGGGGGCTCGAGCCTGCTCCCTGCCACAGGGGATGGTCCTTCTGTGGCTCCATACCACGAGCATCAGCTCCTTCGTTAACAGAGGCGAAGCAAAATCCCGCTTTGCCCTCTTGTTATCTGCCAAAAGAGAAAATAGAAATCCTGATTTGGGATGACCTGTGGGGGTTGCTCATCTTATCTTTCAGATCTGAGCATTTTGGAGTTTCATGCCCTTGTTTTGCTGAGCCCTCGCCTGACCAGTACCTTCAGCTTCAGCCAATAACTGGTTTTCTCACATGCCTTGACTGAACTCACCTTGTCGCAAACCTCCCCGCTCCCTCAGTTCATCAATATGGGGGGAAATCGATAGTGAGCACTTAAACCTCTCTCTACCCTGACTGCTCCATGGTCTTTGTCAGGAAAACGAAACACAAACCCAAACAAAAAACCCAACCCACCCCAAAATAAAATAAAATAAAATAAAAAATAAAAAATTTAAATTAAATTAAAACCAGCAAAGCTTTCCTTTGCTAAACTCCAGAGGAGCTCGGTCCTGCCATGGTCCCACTGATGCTCAAGGGACCTTCTGTGGGTAGCGCTGGTTTGGCTGAGTGGCGGTGGATGACAGAGCTGATTTGCTCCGTGCCCATGGACCTTGCCTCTTCCTTGGCCTGCTGGGCTCCCTGCACGTCCAACCCGCTGCCTCTGTCCCTCGCTGGACTCAGCAAACGCTGCTGTGAGGACTCCCCATCCCCATACTTCTTCAGTGTATTCAACGCAACTTTCTCCTTACACAGGAGGGGACAGTTTGGGCTGTTAAAATCCATGGCACGTCCACTTCTTGGTGCAAAATGCTGTTCACCTTGTGAGATGTTTAGATAGCTGAAGTGAGCAGGAGGGACGGGGTTTGTTTTGCATCCCCCCCCCGGCTTCAAGCTTCCTTTTCATGCAGGGGCAGAAGCCAATATTTGTTCTTCAGGCTCTCTCATGCTCCTGCATGCATTTCAGCCGGCTCCCTCTGTCCCCTCTCATTTTCCACCTCGGTCTCATTTCAACAGCTTGAAATTTAAACAAACAGGCAGTTTTTTGCGCTTGACTCTCCCACCGCTCCAGGGTCTGACATGATGCTACAGAGACCAGTTTTGCTTCATCATCTGAGGTTGCTGCAGCCATCAGATGCAAAAACCAAAAAGTGAGCTAACCAGATTAACCACGCGGGCAATTCTCTGCTTGCCAACGCCCCCAGTACTGAAGAGCAGGGATGAGAGCTGAGAGCCGAGAGGGGCTGTTTGCCCCTCACCCCTCGTCTCTGCCCAGGCCACCCTGGGGCATCTCCCTGTTGGGGTGTCCATCTCTTCCCTGCAGTCCCCTAACACACCTCCCCGGCCTTTCTCCTTGCTTTCAACCTCCTAACGCCTCTCCCACCCTCCACCGCTCACATCCACAGATCAAGTCTGCAGTTTCCCGGCGTTAGAAACTTCAGAAGGTCCCTGCGTTTCAAAGGGCCGGTGGGGAAGAACGCGAGATGCCCTCCCTGTACTCAGGCTTTGAGCTCCACGGATCAGTGGCGAAGCACCCACGGATGTGAACTCAGCCTTCGGCTCTGTCACCCGCGCGCTTTGAGAAGTAGGCGCGGGAAGTATTTAACTGTGGATGTAGCTGTACATCAGACAGCCCTTGATGTCACTTACAGACCAGGGTACTTCAGTTCAGAGAGACACTAATTTACCCACTTCTGCTGCCATGCATACGGGAAAAAAAAGAGTGTTGCAGGGATTTCTCTTCCAAAATACCTCCGAACAAATGTTCTCATTTAGACCAGCAGTGCCAATCCCCTGTGAAAGTGGGAGGACTTCAACATTCAAAATGCAGCGACAATTAAAAATGTCTTCCCCCCCCTCCACACACACAAAATGGGGAAATATATTCTTTTACCTAACATAGTCATCAGTGGAATCCATCCTCATTTGCAGGCACAAGGAAATCCATCATGCGGTTCTAATTTACGGTGCTCAGCGGTTTTGCAGGAGATGGAGACAGCAGCGGACACAGGGAGGTTGCTTAATCGGTTGCTGGAGAAGGCTCTCATTTCCCTCCCGGCTCTCTCACACACATGAGCAGGAGCTGGAAGAGACACGGGACCTTGAATACCAAAGCAGAACTTGAGATGGGTTATGTAGGTGCTTATCCGGGAGTAATGAGGACGAAGGTGCAGTAATAGAAGCCTTTGTGTCTCATAAAGGGAAATTTATTCAGAAGACTCCCGGAAAGTCAGACCGCGACAATATCAACCTCAACTAGTTGCTTCCTGATCCGAATCTCTAAGTGGCAAGAAAAAAATTACATCCCCTCGCCACTCTGCAGAAACAAATGTAACTGGGGACAGCGGGGACAAAACACACTCTCAGAAAATCTGTGGTGGGCGCTGCCCGATGGAGCTGGCGTGTCCCACACCGGTCCCACCTCAAGGTTTGCAATGACAGAGGAACAAAAGGAGCTCAAGGTCAGGGAGTTTCACAGGGTGCCACATCCCTGGGTTTGGGGTTTTTGTTGTTTGTTTTTTTTTTTTGGTTTTCCCCCTCTTTCTGTTGCAAAACATCGACAGCGGGGGGGTATGCCTGGTTAATACACGAAGTGAGCAGGAGCAGCGTGGGGGGGGCTGCTGCTCACAGCCAGTCCGCTCCAAACCTCCTGGAGAGCACAGTCTTCCTCCTGGCAGCCGGAGAGATGCTTCATCCTCCCGAAACAGCAACTGCCCCCAAAGGAAGAGCTGCTCTGCACCTTCCCCAATTCCCCCCCTGCCTCAGCTCTGCGTCCCTGACTCTCGCTCAGCCGTGGCGGCGGTAGCGGTTATCCTGAATGGGTTATTGGACAAAGCGTTACGATTCGTGCTGAATCAAAGATGCTCCAGCCAGGAGCGAGGGATTAGGTCATGTCTCCAGACTTAGCGCATGTCGGCGGTGCCCAAGGCGATGCCGACACCCTCCCTGCCTGCTCAGCTCTCCTAAGGAATCCGTGTTTTCTGTCAGACGGGCAAAGCAGCTTTTGCAGCAGCTTTTTTGGTCTGTGCTTAAAGCGTGACCCAGCACGCTCCCGAAGAACAGCAGATGAATATGTATCGTGCCTTTTCTGTGGGTACTTTTAATGCAATTTTGCTGACGAGCTCTTAAATCTATTTTTATTACTGCTAAAGTGCCTTACTATCCTTCAAGGTAAATGCAAAAGTGGCCGGGTTTCATGTTCCTCCACTGTCCCCGCTCACGGGTGATGTGCCAGGAGCGGTTTGCGGTGCCTCCCTGGCACCGACCGACGGTGCGATGTTGGTTACACACTTAAATTTGGGTGAAAGAGAACCTGTCAGAGGGAAGACGTCTGGCTCGAAGAGACTTTTCACAGCAAGCGGAAGGAAATAAAGGGCAGGCAGCTCTGTCAGAACCATAAATGTTTAATCAATTCTTGCTTAACTCGGCAAACCTTTCTCGGATAGAAAGTTTGCAATTATTACCTGGATCAAGACAGCTTAATTAAGCAATTAGGATGTAAAGTTAACAGCCCTTGCAGAATGAGTTGCAGTGCTTTAATTTCAGAATTGCTCGTGCATGTAGGATAATAACGGTTTGGGAAAAGACAACTTTTTTTTTTTTCTTTTTCTCCCCCCAAAACAACACCACCATCAAATGAATAGGATAGCTCACATCCCCACTCACTGATGGGAATTTTGCCCGCATCGGGATGCAGTAAATCACTGAATAAAGCTCCATCCTCAGCCTTGCACCAGCCGGAGACAATGGCTCCTTGGAGAGCCCACTGAAGACAGGACGTCTCTCAGACCGTCTTCAAGTCCCTCCTGTGGCTTCCCGGGAACCGCACAAGTAAACAAGCCAGTGAGATGGCTCCAGGGAGTAACGTGCTGGCCCACCTCCAAAATCTACCGAAACGGGACTGCAGCTTTCTAATGGTTTTCAGCACCAACACCAAACCATGGTCGGAAGGGGCAGCGAGGGTCGGGATGCGGAGTTGAGGGGCACAGGACACCGAGGCTGGACATCTGCCTAATTTACATGCTTTCTCCATCCATTTAGGGAGACCGTGGACATTTTGGCAGCAGAAACACCCCTCCATCACAGCATTGTGAAATACCAGCGGAAAAGAAATCGCACATGCAAGTTCCCCACCTCCACCTTGGTGGACCTGACTTGCTGTCCGATGAGTGAGACATCTTGCTGTGGTGGCCGGCAGTACTACACGGCACAGTTCCTCTTTCTGCGGGTTTGGAGAAAGCCAGTATTCCACAGAATAAGCCTACCAGGTTTGCAAGCTACTTAACCTCCATCTCCGGTGACCTAGAAACACCCCAGCTCCTTTGGTGTCCCATGTGCTCACATCCTCCCCTGCCCACGGATGGATTTGACAGCTCCTGATGCTCGGAAGACAGGCTAAGCCCGAGGCTGAGCTGAAGGAGTGTAACATGACTGAGGAAAGTATAAAGCTGAGTGATTTTTGACTTGGGTCATAAAATCTTTATGGTAAGTAAGACGAACCCCTTGAGGCTTGAAATTGTAAAATTCTGGTTCCGGGCTGTTGGTCCTGGAAATTAAATTCCCATTCTGCAGTCTCAGATGTGCCTTACGCAATATTCAGTGGTACCATCCAAGAGCGAGAAGCGATGCTCGCCGGCCTACGTTCCACCATAACCACCAGGAGGTAACAACAGGGGCTTGCTTGGTCCAGCATTCGCTGGTCCGGAGAAGACATGAAAGAAATGATGGGTTTGCAGCTCACAGTAAAAATTATTGGGGAAGTGCTACACTCAGAATAGGGATATTTCTCCACTACTACCACTCCTGCAGTTAATAGCATGAATCCTCCAACACATCCATCTAAATGTGTCTGACAGAGAGGGCTCTGCCTTGGTCCCTGGCCAACGCTCGTGGTGCTTTTGTTGCTTGGATGGGGTTTGGGGTCACCCTCTGCCTTTTGGGGTCTGATCTAATGGTGGCTGAAGTCAATGGGAATCTTAATAAGGACAATTACACTCAAAATAGATGAGCGGAAGAATGAGAAAGGAAATGGGTTTCCATTTCAGGGTATTAATTTAAACCGCTCCCTTGGGGCTGTCCCTTTAAGGAAGTCTAAAATCGTATTTAAAGGCTGCAGGCACAAAACACAGCTTTTTCTTAATATCTTTGGGTAATTAAAATCTGGCGGTGGGGGAGGATTAGCACAGGTTATATATAGTATTTCAATTTAAACTTCTTCTGATCCCTTGAAGTTTCTACTTATTATTTTTTTAACAAACTTTAATCTACCTACCATAGATCTGCAAATTAGACCTAGCGAGGTCCAGCTCATGTGAGACACTGCTGACATGTTCGATTTGGAAGATGATGGGCTGATGGAATAGCCTGAGCTGTGTGGGCTGAGGATCTGACCAGAAAAACGCAGATGTGGGAAAACTGATCTTGACTGGAATTAATGTTTTGTAAGCAGTGAAGACAAAGCTGAATTAGCTGAGGTTTCAAGCCAGAGATGCCCAGTCACAGTCCTGCCTCTGTCACGTACCCAAGAGCCACCTTCAAGCCATGCCCAGTGCCTGGTCTAGACCCGAAGCGGGGTTGCGCTTCCCCATTGTGGGCATGGAGCAGAGCAGCTGGACCTTCAGAAAGCTGAGAGGTTTGGAAAGGCAGAGGTTTTAAGCAGAAAATTCGGGTCTTCAGTAAATCACAGCGCAGCTCAGAAGCACGACCAAGAGCCTGCAAAAATAGCTCATGAAGTGACCATCCTGTTGGGTCCACACAAGAATAAAATCAAGATGCTGGTGGTGAGTCAGGCTGCCATGGATGCGCGCCCAAGGGATGCGCAGAGACCGGGCGATGCAGCAGACCCCCCTGACCTCAGCGGCTCCGTTTCTACCGGCCTTACTCATGTGGGAAAGAACAGCCCAGAATTCAGCAGATAATGATGAAGCCTCTTTAGGCTCCCCTGACAGAAAGCCACTTTAATAATCTATACGCCATGGCTGATTGAATAGGGAAAAAGCCAACAACAGCGCAGCAACTCAAATCGATGCTCGATAGCAGCCTATTGTTTGTTTCCTCCATCAGTCCTACAGGACAACTCCTTCCTCACAGCTCCATCTCGCCTTGAAAATGCCACAGACCTTGTACGTAGGGAAATTTGAAATAAACCACTCAGATGCCCATTGGCTACCTTGGGGTGGGGGGGGGTGCAACAACACAGACATTTATTTCTCATTGGGCATTCCAGCTGGAAATAAAACATCAATTGTAATTTGTCATGCTGAAAATATGGCAGCGTTTTTTATTCTCCATTCCCCCTCCTTCCGCCCGTCAACAAAAGTGGGTGGAAGTCAAAATTGCTGAGCAAAAATATAATGTATGTACATAAGGAGAGGAAGCAAACGACCGGGATTACAATTTATTGCAGAGACCGTAGGCGGCGTATGTGATTGCACACAAGGAAATTGCCAGAGATGCAGATATTTTGCAGAGCTTCTTATTTACTTTCTTTTTTACTTTGCAAGTAAATAAGATATTCAATAAGAGTTGGCAATTTTCTCACATGCAGCCTCCAAACAGCTCTCTATTTTTGATGATGAGTAGTAATTCCAACATTTCACCTTAAAAAAAACCAACACACACACACACACACACAGAAAACCACCCAATCTCCCACACTTTATGTTTTCCTAATGGAAAAGGTTTAGTCTAGTAAGAAATTACCATTCATTTGTGAAAACCATTTGATTACTGAAAAAAAATCACTACTGTACACGCTGAGCTATACCGATGCGAGGTATTGTATTGCTGAAACACCCTGGCTCTTTTTGAGATCTCTTCGGTATTGATATAAAACTCAGATGACACCAATGGGTGGGGGGAACTCAGGAGAGCTGTGAAATATCCATCCCATTGGCATCCGTCTTCCTTAGCTGCATTGACTGGAAACATCAGATGCAATTTCTTGGAGACGTGGCCCAGAACGGCAATTTGGAGCGAGAGATGGTGGTGAGACTGGTGAGAAGTGAACCCAGCCGGGCAGCCTGTCTCCAGGAGAGGGTCGGGGAGCACGGTCATCCCTCCCAACCAGCTGCTCGGGGATCAGAGCTATTTGCAAATGAAGATTTCCAGATGGTCTAGAAGCAGGCCAACACCAGGCCAACCCACTGTGGTCTGTCGGCAATGAATATAGATGGTACCTAGGATCACATTACCAAGAGGAGCATTTATCCTCATAATCAGTGGCGTGTTTTGCCCTCTCTCCTTCTTGGAAGACACCCCTAGGGAAGCCACTGAAACACTTCTGCATCCGCAGGCAGCTCTTGTAAGCTTTGGGGAAACAGGGCCAAATGCAAAAGCATATATTTCATTCATTCTTTTGTTTATTTTTAGGCATTTAACTGCCATTGGAAATCAATGGTCATTAGACTGTCACCACCAGCTTCAACTGTGTCCCTCAGCCGGGTGATCAAGGGAGAGGCTGTAGGAGCCAAGTGACTGATCGGTGTCGCAGTTTGAAAGGTGGGTAGAAGTAGGAAGGGGGGAAGGGAGACCTTCGAGGGCAGGTACGAGACAAATGAACGGCTTAACTCCTGCACCTTGATATTTTTAGCCTAACGAGAAGAGGCTTTCACGGCAGGGGCAAGCACATGTGAGCGTGTCTGTTCACGTGCCTTTCCTTTTCCTCTTCCAACATTTGAGCCCGTGGTCGATATCAGCTGATGCTGACAGAGGCCAAAAGTCTCCGAGATATTAAGTTCCTAAAAGTTTTGGCAAAATAAAGAGAGAGTCTCCACTTGTGTCCGCAGAGGCAAGTGGCTCCAGTGTGACCTCCTTCTTGGGAGCAGCCACAGGAGAGAGGTGGGAAGGAAGGGTTGGGAACTGTGACTCCTCATATTGCCAGCAAAGACTTGCTTTAAATACCACCTGCCAAACTCAGCCTCACCTCCAGCCTTTCGACAGCATCGTGTCTGGGTTTGGAAACAGCTGCTGAGGACGCCTGAGCCCATCCGTGGCCGTGGACCCATGGACAGACTTTCCTGATGTTTCCTGCACGCTCTCAGAACTGAGGTCATTTCGGTGAGCGCACCGCGCTCAGCCACGTCCTGGGTCCCACTTCTCATCTGTCACCAAAGAGACGGGGCAGAAGAACATCTCCCAAGGAAACCAGTGGTGTTCAACACGTGCAGATGAGCACGTGGCTCAGCTGGGGAGCGCGGGAGGCTGAAGCCGTCCTGCGCGATGCAGAGGTGGCTGCGTGCCGAGGCTGTGCCTTGTGGCACGGAAAGCTCCCGGGAAGATGCATCTCAGACACTGAATTAGCTCCCTGCAGCTTAAAAAAGGCAGTGAATAATGTCGACAGGAAAATGAGCACAGGACAGTCTGGCTGTCATCCAGTTTATCCAAATATTGCTATTTTTGGCTTTGTTCGAGTTTCTTTGCAGCTCAGAGGCACATCCCAAGATCCCAGTGCGTTTGATCTGGAACGTACTGAATAATTCCCTTTAAACAATAATGAAAGAGGAATTCTTGACACCGCCGCCATAGCAACGACTGATGTCATAAATGCGGGAGCATGACTTCATGGCAGGACCCCAGTTCAGAAGGAACTTCTTTGCTCAAGAGCAAACATCACCTGCCGTAGAGTGGGGAATACAGACAACTGAGTAAACAACCGATCGTGGTTTTGCATAAATGTCCTTTTGCCTCAAGCACTGCCGAGGACGAACACCCCTTTCCGAGGCATCAGACGGGTCGTTACACGCAGCTCCCCCCGCAGACACCATTTGAAAAAGCGGTTTTACCTTCCCAGCCCTCCCTTGGGGGGGTCTCCAGCACTGGACCGCACAAGCTGTGAGATTGCTAAATAATTCCAGGAAGATAAAGGTTTTCTTTAGTTTTTCTCGGCACTTCCAGCCTGGCAGAGCTGTGCTGAGCCCGGACTTGGGTGGAAACCAGGGGGTCGTTACCCGGCCCTTGCCTCCCGCGCCGGCTGTGGCTGTGGAGAGAGCTGTCCTTGTACACAGGGAGCATTTGCACGGGGTTGTGCTGGATGAATACAAGCCATGCCGGTAAATAGAAGCCATCTGGGGGAACACAAGCCATCCCCGTGAACACAAGCCATCTAGGGGAATACAAGCCATCACCGATGGGTGCTGCGGTGAGAGGCTCTGCTGGAGGAGCTCCTTGCACGTCCTGGGGACCGCTCGCAGGATGGCTCGGTGCCGCTGAGCCGAGTGGCTCTTAAAAGACATTCTGGACAAAAATAAAATGTACTGAGGCATTTTAAATTCAGCCCGGAGGCGATCTCTGTCTGCAGCCCTTGGTTCACATCACCATCTGGCAGGAGGAGCTGAAATCCATTTCCATCAGAGGGCTTGCCAGCGAGCAAAATAAAGCGAAGGTGGAGGCTGGTTTCTCACAAAGCAAGGGCTCTTTCCGAGCTCCCGCTGCCTGGCAGCTCCCGAAACCAATGCCTGGGGAAGCTTTTACTTGAGACCATGTTGTCATTGCCTAAACCTGCAGTGAAAAGCAAACCCAGAGAGGTCTTTGTCTCTCCAAGTCTGCGATACACGGTCTGGGGCAGTGGCCAAGGCTCAGAAAATTCAGGTGCTCCTCGACTAGCAAGTTAAAGGGTCCTTTCTGCTGGTCTGTGCTTCTAGAACACAGACACCTTCTTGGGGGCTTCGCTTTCATGAATAACTTGAAATCCGAGGGCGAGGGCCAAACTGCAGCATCCCACCGCAGTGCCCAGCGCTCGCTGCCCGCAGGGAGAAGGCACGGGGCACGCCTGGACGTTCAAGGTGTGTTTTAGCCTGAGCCCAAAACACGGCAGATGAGAGGGTGAGCTGCAGTTCTCTAAAGATGTTGCGTATCCACGCGCATATTTCAAGTAATATTTTGTCAGTCAACATTTTACAACAGAGAGGGCTGTGTCTAAAGGGAGTCTGATTTTCCTACCCGTGATGGCGCCTGGCTGCCAATAACAAATAGATTCATTTATAAAATCTCTGTCATTGTCACCAGGCAAGTTTCTCCAGGGCTACCGAGACACGGGCCTCAGGCCAAGTTATATTGCTCGCTTCATCATCCCGCACGGCTGTGTTGCCTGCACCAAATTTTCAAAATCTATTATTCACATCAGCCTGGGGTTTGAGGAAACAGATTTCCGATAGTTTGCAAATATCATACTCAGAACAAAAGCCATTTCCCTTCTGCAGAAAAAAAAAAAAAACAAACAAAAAAACCCAACAAACTACACAGGAACGTGCACTGGAGGCTTCAGCGGGTCCCTGCCACGAGACCGAGGAGCAATTTTGCTGCTTTGTGGGTTTTCTGCCTGGCAGCGACAGGCAGAGGACACAGCGGAGAGCCCGGACACGAGCGCTGGATGCTCCGGAGGTGCCAGGCGGGATGCTGGCAGCCGCGCCGCAGCCGCGGGGGAGCTAACCCTGTCTGCCCGCCCAGCAGCTCCGCTGGCTCTAAAAAAAACACCCCCCCTGACAACCCGCAGGCTGCCCTGCAGTTATAAATAGCAAAGAACAACTCTGAAGCACCCCGGCGATGCGCGGTTGGCCTTAAAGTCGCAATTCCCGCCAGGCTGGGACGGGGACGGCTGGCGATGGAGCAGTGCGGCGATGCCCTCGGGAGGAGGTAGAGAGAGGAGCCAAGCACCGGCTTGCGTATTCCTCCCCTGCCACAACCAGGTTGATGGGAAAGAGAGGTCAAGGGCACAGTTCGGAGCACGGTTTGTTCAGAGGATTGGCGTGAACAGGCTTAAATGTCCCTAGTTTCTCACCCTCCCTCAGTGCGAGTGAGCCCAGGAGGGGCTGTGTCCTCTCCAGGGGCAGGGCTGGAGGGCTCGGCACGGCTCCCCTCCTTAAAAGATATTCCCTTTCCCTTCTCAAAAGAAAGATATTCCCTTTCCCTTCTTAAGAGATATTTCCATTTCATGATCCAGCGTTTCTCCTCCCTCCCCGGTAATAACCGCATTTCAGCTACCGAACTGGGACAAATGGCTTGACGCTGATTTCATATTTATTTGTTGTCCTTGAGATTAAGTATTCTTAAATAATAACACCAAAAAGGCTTAGAGCAACAGATGAAATTCTTCTGAGCTCCCATCAATTCAGTGCAGCGAAGAGAATTGAGATTACAGGGGTGGGGTCAGGCTCTGCCCACAGCAAAGGTACAGGATTTATTTTTCCTGAAACAACCCGGTTCTGCTGAACTGGTGCGGACACGGTTTCACGTAGAAGCTTAAAATCAGGGGAACGTTAATCGGCTTTTACAGTCCATGCCTTTAATCAAAGCCTGTTGTAATTAACGTACGCGCTAATAACTCCATAAATGCAGGCCGGAGTTAATAGGGAGAGTTTGCACAAAAGGAATTTCAAGCAGAAAAGGCAGTTCAGGGTGTTTCTGGCTGCGGCGGAGCGTGGGTGCCGAGGGGGCAGCCTGCCGCCCCGCCGCGGGGCCGCTCGCCCTCACCGGGGTACCCGTGTCCCGGCAAACCCGGCAGCGTTTGCATCCCGGCGGTGCTGGAGGGCTCCGGGGAAGGGGCCACACTCTCCCTGCATCACCATGGACCAGTTAAATTCTTCGCATGTAAAACCCCACTGGCTGCCCAGCTGGACCAGATGCAAAAGCCACATCTGGAGGCGGGTGGGAAAGCATCGCGCCGGCATCACCCCGCTCGGAGTGCCGGCGCAGGGCTGGGGAGAGCCAGAGTCCTGTCCTGCCATTAAATATTAAGTACTTTCCTTAAGAACAAAAAAAAAAGCCTTTGGTTACTGGGCGGAGAGAAACAGGGAAACTTGTTGAATTAATCCTGAGATTTAATGTCCAGCTGTTGTGGAGTTTACAGGCATAAAAGATTATTGTGCTTGGAGGTCCTATGCCACAGAGACTAACAATTTTTGCTGCAATGGGGCTATCAAGAACTGGGATTGTGTTTTATGGGGCTGATATATGACTCTATAAAGGGGAGACAAGATCTCTCTCTTTTCTCTGTGAGGAGCTGGTGTGTCACATTACAAAGCTACAATAAACTCAGTTTAAGCATTCAGGGACTCCGACGCAGCAATGCCAAAGTCTTCATATTATTACTATTAATTATTACTATTATTACATTAATTTCTAAGGCATCAATCTCCATACTATCTGGGAACTGTGACATAAATTTAGCACAAAATTAGCATACATTAGCTAAATTAATGTAACATACCATATGTGGCAAAAACTAACGTAACATAATGTGGAATAAATTACAATAATTTAACATTGACTCTCAGGACTTGATGAGACTGTAAATCTTCTTTAAGAACTAAGATTAAAGCAAGAGGCATTAAAAAGTGGTTTCATTTTACAAAGGAACAGTCTTTGCAAATGCAGTGTTTTGAAACACTGTTCATTTAGTAAAAGGTTTCATCCAATTTGCCACTTAATAGCATTGCTTCGCAATTACAACATTCCCTTTCACCCAAAGCACCTGCAGCACTTTACAAATAATAATTCATTTGCACTGTGTCTTGTGAAGCCAAAAAGTATCAACATCCCCAGGTTTTACGCGGAATGAAAATGAGTCGTGGATAAATTAAAGCGTTTGGCCGAGCAAGGCAGAGGCGGGGACCACGGCTCTGAGATCCCCACTTCCAGTCCTTCACCCTCATCGTCCATCAACGCGCCGCTGCTGCTCCCGCTCGTCTCAATGACTAAACCTCTTCCCAGTTCACTCTGCTCAAACGCCAAACTGGGATTTCTGCATGCAGTGAAGGGCAGAAGCAGAGCCCCGCGCGGCGGAGGTGCCGGGCTCCAGCCGTCGAGGTGACCACCCCCGGGTGATGCCCACCCCACCGCTGCCTTCTCCTCTCCTGCCGTTCAAGGAGGACGTTAAAACACCTTCTTCCCACCACCGCGCGTTTGGTTGAAGGAGGCATCTGGCTTTAACGGAGGGGATGTTTTTCCTGCAATAATCCTGCAGAGCTCAATTTCACTCCTGCTGAGACCTACCCCCCGCCGGCTGCTGATTTGGAGCCAACAGCAACCCAGAGCTCGCAGGTCCCCATCCGCCTCCGTCGGGTACCAGACAATAACCGTACAACACGGGGAAACTCTTCACCTATTTCTTTGTCCCCATGCGGTCTGCGTTTCGCTCAGCTAATCAGAGGAACGCGAGCGACGCACGGAGCTTTACTGCAACTGCTGCTCTCGGGTCTGCTGGGAGGAAGACCAACTGCAGTTTCCCCTCCATGTAAAGCATTTGGCTGCTGTTAGCTCTGGAGAGCCGTGCTCCTGCGTGCCTCAAGGGGAGGAAGAGAGAGGAGGGAGAGTCAAGACATTGCCCTTGAAGAATGCAGGAGCAAGTATATTAGTCATAGAAAAATCCATTACTCAAGATGATGAATGCCCTTTCCTGCTATGTTGCTGTTAGTTTCCAGAATTAAAACCCAGACACATGTTGCAGCTCTGTAAGAACACTAATTTACATGACAAGTACACAGATTACAAAACACGGTATTCCACTGGATCACGGAGTCGGTCCGGCTGTTGGAGAACTGCCCCTTTCCAGCCTCAACCATTAGGAATTCCACCAAAGGACCCCAAATCCCCCATGGCACGGGATGGACCATGAGGGACTCAGAAGAGTCACTGTACCGCTCCATCTGCACAGGCCAAGGGAAGGGGGTGCGTCGGGGGGAGCGCCAGGGGAGTATCTGCGATCAGAGCAGGGAGAGGATTTGTTCATCAGAGATGGCTCAGGGGTGGCCAGGAGATCCAGAGTGGGGGAAGATGTTTGTAGGGAAGATGAGGGGTCTGGTGTCTCCCCCATGGACCATCCTGAGCCATCACTTCTGAGCTCCAAACACACCCCGCAGACAGCAGCAGCCCAGTTCCTGCCGTACGCGGGGAGATCTTCACACAAAAAGCCCAAAGCATCAGGCAAAGCAACTAGGGATGGGAGGTCTAAGTGCAGT
>NW_009650103.1:2103510-2107708 GCF_000708025.1 Charadrius vociferus | reverse complement strand
ATCCAGCCTCGGGGAGGCAAGCTCTCCCTGCCTGCACCCTGCCAGCTCTAACCTTCTGAGCTCCGCATGGCCAAGGCTGACTCTTTGGCTACGTTTCTGCATGCCTCTGGTGATCACGCTCAGGTGATGCACCCATGCATGTGTCCAGGGGTCCTCCACCAGCCCCATCTGCCCCGGCCATGGGCAGCCCGTGGCTGTCGGGCATCCTTCCCTCCATCCATCCATTCCTCCCTCCCTCCTGCACGGTGTAGCTCAGCGGGGTTGTGGGAGAAACCTGCTGATGTGCTCCCATCGCTGGAATAAGCCCAGAGAAAGCAGCAGCCATGACTGGCAATGCTTCACTGGAATGACATCCCCATGGAAATGGCCATTTTCATAAATGCAAAAGAGAGAGAAAGGGAATTTAAGCTGGGCAGAAGGATGACTAACACCTCGAGGTCCCGGGCACCACCATCGGCAGGAACCTGCTGATGGAGGGAAATGTTATTTTTCAATATTAAACCAATCTCGAACTGATTCAGAACCCGGTGACAGCAGGGCACTTTAATCAACTGCTCCAAAACACTTCACCTTTGGAGTGAGAAAATGCGCTAGTGGAAAAATAGCAAACGAAATGTTCCAAAACGTCTGAAATCCGGTTTTGGTTTTTTTTTTACACACCATCCTTCGAGATGTTATGACACAATGCCAAAATGTGAAAACACAGGGATTTTCTGAGAAATAACATTTTTAAATTTTGCTCATTCCTGGTTAGCTGTGAGTTCAATATTATGAAGCAGGTCTTAAAGCTGTGGAGAAGGTGATGAAAGAATATTAATGATATTCTTAGATGAGCAGTAAAGTACACCGATGCTGCTAATAAATTGTAGCTGCTTTTTTCACTGTTGGGATATTGGCTGGATACAAGCTGATCTGTGAGGCAATTTTTGTTGCGCTTTGCTGGAATCAGTGGAGGAGAAAGGTTAAAATTGGCGACACTGTCTGTACTGGGAAGACAAGACGAAACCCATGGTGATTCATCAACTTAGAACAATGCAGACCACGATTGAAGGAACTATTATAAACCCAGGACGGGTAGCGTAAAACCTCCGAATTATTCATCAGTCCCCAACCCAGGCCGCTGCTTGTGCTTTTTATCTTGCAAATAAGATGTCAGATCTCAGGAGGCTTAATTCAGTCTCTGCTTCCCCAATTTGGTGGACCATCTATAACGATTTGCCATTAAATATCCCACATTCACAAATTTCTACATTTATTGGCTTCATTTTAAAACATCATGGCTATCTTTTTATGTCAGCAGGAGATATGACAGAGCTCTTCGATGAAGAGAACTGACTATAAAAGGCGCTAATAAAGAAATCAATCTAACATTATAGTGCATATTTAGGATTAATTCTACCTATTCTCACCCCCCCCCCCCCCCCCCCCGAGCAATAGACAGCACCTAATAACAGCAGGATCATCTGAAAAGGTATATCCCTTGATTTAAAAACTGATGTCTGTCAAGGTAATGGGATTAAAAATGAATTGCCATTTCTAATAGCTTCCCACCAGCATCTATCTCACTGTCAAGGCTTCCCAAACAACGGAACACAGAGACACAGCCTGAAATTAGCCCGTCTCATTTTAAGACTCCTCCTAATGACCTTCTGAATGAATTCCTGCTATCTGGCAACATAATTTTAGAGTTAAATATCAGCTAATTTTTTTTTTTTACGTACTGGTACCACGCCATGGGTTCCTCACTCAGCAATGGTGCCTTGCAGATTAAAACAAAGTGAATTCTTGGGGGGGGAGAGGGGGAATCAGTGTTTTCGTTGCTCTCTTGGCAAAGAAGAAGAGTGATGAGCCCCTCGCCCTGCTCCCAGGCGCGGGGCAGAGCCCGGCCTCGTACGGGTCGTCGGGGGCTTGATGGAAAACGAAGCTCCCATTTGGGAAATCGTTCTCTTTCTGCCCTCGCAGAGGGTAAGCGACCAGCCGAGTAGGCAGGGCAGGCAGGGCGGGCAGCACAGGCAGGGCTGCTGGCTCAGGTGGGCTGCGTCGCTCCCAAATTTATATGCCTGCGTATCGCAGCCTGCGCTCTCGATTGACGATTGTGTCCCGGTTTTAACTGCAGCCTTGACACCACTCTGTTTCTTCCGTGTACAAATCTGTCAAGGGCACCGGCTGAGAGAGTACATAAAAGCATTTTTTTTTTTTTCCATTTGCTCAAATCTTAGAGTTTTACATATACGAAGAGAAATAAAAAGACGAGTCTTTGATATTCCATGGCACATCTCGTGCAAAGATCACTTAGTTCCTTGGCGGTGTCACCACCCAGCTCACGATATTCCACCTGCCATTCCGACGGGGGCAGAGGGGCGGCTTTGGCTCCCTGGTGCAGATGCCCAGAAAAAGACGTGGAGGGAGATGGACTCAAAACAAATATGGGGCTTTCCCTCTCCTCCTGGCTGGACCGACCCACAGCACATGGGGGGTCAGGCTAAGGCAGGGCAAACGCATTCACAGCCCGTGGATGGAGATGCCCCGGCGGGTCCCGGTGCCTGCATCGCCCCGCGCAGAGGACAGCTGGTGAAGCAGGGATGACTTGGACTCAGCCTCTGGTCCGACTCCAGCTTTCCCAGTTCGGAGTGCAGGCTGGGAGTGGGGATTCTCGTAATTGCAAGGACCAGCCCTCTGGGCACCAGAGAAGGAGCCGATTGCAATTTCCAACTTCTAAGGGGTTTATTAATAAACACTGCGGGTAAATATCCTCCTTCCAATTATGACAAATACTTTGAAGGTATAGTGTCCTTTTAAACAAACATTAGACGCCTTATTAAATCTAAATTAAATGCTCACTAAGGGCCATTCATTGACAAAAAATGTTTCCAAAAGTAATGAGCAGGTCACCTCACTGGTGTATTACTGCTCGACCTTGGCTTCCCTGAGAGACAGCCCTAGATAATGCAGCAAACACTTGGCTGATGAATGGCTCTGACAAAACGCTCTTGACCTTAGGAAGCACTCCAGAGTGATGAACAGTTAATGATGAAAGGCTCAAGAAAGAGATTGTTTTAATTTCTGGCCATAACATGCAATTTTCAGGCCATTGCTTGGGGCGGAGAGGGTGGGAGGGAGTGAGGGGAGGAGAGTACAAGGACCGGAGAGAGAAGGTTATATTTCAATATTTAACAAAACATGGTTTAACAGCATTGCTGAAAGGTGCTGCAGTTCTGGGTCAGTGATGCTGTAGGGGATGTTCAGCGCTTTCCTCTGCCCCCTCTAAAGTCACGGCAGATGTAGCCCCTGAGCCTTCCCTTAAAGTCTTTGGTGGGTGTCACTCCTAACACACCCCACTGTCCTCCCTGGCTTACAGCACCCTCTGAGCTGTCTTCTTCATCTCCCAGTGAAAGGCCCCTTCATGTCTAAGGGGACACCAACTGATGACATGTCTTGCCCCATCCCTCCATGTTGGGCCACCCCCTGTCCCTTCTCCTCCAGCTATGGCATCAGCCGAGGTGCCGGAGAGAGTCCAACACCTATTCATCAGCCTGCGATCGCTTCAGCCCCTGAAGCGCTTGCTTTTCTCCCATTCTGAAGGCAATAAAAGTAATGAGAGGAATGATTGTGCCATCTGCTCCCCAAGCTTCTCACCTGCGCTGGCAAAGCAATTTGTTTCCGTGCCTCTGTCAGACACCATCCCCTGGGCAGCAGCGGGCAAGCCCAGCAATCTGGGTGCCTTCTCCATCCCAGATGGGCTTTTCCCCGGCACAGGGAGATGTGCAAGAGATTTGCAACTTGGAAAAGAAACCTCAAGGCGCATCCCTTCGCTTGGAGGGACAGAGCAAGGGGTGGAGAAGTTGCTTCAGAGCTGGAGATGAGGCTAACTCTGGTGGAAAACTGCTTCACGGCTTGGAGTCAAGCTGAGATCAATTAGGGGTGGTGCGTACCCCAAAAGCCATGCCAGTCATTCAGTGTGGTGCCATTAATGACACCACAGGAGTGTCCAGAGAAGGATGCAGACATTTTATCTGCCCAAAAGAAAGGTGAACAAAACAGGTTGAACAAGAGGTAAGGGGAAGGGAGAGAATGGCTTAAGGATGGTCACGAGGATTTTGTTCTCTCAGTGGGGTTGGCTGGGAAATCGATAGAGGAGGTGAAAAAAGGGAAGAAAGAAAGATCTGGCTGTAAAAGTCAGGCTGAGATTCACTTGGAA
>NW_009650103.1:2102014-2103423 GCF_000708025.1 Charadrius vociferus | reverse complement strand
CTGCAAGCATGTCAAAGCCCCCATGGAACGAGGCTGGAGCAAGGCTTGCCAGCAGAGCTGCAGGTCCCCACGGAGCCAGGCTTGGTGACAACAGCAATTTGTGTGTATCTGGAGCACTTTGTACTTGGGGCCAAAGTGTTCTTCGGTAAACGATACCAAAATGTCACAACTTGCCCTGTGAATACTAATGCTGCGTACTTGGGCAACCTCAGATGCTGAGAGTTTGAGGACTTGCTTGAGGTCAGAGAGAGAGACAGTGGTTGATCATGGCGTGACCCTTCACGTTAGCTACCAGCATTAGCTACCAGCTCACACTTCTTCATCCATCTCTCAGAGGAAATGAGAGTGATTTTTTTCCCCTCCCTTGCAGCTGAATGCAGAAAGATGTATTGGTTCAATCTAAAGGCACAGCAAACAGTCACAGGGCCTTGGCTCCGGAGGGATTTTTTGTTCTTTTTTATACCAACTAATTACATTTAAACAAATTCTCATTGTTGAGCTTGTTGGGAAGTGTCAGCTCCTGTTTTTGTCATCTGGCCTCATAACACTCATTCTGGCTGAGTTTGCCTAGCACTTTCATTAACCTTTCAGGGCATTTTGCTTATGAAACAGTGAAACAAATGAACAACGTGCCACTTTGCCTGAAGTTTCAGTTCAGCTGCACTTTAATTGGCCTGTGCCCTGAGTCTCAAAGTGGTCCAGTCTCCATCCTGCATGTTCATCTATGTCCACTCATCACAAAGCTAACCCTGGAGAAAGACAGCGGTGCAACACATACAATAGATGTATGTCTCTCTCCCTCTATATGTTTATGATACACAACTATCTCCTATGCTTTGAGTCAAAGGCAGGACTTCACCTTACTCCAAGGCATATGGTCTTTCATGACGGGGAAAATGAAGTTGTAAAGTCTTTGGGGACTTTTCATACTGCCTAACTGTAGGCATCTAACTTGAGAGCCTCAGTGAAGACCTTAGCCATATAAAGACAGAACAGTAGGGTAAGAGAGAAGTGAATGGCTCCAGAGCGCTATTCTGAGTCACAGGAGACAGGGTGGAAGGACCTTGAAAAATCATTGAGTCTGTTACTCTGCCTGCAGGCAAGATCAGCTGGACCAAAACCACTCCTGACAGATGTTTGTCTGATCTCTCCTCCAGAATTTCTTCTGTTGCTATTTTAAGCCCATCACTTCTTTTCTTGAGAGCAGTGAACTTGTTAAAAAAAAAAAAAAAGGAAAATAAACAATTGAAGTCTCTTCCTCTCTGTGGAAAACTTGAACGTACTTGGTGAACTGTCTTTCCCTTCAGCCTTTTCTCCTACAGAGCAACCAAACGCTGTTCTTGTTGTTTTCTTCTGCCAAGGTGACCTCTGGACCCCTCGCCCTACTCGCTGCTTTCTTCCACCCATTC
>NW_009650103.1:2049383-2101998 GCF_000708025.1 Charadrius vociferus | reverse complement strand
GTGGCCTATTGTTGGGAGGTGCCCGTTTTCCTTGCTCTTCCCTCCAACCATCCATGTTTAAGTAAGAGTCCTAAAACAAGACATAGCAACAACACTCCTTCAAGGGTTAATCAGAAATTGCTCAGTGTCTCATCCAACGAGGAGGGAGGTCAGAAAAAGAAGTGCTGGTTTTGCCTCCGGCAGTTCTTGCCGTGAAGGCTGCAGGAGAATTCAGGTGGGATTTCACACTACTCTCATCATCCCAGGGGAAATTGAGACACTCCAAGGCCAGCACCTTTAAAGGAAAACTCTTCAAAATTTCTGGCTTCTGAGAAGGGCTGCTAACTCCAGTCTCTCATAACAGACCCAGCCATCACCTACCAAAAGGAAGCGTGAACCACAGAAACCAGAAAGCTGAAGGGAAATGGCGCTCTCCCAACCTCTCCTCTTGGAGCATGTTTCTCATCAAGCTCCTTTGCTGCCTCCTAACACGAGCGATGGCTCCACGGCATCACTTGCTGCAGCTCCACAGCCCGTTGACTGACAGCACCCCAAAAGAAGGGCCACAGACTTGGAGCAGAGTTGCAGAGAGCATCCATCTAAAGCTTCATTTCAGTTGCTAAAAATATGCAGGAGCTGAATTTCTCCTGTAAGGTTTTCCCCTTACGAGGCAAAAATCCTCCTGTTAATGGCTTGTAATCTCTCTGCCATTCCTGGTGGCAAATAACTGGTGAGTCTCGAAGGGCGAAGGAGCTGACTTCTGCTCCTTTTGTTCTTGCAGATGGGAAACATTAGCACTGACAACTTGAGCTGCACAATTACGTTTTACTCCGGGAGGAGAGAAGATGGTGCTGCAGGAACAACGCGAATAAAACTGCAAAGCAGCGTAAACCACTGACTCAAAGGCTCAGCGCCGAGCAGGGAGAGAGCGATGATGTCCTTGCTGGTCCCCAAGCAGTGACCGGACCCGCCGTTGTGCCTTGCCATCCAAACCATCCCTTTGCCTTTCCCCCCCTCCCCGTATCCCCTCTGGCCCCAGCACGGAGGTTCCCCTGCCCGGCAAAGCCTTTCCTGGAGGGCTGCAGCCATGCGGAGGTGGCGCTGGGGCATTTCTGCACAGAAGGATGAGCTCGAAGTAATCTACTCCAGCGTGATATGGAGGCAGGCTTTTGGCCAGAATCCAGGTTTTTATTAATATCCCATGCTGGGGGGGAAGGGAAAGCTGTTCCTCCGTTCGTATGGAAAGCGCTGAGAGGAAGGAGAGAGGCACATTTGTGTTTCAGCCTCCTGCAGCCTGGAGGCTCTTGCTGCCCTGGAGGGTTTCTTTGTGGGTACGTTTGCAGGTCGGCAGGAAGGTGCAGGGTGGTGTGGATTGACTGCGGTAGAACACAGGTGTAAAATTCCTTTTTCGTTATATACACTGGTAGGGGGAACTGAGAGGAAGGGAAAATTTGTTGTTTGCTTAATAATTTATTTTTAATCCCAGCTTGCGGAGAAAGCCGTTTCCTAGGACAGCAAATGCTCCAGCCAAAGCAGAGCAACTGCAGAATTTGGGCCAGTTTAGGGAGTTTTAGGATGAAAAGCACTGCTGTAATTTCTGCTCTGTCCACAGTGTCACAACACGTGGTCAAGAAGGGAGGTTTCATCCCCAAAGGCTGCTCAGCCCACAGTTCCGCACAGGGATCACAGTGCCCGATTCAGGCATCTGAGCTTCGGCCACAGCCAACATCACCCCTCTGCCCATCATCTGGTTTAGGGCAGCCAGGACACCCCAGAACCTCCATAAGAAATTCTAAGTGCAAAACTGCTAGTCTAAAAGGAAGGATTTGGGGATTATCGGAGACATTGAGAGCAGTGGAGACGTGGAGGGTGGAAAGATACAGCCCAACTTCTGAGGGCAAAATTTATTTTTAGGCCTTCTTTTTTAACCTTTTCTTTTTCACAGACGTTGGAGGAAGGGCTCTAGACTATCACAGATGACATCATTAATTTGGATTTAAGGAAGACTTCAAGGAAGATCTCTGCTGTCAGCTCTGTTTTTTTGGTTTCGTTTTTTTTTTTTTTTTTTTAAGCTACTAAACAAGGCAAGGAGATTTAGGAAAGCCCTGAGGGCATGGCAAGAGGACAGACCCACTGCAAGACAAAGAGTTTGGCAGCCAGCTTGGGATGGGCAAGCTCACCTGCACTTCATACAAAGAGCACTCAGACCTGGTTTGTCTCCAAGGAGCGTAAATCAGTCTGACACTAGGAAGCGGGGGCATCCTACCTTTGAGAAATGTCACCCTCATTCCAGGAGCATCATATCAGCTTTCCTCCGTCACCGAGACGTACATTTCCCGTGGCAGCAACACCGGTACTTCTGAAGCAGGGGGGCTGCTTTCCTGCTCTGGGAGCCACCAAAGACAACCCACCAGGAGGCATTTGCCCCATCCCCTCCCGAGGGAGAGGAGCTGCCCCTTCCCCACTGCTCCTCCTGCGCGACGGAGGCAGCAGAGCACGCTCCTCTTCATAGGGCTTTCATGGGCTGAGAGATTTAATTCACCTTTCTGGGGGGGATCAACTCTTTCTTTCCTTTCAGTAACTTCATATGTTTAACCACTTTGAGTTTTCATAATGCCATAACACTGGTACCTAATGGGGTTTTGCTGCAATGAGGCTTTCCCATACAAACAGCATTTAACCTCGGTGGAATAAATTCTTCCCAGTGGCTAATGCCTTAGCTTCATTCTGTGATCTCCAGCAGTGGCAGCACATAGTGTTCCCCTGTCAGTGTACACGAAAGCCACGAAACAGCAGAAACTCAGAATCTTATTGAGCAGCAAACAACTGGAGCCCAGCAAGCCGAAGCCCTGAATTACCCAGACAGCAGCGTGAGAGATAACAGTTGTGCTTGTAAATAGCTGATGAGGAACACACAGAATGGCTCTTTTTCAGAAGTTTGCAGAAACAGGAGCACATTTCCTGCACCTGCATGCCCATACTCTCTGCGGCGGGAAAGGGACACATCCTGGACCACGTCTCAGCTCCAGGAGACTGAAACGGTGATGAAAACTGGTTTGAAAGCAATGCTCACTGGGTTGGGAAGGGCAGGTTGCCATTGCTCATGCTGACCCTCAATATCACAGGCTGAGAAAAAAAACAGAAAAGAAAAAAAAAAAGAAAAAAAAAAAGAAAAAAAAAAAGAAAAAAAAAAAGAAAAAGAAAAAGAAAATGAAGAAAAGGACCTTCTGTTACTCATTAGCTGTACTTTTGAGTTTATTCTCACCAGGCAGCATCTGTGCTCAGAACAAAACCCTGTCCAAATATAAGTAAGAGGTTTGGCTTACAGACTTGTTAGAGCAATAGCGAGCCAGACGGTTCAAATGATACAGCCTTGTGTGATTGTTTTACTCAAGGACTCTTGTTCAGTCACTATTAAAGGCTCTAATAGCTATGATTCCTAACCCACCCCCTGACTTTTACATGATGCCCTATATATACACACACAGAGGTACACACACGCAGTTTATCTCTAGGCAAAGCCCTGGAGTTCTTGTGAAGCAGCTCCTGCTGCTCGAGAGATCCCAGGGTTTACCTTAAGCATCACTGCCATTTGAGTTATCAATTTGGTTGTGTCAAATTTCTGTTCAGCTCTGAGACCAAGCAATAGCCAGATAGATGGGAGTCCTTCCTAACCTGCGGTCCTGATGCGGGCTGGATTCCCAGAGCAGGCACAGGGCTATAGCTCTTCCCCTGACAGCAGGGAAACGCAAGCCTACTTGGCAGAAGTCAATAGAAAAAACAAAGATTTGCCCTGCCAGTGATGGCCCATCGTACTGGCAAAAAGTCCCTGTGCCCAGCAGTGCATGAAGATTGCTGTTTCTTGCAGCGGAAGAGCTGCTTCGTTTTGCAAGAGCGCTCCCCCCCCAGCCCACCCGCTTCGCTCTCTCCAAAAGTCTCCCCCGTCCCCGCCACATCACCGCCCCTGCCCTGCCGTCCCGTGTAGTCCTTCCAGCCCAGAGTAAATGAAAGCCACCACGATCTGAGAAATGGCTCTTTGCTGCCCTGCGCTCACGATTGACTGCTTGGAGCTTTCGCCGAAGCCCTCCCTGTCTGCACACCCCATTTGGTCCGTCGGCACTGCGGCACACCAGGCTCGCTTTCAGACGCGCCTCTTTCTTCTACATTGCACCGAGATGATTCGGTCCCCTGGTCTTTATTTAGGAGCCAGTTGTGGCAGTGACCGTGTAATGTATTGCCTCCTGCTTCCAGAGGACTATAGCTCTGCTGTCTTCTCTGACAGGGCTATGGCCTTTCCTTGCATGAAATAAAGGAGTCTGCTTTCCCGACCTGAGAAAATAACACTGATTGCGCAAGGAAAAGGTGTCCGTAGCTCCGATCAATCCACAATACATAACACAACTGAAGATGTGCCTCTAGTTCAAGTTAGAGAAAGCCAACCCAGGAGTTCGATTAAAAAGGTGACCAAATCAGCAAGTTTCCCATGCAAATGTGCGTTCAGACCTACTTATTTGGCAATTGCATCTTCAAACCTGGCAACCGCGGGAGGTAATGTTTGCACAGAACAAGTGTGTGTGTGATGGGTCTACGGGACCTCAGGAAAATGGTGCAAAACACCCCGAACAACCCCGAACTGAAGCACTGCAGCGCTCCAGGCCAAACTGGTATTGACCCACAAACGTGAGGAGCACAGGACAGCAACTGCTGCTGCTGCAGCCAGCGCCGTGAAACCACCCCCCAGTTCTTCAGAGCATCACCTTCTGCAGCTGACGGGACTGTACCAGAGGACAACAACAGCCCAGCAGCCTGCAGGAGAAATACTGGCCACTTTGGCAAGTCTGATGACTTCTGCTCTGGAATAACCCCACAGCTGGGAGGCGTTATTGCAGCGAGGGTCCTGACACTGCTATTAAATGTCCTGGAAAGTAGCACAACTAAGAGAACAAAGTCCGCCAGCCAGGAGAGAGAGGCTGGGAGAAAAATGTGCAGGCAACAGTCTATTAATACCTGCCTGTACTGCCATTGGCTTTAATCAGCACTAATAATCCCTCACTGTCAGGAGCATTCCCATTCACCCTCTAATTTTAAATAATTATTATAATAAGGATTCTACTACAAAATGCTAGAAACAGCATCCTTGTCACTAAAACTGTACCTAGTAATTGAAAAACAAACCGGCAGAGGATCTATCAACCACACACGCGAAAGAAAAAGAACATTAACTACCGCGCTGCAAAACCCTTTACTTGTCATAATATATTAGGTGTTTCATTACACATCCTGCCGGAGCTGCAAACGCGTGGTAACCCAGCTAGCGCGCGGGAAGGGAAGACCTAAAGGGCCAACATCTTCTCGGGAAATAAGGTTTGTGTCAATACTGCCCTGCTCAAATGAAATGGCTGTCAGAAGGACCGACCGCACCTCCCGCTTGGAAACCCGAGGGTCATTTTTTTTGGGGGGGTGCCTGGGCAGCCACCCACCCAGCTGCACACAGCTCACGGGGCGTGAAATCCTTGATGCGCATCAGCACCGTCCATATCCGAGTTAATTTTGGGCATTGATTTTTCTCTCATCACATTAATTTCATCCTGTGGAGGAAACTAAAAGGTCCTTTCTTTTGAAGCCGTCACCACTGTAATGGAGCTCTAAGATTCATGGTGCCGGAAACTCCGTGCCAGGACCAAAGCAGCAGCGCGAGTCTAATTAAGACACGGAGGAAGAGAGGCTGTGATCTCCACGGTCAATTAATCAATTTCTCAATGAGACGGCACACTGATGGGCGGGCAGAGCCGGAGAGAGGGAGGATGAGCTTGAGACCTGTTTGAGTCGATGGCCGGTCCACCGCGCGAGCCAGAGCCCGGCCACCCAGCGAAGCCGCTTGCCCCCAGCTGCCTCACGTGGCCACCAGCATCTTCATGGGTAGTGTCCAGCAGCTCAGTCGTAACCCAAAGAAAATGAATGTGCAAACAAAGTGTTTCTGGGTTGAAGGAGGAGGGAAAGAATGGCTCCTAACCCTTCCCCATGGCCACCTGAACCCCCATACCAGCTTCCTTCACCCCACCACTGCTCCACCTCCACCGTGCGACTCTCAGGGCAGGCGCCCTGTGAGGATGCTGCCTTGTTTGGGGAAGGAGATATATGACAATTCTAAAACAGTTAGAGCTGAAGTGGAAGGTGTGCAGTTTGTCTCTACTCCTTCCCTCCCCCTGAGAAGCCTGGATGGAAAATGAAACCGATTAATTATGTAAAAACAACACCCCGACATAAGTGTAATTATTTAAAAACTGTAAAAATAGCAGAGAAGAGAGCAGTGGCTGCAGAGTTGCTCTCTACAGAAAAACAAAATTTTGTCATTAAAAACAACCACAGGGTCAAATTTTCTACCAGTCCTACCAAAAGCCTTTAAGTACTTCCCCATGTACAACATTACAAAATCGCGAAAGATCCTCCTCCTCCTCCTTTCATTAGGAATGGATGTGAAGCCCAGAGAACATAACAACTTGCTTCAAAAGAAAAAGAATCAGAAGAACCCCAAAATCTCAGCTCACTTTCTCTTTAGCCTTTCCACAGGCTCAGCTCTGCTTCTGAAGAGCTCTGGTTTTATGTGCCACCAGCTGCTTCTCCTCTGTTTCACTGTCCTTGAAAGTGGGGACTCCTCGCTTTGGTTTAAATTTATTATTGATAATAAAATAAATATGCAATCATTGCAAAAAGCCCTAAAACACTTTCATGCTTAATTTAAATGCACCACTACAACATTCGGAATAATCTCATGAATAGATGGAGGAACTAAGATCACGTAAAATAACATCAGCAAATTATCTAGTTGCCAACACAACTTTTTGATAATAAAAGACAGCTCAGGACAATTTACCATTGTTTAACCTAATTTATTTATCTGCACATAATCGCAGTACAGCCCTAGGGGAAATATAGAGGGAGAAATAATTGCAGTTGATTTATTTGTATTTGTTTGCTCTGAATTGGAACAGAAAATAAAAAGGTGGAATATTTTACAGAAAATCATTCCAGAAAAATGAAATCTCTTTTGAGGGAGCCAGTTTTCAGCTACAAGTTGCCCACTTGGCTGGTTTTTCTTCAGGCAAAGACCTTTTTCTTCTTTGCTTTCTAGCAAAGCAGACAGCAGCCATCCCGGTAGGCACCAGGGAGCTGTCGTTCCCATTCCCCCAATGGAAAGATCCATTCTTTTATTCAATAAATCCATTTTTTGCTGCTGAAAACTACGATTTTTATGGAAAGGCTATTTTCCTACTAAAATGCCAACCCAATCTGGAAATAACAGAGCAGGCCCCGCTAGCGAGGAGTTTGAAAAGGTTAAAGAAAGTCTAAAAGCTATTTGGGGAAACACGTGGCCACTTTTACGGGAAAGAAAATGCATCATTTTGGAGGTGAAACGAGAACACCTGGACCCCGCAGGCTGCCAGCCGCGTTTCGGGAGGCAAGCAGGGAAGATGCATCCCTTCACCGGTGGCAGGCACGGCAGGGAAACAAAGGGTTTTGGGGAAAGGAATGGAAAAGCTCATTTTGTATCAAAGATACGATGCGTTATAGACACCTGCTCGCAAGGGAGGCGGGGAAAAGGCACGCTTGACTTGGGAGCATCCAGCAAAGCCAGTGGAACACGCAACCCTGCTCCGGCTCCGTGGAGAGGAGCCAGGGCTCTACCCGCGGCTTTCCAGGGGAAGAGGAGGACTGTATGCAGGATTTGGCCTTGGTTTATAGCTCTGTAGCCCCTCACTGCCCCCAGATGTTGGCCGGATGGAAGGTTGGCCAGCAGCAGCTCAGCAAGTCGCTAAGGGGTGCTGGCTCACCTTTGAGTTCCCCGGATCCTCGGAGGATGCCTGCCCATGTCACGGCATTTGAACCGATTTTCTCAGGGAGAATGCAACAAAGGATACACCAAACGGCTCAGTTCAGGCTGGGCTTCCTTCTAAACCCACATCAGCTTGAGACTGAGAAAGGTGTGCACGAGTCCCAGCAAAGCAGAAGGCAACGCTCTTCATTGCCAAGCTGGAAATACGGCCACAAAACCAAAAAAAGAATAAAGTATGACTTGCAATTTCAGATTATAACTTGGCAAAAAGACTTATACCGAGCTCCTTCCTGCAGACACCTGCCAAGTGAGAGTATTTCGCTGCCCCTGAGCTGGAAGAGGTGCTGCCAAGACTGTCACCAGGATCAACAGGAGGACCAGTGCAGGAGAGCGGCTCTCGCCTCTCCTGGGCCAGCTGGGCTCTCCCAAGCCCTCGTGGCTCCTGGATTTTATTCCGCTGCCACAGCAAAATCTGCACGTGTGTAAGAGAAAGGCAGAACTTCAGGAGAAGCACTTTACTTTCCACATAGAACGAAGCCATCTTAAAACTATTATTTTTGAAAAAAAATACACTGGAAAACCTGATTATTTTACTAAAGCCTTGCTCATGGGAAGAAGACTTCAACCCAGAATCAAGGCTCCTTATGTAATTCCCATGTCACTGCTGTCACTCGGTCCCGCGTTCGGCCCCATCCCCGCAGAGCTGGCTGGGGACTGGGGGGGGCTTTGCCCCCCGCCGCTGGCAGGGTCCCCTCTGAGCACCCTCACCCACAGCGTGCGGTTTCGCTGGAGCTTCGCTTCTGCTGCTCAGCTCTGCATTTCGGAACTCTAAGCTGTAAACGCTTTCAACAGCATGTTTGTTGTTTTCCTTCCTTTGTTATCCATTTAGCATCTTTATACATCAAAGCAGCCTATTTATAGTTGCCTTCTCCTGGAGGATCTGAACAGCTCTTTTGGCTGCAGCAGGATCTTTTTCGCCATAGGCCACATCAAGCAAACACACAAACTGAGAGAGATCTGTCTTTGTGTTGCAAATAGGGCGTCTCTTCTGACTCTGTCTATAGCTAAAGCCCAGGCAGGAACAAGGAGCCCAATTCTCCCAGGGATTCTCCACCTCATATCTGCAAACTGGGAGTGCCTCGCGTCTCGCTAGCACCGGGCTCAGCTTTTAGTTCTTTCTTTGGCAAGAATGGGAAGAAGCATCTTATCACCAGACTGCCAGGGCTGAGAGTGCAATTAATGACTTAATTCCTATATGGCTTCTCAGATTGCTTGGGCCTAATTATTCCACTAGATGGACCCAATACCTTTTGCAGTGTCATGTGCCCTATGCTACGAGTGGCTGATGGAGCCTCCCCTGGGGAAGGTCTATCTGAGCAGGAAGACATCAGTCACACAGCACAGTCCTGGCACGTAGGATCACAGCATGCCAAAACGTAAAGTCTCGTTACAATTTCTTCTTTTGTCCCACACCAACGTCAAATCTATAGGGAAACAGTTCCCTCCAGTTTTTTGCTTTAACTGGATGTGTGTAACAACAATCTATGCAAATAAAGCTATAACAAGAGTTTGGGGACAAACTTTTTAGCGGGGCCTGTTGCAATAGGACAAGGGGTAATGGTTTTAAACTACAAGAGGGTACATTTAGACCAGACAGAAGGAAGAAATTTTTTTAAACTGAGGGCGGTGATCCCCTGGGGCAGGTTGCCCCGAGAAGCTGTGGCTGCCCCATCCCTGGAGGTGTTCAAGGCCAGGTTGGACGGGGCTGGGAGCAACCTGGGCTGGTGGGAGGTGTCCCTGCTCATGGCAAGGGGTTGGACTAGATGGCCTTTAAAGGTCCCTTCCAACCCAAACTATTGCATGATTCTAAGAGAACAGAGTCCTGCTCCATGGCAGGATGTGCAAGTACACAGCCACTGCAGGGTGTTCCCAGGGCTGTCTCTCACCCGCGCGTTATTGAGTGTGGCAGTCACAAACAGCAGGAAAAAAAAAGGAATGCAAATCCCTAACAAACTTTGCGTTCTGCCCTGGTATTATCTGGCACCCCGGCGATCACACATGTACTTTTCCTGGGAACATCTCCTGTGCCATAGGATGGGTGTCCATCTAAACAGGACAGCAATCTCTGCTGCTCCTGGAGTGTAGGTAAGCTGCCCGGTTGGAACTTCTGTTCCCCCATCCACACGGGAGTTACAGATGGCACGCCTCTTCAATATTTTATTAACCTCTGCCACCATCTAAAATTCCCAAGCAGTTTAATTTCTGCTTTCCTAAATCTACTGAAATGGAAAGTTTACCCAGAGTGATTTTCAGCCAAGATGACTCAAGACGGAGTCCTCAACTGAACTCGCTTCACTCTCCAACGGTAAAGCCGTTCTGAGCTCTTTTTACTTGCAAGTAGAGATGAAATAAAAGGACTGTGCTCTCAGACGGTTCAGTTGAGCACAGTTGATCTCTGCCAGTAGGGTGCTTGGCCCCAGCGATGGAGACTGCTGAAGCTTTGCCAGATACTACTATGTGCAGACATACAACCGATTCTTACGACATCCCACAGCCCAACAGAAGAACCACGTGGCCCAGGAAGGATTTGCAACCTCACTTGCGAGTAAACTCCAAGCTGATTTCGAATCCCTTCGAGAATCACTGGAAAAATAGCAACCTTTTCTCCAAAACACTTAGAGAACGCAATCCGCTACAGCTAATGGCTAATAATATGTCCTGAGCAAGAGTTAAAATATTTATATTTAGCCACATTAAAAGTAAGAGAGGGTTTAATAGCCACGGCAGTTTAATGCTGCCAAGGGAGGCTGGGCTGTGTTTAACGCAGGCTGTCGCTTGTGGGCTGGAAGCCTGGCACTGCACAGGGGTCCGACCCTGCCCCGCTGCTCACATCGCCGGCGCTGCTCAGCGCCTGGTGGGTTCCTCCTCTAACCACGCCGGTGACTAACGCACACCCAAACCGGAGAGAAACCAGCCCACATTTCCACCGAAGAGGTCATATTTACCTCTCCCTTGTCACATCATCACCAGTGACCGAAAGCGGACAGAAGGATGGATGACAGAGGCGACTCCAAAGAGGTCCAGGTTCTTCCCCGCACCAGCCCCCACAAGCAAACCCCCAACCCAGGCTCAGAAGAGGGACCGCTGGTGAGGCTGTGCCCTTCAGACAGGGGCCTCCCGCGTGTCTGCGGCAGTGGCTGCCCAGCCTCCTGCCTGGGACACGCAGATGGTCAGAGCTGCTTCAGGGAAACCGAGGAAGGAAAGCAAAGCAACACAGTCAAAGTGATACAGAGAGAAAGGATGCTCGGTGCTCACGTGGGTGCAGGGTCCCTCCATCTGGCTGACAAACAGCAAATACCATCCTCAACGCGGTCCCAGGCGCAGCTCCAGCTCTCTGCTCCAAGGCAAACTCCCACCCAGGGCCACCAGGCTCCTCAGCTGGGGGCAATTCAGCACTTTGTGCAGGTGGAAGCTAATTAACCACCTTCCTCATCAATTGCATTTTCACCCCTTTCACTCGCTAATCCCTTGGCCCTGCAGCCTGTTCAATTAACACCCACTTTGCAGGGGAGGAGGGTGGAGGAGATTGACCCCTTCCCTTGTCGGAGAAGATGGTGTGAGACCACAAACAGGGAGATGCTTTTCTCTCCCCAGATCCTACAGCTTGGTGGCTTTGGCACCGGATGGACCTCCTTGCTCATGGAGATGGCTTCCTTGGCTGCAGAGCGGTTTGAGTAGCTGTGTTTCACAACTGGCGTTCACTGCTTGAGGCAACACTCCCTACAGATTCACCCCTCCATTTAGCCAACAGGAACAACGATGTGGTTTGTCAGATTTGTATCACAGCAAACAGAAGGTTTGATCCAGAAGGAGCTGGGGAATTGCTTGATCACCCAGACCTTCCTGAGATGACTGGACAAAGAAAAGAATGGTTTTCTTTCCTTTATTTTGGCCGTAACAGTGTAAGACTCTGCATAGCGGCTGCTGATAAATGGCAATTCATTAAACCCCCCATAACTCCATCTCATGCAACCATCTCCCCACATCTTCCGCACTGTTTTACCTCAAACCAGGACAACGGCCAACAGGAAGAAACGCCTGTACAGCTGTGGCAAGTCATGTTCATAGGGATGCTTTAGGCACCCTGAAGCATCTAATCTTCCTATGTGATTTGCATACACATTTACCTTTAGAGACAGCACATTTGCCTCTTCAGATGGATGTTAAACTACCTTAAACAGAGCCCTCAGAACACAAACTGACTCAATTCCCTGGTTCCTCTTGACAACTTTTGGATATTGGTGTTTATTGGCGTATCTGCAGTGACTTCAGTACTGCAGTTTCCACTGGTTCGCAAACAGGTGGATCACAAGGCCACTAATTGGGATTCCCTGCGCGGCAGAGCAATTCCGGCGGGGTGTGCTCAGCCCCTGGGCAGGCACAGCAGCCCAAATTAGTATTCCACAGCGGCTCCACTTGTCAAATTTTCCCTGGAATAATTATCCAGAATCCAGAACTGATCAATGAGTGGGTGACATGGCCCAAGACAAATACACAGCCGGAAACGCACCAGTATGGCTGATTTCTCCAACTTGCGCTATAATCCTACATCATACTTTATAATGACTAACCCTCCGGCTGTGTTTTCACTCCTGAAATAAATTAACGTCAGCTGCTTTGCCCGGTTCCAGGCATTAAAAGCACTGCTGGATTTGAAATGTAATCCTTGATGCAAAAGTGTAATCCAAGCAGGACTAGTACATGTGTGTATAAGTGGCCAAAATACCAGATTAAAGGAGAAGCATCTGCCTCAAAACAGCCTTTGGAATTCCTGTGCCGTTCAGTGCAAGGAAATGAAAAGACTCACTGGTTTAAATTTCATTTCAAACTAACCCAAATCTCCATTTCTCATCTTCTCCCTGAGTTTTGGGGTGGATTAAAGGGAACCTTTTGGACGTGCTCTCCCTCCCCAGCACACAGGTCCGCCTGCAGCAGGGGGGCAGGCAGGGTCCCACGCTCCCCAGGGACACAAACCCCCTTCCCCAGCCCCGCTCTCACGGAGGGTGTGACCAAAGGCACCAAAAACTGGGGGCTCTTTGGTGCTTCAACATTTCTCCCAGGCTTGGGGTTGGCAGGAGGAGGGATGCGTGCGAGGCGCCTGGAGTTTGGGGAGGCTGCAGGACCGAGTGGAAGAGCTTTCAATTATCACGAGCTTCAGACCCGGTAATGAAAATAGCATCCTGCCGAGCTGCAGTCGTACCAGCAAGGACAGGTTCCTAATGCATGCAGCAGCCTGTGGCTTCTCTCCTGCGTGGCTGCGCATCCTGCCTACACGCAAGCTGCGTGCAGAGAAGCAGATATGAAGGAGGACAAACTCCTCGAAGCAGAAGGAATGAGACTAATTTGCAGGCAGTTGAGGATCTGGGTGTCATGCTTTTGCTGGATTTGGACATTGGTGGCTGTCGCCTGGACCTTTAGGACCAGATGCCACCCCACGCTGGAGGCATTCACACATAGCTGGGAAAGCTCACCTGGGAAAGCGACAGGGATCGCTGTCTCTGCTCCAGGTTTTACTTCTCCCAGCTCGGATGTTGTAAGCTGGAGCTCTGGAGCCAAGCTGCTTGGTTGTCTGAGCACGCTGTCCCGAACACCGTCCCCTGTCAGAGGGTAGTGGGAGAAGGACCTGCTTGCACATCCTCATCGTAGTCACTTCTTGTCTTCTTGCCAGTGCTCCTCCCAGCACCCTCATTTGCAATTTTCACATGTTTCTGCTCTGTCTCTCTGGGCCATAAATCATACACCCGAGAAAGGCAAGCTGGGCTGACAGAAGACATCAGCAATAAGCCAGACAAGACAAGAGATACCATGGCAGCAGAAAACAGGACGGTGCTTTAATAACAGCATCTATTTTATTTATCAAGCCATCTAAGACTTCTTGCTGTCTGTGTCTCGATACTCTGTGCCAGGGGACGGGAGGGACAGCTGGAATGTAGTAAGACCTGACCTGAGCTGTTGGGGAGAGCTTAAACAAAAGACAACCAGGAAAGAACCCAAGCATTAAAAAACAGTCTCAATAATACAGTTCTTCCAGTCTTGCCTTGTCTTTCTCAAACCTTTCATGGCTGATACACACTGATCCAACACCTCTGCTGGATCTGTCTCCTCATTTGGGATTAACATCTGGGATGGGGTTATTGGGTTCTCTGTTATACCCGGTATTATTATTTGCACCGGGGCCAAATGAGTGTGAAATGCCACCACCGTGGTCGAGGGTGTCTACCACCAGCTTAGCCTGGGAGGAGGTGACAACCCCAAGTGCAACGCGATGACAGCCAGGCTCCTCAGACTTACAAACCTTCCTGGAAGGACATGTCCCGCATTGTCCTCGACGCACTTGTCCAAAGCGTTGTCCTTCCTCAAGCTGCGCCACTGCCTGGCACACAGCAAAGTGGAACAGGACCTTCTAAATATAGAGGGTTTTTAATGGCTGCAAGAGGTGAAAATATCCTGGATCCATTTATCTTTGCAAGGGAGCACCATGGGGATTTCATAATTAAACTGTGCGCATCCAGTTGCTATGGAGTTTTTACCAGTCCCTGTATCCATCATCCAGAGGAAAATGGGTCAGCATAGCTTTCTGCAGTCACCGGTTCCCAAATCTGGTTCCTCCCTCATAGACCAGCGTTCGAGACCATCGCGCTGGCGGAGGTGGCCATCGTTCACACCAGCAGCCGGGCTCGGTGCTGAGCAGGGACCTCACAGGGGACTCAGCAGCATTTTGTAGTTCCCGTTGTTACATCCGTAACCCGGCCAAACGCATGGGAGTCTCCACCACGTCACGCCAATGCGGTCACTTTGAACTCAGAGCTTAAAAAAATCAGCCTTAATTGTTCATATCTTCAGCAGTGTCGGTCCCAACTTTCAAAAAAACAAGTAGAAGAAAAACCAGCCTTGCTGAAGACCACAGGGCAGGCTGGCTGCTCTTTCTTTCCTTCATTAATGCCGTAATGGCCGTAAAATTCCAATTCCAGTTTTAGGCAGGGATGTTCTTCCTGGAGGTAGCCTTTCTCTACTTATCTTAATTTTCTGTGAAAAACAGTCAAGAGTCCTGCCACCCTGCGAGCGATTCTTTGGCAGAGTTGGCATTACAAACAAAATACATCCCAGACGCTTCCTTCAAACTGCTTTGGGAAATACACGTGCGTTTCTTGATCACCTTTAACAAGGTTTATGTAAAAGGTCAGAGCAGCTGTGTCCTCCCTGGATCCAGAAGAGGAAAAGCCAAAACAGACAGCCGAGCAGCTGTCCTCAAGGTGGTTTTGACCTTATCAGATGTAGGCAATGTAGGAAAGCACATTAAAAAAATATTGCTGGTGCAATTAGGCAGATGCCTCTGAGACTGGGACAGTGAAAACTCCTGCACAGCCAGCGTGGGCCTGGGACGTGGGCTGGAGCAGCATCACCTCCAAGAATTGTCAAGCGATGGAAAGCAGTGGGGTATGTGCATAGATTATGGGTTTAATTATAATCTCCCAGCCCCCGGTTCAGAGCAGTCAGAGGGATACATTATTATTGCTCAAGTCCAGCACAAGAACTTTCAGATTTTCTCCTTTTTAATCAGTCAAGCTGCTGGAGATGATTAGTGCTTTGCAGTCTCAAAAAATATGGTCCTTGGTGGGAAAGTCCCTCCCAGGAGCTGGAGGCATCAGCCACCTCCTCCTGGGCATGGCCACGCACCCTGCGATGACTGTCTTCTCTGGGGCAGCAGGACAGGACCAGCCTGGTCCCTCCGCAGGAGAGCAGGGATGGACGAGGACTCTGCCCGTTATTTTGCCAGTGGCTCTTGGTAGCCTCAGGACAGAGGTGGCACCGTAAAAGCACTAATGAGCACTGCCTGTGGAGGAGAGACACCAAGGGATTTCTCTTCTCACAAACACCCAGAGCTCCTGGCCAAGGTGGGAATTTATAAACCTCGTTATGCCATCAAAACAAATTGGCTGGGTGTTTTAGAGCACCACGGCTTTTATGCAAAAGCAACAAAGGCCTCTTTTAATGGTACAGGTAAAAGAGGCTCTTACATTCATGGTGAGAGCTCAAAGAGGAAAAGGGCCATAAAAATAACGATGCATTGTTTTAGGGTAAGGAAAAACTTCCGAAGGGAAGAGGTGATGCTTCTGCACATCCAACAGCCGTGGAGACTTGACCCAGCCTCAGCCACCTGTGCAGGTTGGGAAAACAACATGGAACAACCAGCAGCGGTTGGCAAAGCCTGGGAAGATGCTGGGGGACAGGGCAGGGCAGCCCCCGCAGCCCCGTCCCGAAGCTGTGGCATTTCAGCAAAAAAGCCAAATAATTCCCAACCCCAAGTCTGGGCTCTTGTTAGCACATTCCTCCCTCCCGCTGCAGGACTAAGCCAGGATCTGACCGCTTTCTGAGCAAAATGCAAAGTCCACTTAATGAGGCTTAATTAAAATGTAGAGACTGGTGCTGTCCTGCAGCTGCAGGCACGTGAGCTTTGCCATTAGTACCAGAGGGTGCTAGCAATTAAACAGCACTGGCAATTACTTGTTTACTGTTTTTGTTGGACTGGCTGTTGTTTTTCACTCTCTTCTGAAAAGGGATGCAGACACCCCCCCACCCTTTGATCGAGCTGGAAACTGGGCCCCGCTCCCAGTTAGATTTGGAGGGTTATCAAAGACTTGGTGTACCCAAGACATAGCTGAACTGCAGGGAATGGAAAGAGAAAGTTACCTAATTTTAATGTAAAAACTAATACTGCGACAGGAAAAAAAAAAATTCCCATTCTTTGATATTTTCCAAACAAAGGGATAGTCCCAGAGGCGATCTCCAGCCCTGCCGGAGAGGAGGAAAAGCATATTGTGCAATTCTGAGATTTTCCAGCCCTGTTCTGTGCTCCTGAGGTTATCCCTTGTACATTTATTTATATGCCGGTGACTTAATTAGATGTTCTTTTGTCTCAAGTGGCAGCGAGATGAATCAGCACTCTCCGTACGCGTGCAAGGTCTCTGCTCAGGACCGGCTCCCGGCAGCCCCATCCCTCCCGAAAGCCGCGACAGGGGCGGTGGGGGCTGTGCTCGCTCCCCTCCTGCATTTTCCCAACGCGCCCTTGACAGCGTTGCCACCAGTGGTTAGAAGCAAGGCCATCCCCGCGCTCTCAGTTGCATCTCAGGATGAAGAAACCCGAGCCCCGAGGTGTCCCCAGGGATGATGGGCTCGCTCGAGGTGGGGGAGAGTGGGAACGTGAGCGGTGCTGGTCCTGCCTATGCCTCCCCCCTCATCTGAGGGACTCACCAGAGGTCAACTGGAGCTTGTGGTGCTACAGCTTGGCAGGCAGAAGGACCAGAGAAAGCAGATGAAAAGGCTTCTTGTGGTTAACCTTTTTTTTTTGTGTTTCATTTTGGTTTTTCCTGCCTTTACTGGTTATCCCAGAAGAGAGCAGTTCCCCCCCAACATCCCACACGTCACCCCAGCTCCCAAGGGGATTGCTCTCACCTTTCAGCACAAGCAACACATCCTCTGTGACCACTGCAGAGAATCTGCTCTTTGCAGAGCTGAAGCCATTTATCCAATACCCCATTAACGAACCCACAGAAGCACCTGCAAACGCGGGGGGTGTCGACAGCCTGCTCACCCCAAGGCAGCCCAGCTGGGCAGGTCACAGCCTGCAAAGCCACCCTAAGGACCTGGGTGAGATGGAGCCAGAGGACGTTGGGGTCCCAAGGGGCGCTGATCTGCTTCAGGGCATGGATGGATGCTCCATCTCCCCCAGGCAAGACTCTGAGGGTGGCTCGTCACCCCGCGGGAGCAGCAGCGTCCCAGTGCTTGGACAGAGCCCCACAGCACATGTTGGTGCACCTCCTGCAAAGGGGCTCAGAATTCTACACTGATTTTTGCTGAACTGATTTTTTTTTTTTTTTTTTTTCCAGCAGGAGAACTGGCGTCTTGCTGTTTTATAAGCTAAGCCCACACGGTCATGTTCAAAGTGATGCAAGTCTGAATTACAAAGTTTTACACATTTCCCCCAGTGTCTGGCTTCGTTTTTCATCAATGTTTTCATACAGCATTGCCAATATCATATTATACAGAAAACGCATGACTCTTGTCAGCCAGATGTCTGCGCTCCAGCACGTTCATTTACAACCAGCAAATTCCTCCCCGGCTCAGGAGAGGTGCTGCCCACCCAACTCCCGCCCCGACAGCGCCATGGGTGCCCAGCACGAGGCGGGTGCCGGTGCCCAGCGTACGGCGCAGGATGCGGCGATTCTTCCCAGCTCTCCCTTGCTTTCACTCGGGCAGGATTTGTCGCTAGCAGATGGGAGTGGGCTGCAGCATTATTTGATTGCTACCTATTTATGGCAGTCGCACAATATTCCGTTCACCCAGGGCAAGAAGCCATTTGCAGGAGGTTGGACGTGTGAGTGGGAAGTCGTTATGAGCCGCTTTGCTTCAGCCCGGGGATTACACAAGAGGAGATGGAGTGTCCGACCTGCGGCATTTGGCTGGAGGTCTGTCCTGCAGAGGTGGGTCTGTCCCCCCCCCCCCAGCGGTGTCTGGTGGGGACGTGGTGTCCTGCCCGAGGATGGAGGTGACAAACCACCCTGCTGTCCCCAGCCCAGGCGCCTGCCCCGCGCGGCGCTCCATGGGAGATGCAGTCTGCTCCCGTCTCCTCGTCGAGGGCTCCTCCAAAGGCAGTTGGGTTTAGGGCTTGGACAAAGCCACTTGGCATCTGTATTTTCAGTGAGGAATTGTGATTTAGCACGGAAAAGCGAAGAACAAAAGCCTGCCGAACCCTGCATAGCCCATGCTGCCTGCGGAATTCCCCTTAAAACCACCCTTCCTCCAGCAAACAACCCCACAACAAGGAGTTAAACGGCTCCCCGGGGCAAAAAGCTCCTAAACCGGCAAGAGAACAGTCCACGCTCCAGCAGGGGAGTGAGTTCCATAGGAGTGGGGTTTCCCAGGCCTTTGCATGGCTCTGGATGTCCCCTGCACCCCCAGCCCCGCCACCGAGCCCCCCCTGTCCTGGGGGAGCAGCTCCAGCGGTGGCCGGAGGCGGTGGGGAGAATTTGGGAGAGAATCACCTCGGGAGCTGGTGGCAGAGCAAACTTCTCCCTGTACCCGGGGTTGCTGGCGTTATTACTTCCGCGGCAGAGACAATATGATTTATTGAAGCTTTTTTTTATTTTTTTTATTTCCCAATGGTTCCTCCAGTGCTGTATGCGTAGGGAAGATAAACTGTCTCATTATTGCCCCGATCTCTAATCATGTCACATTTTCAGTTGCTCTGCGGTGACGGTGACACGTTGGCGTTTTGGTCTGCTCTGATGCAAAGATAAAAACGAAATGAGGGAGGAGAGGAAGGGGACCAAATGCCAGTGTGGTGCTGACTCCAAAATAACATTGTCCTGGCTGTCCCTCGGAGACCAACGCACACGTACCTGACTCTGCTTGGGTCTGAGGTGTCGCTGGAGGCAACACGATGGCGGTGCACGAAGTTATATGCATGCATATAGGAAATTTGGGGGTTTCCGCATGGCACATACACCCTCCCAGCTCTGCCTCCGAGCGGCGGCGTGCTCAGAGGTAAGGGAGATTGCTTAGAGATTACTTACCCGCAGAAGAGACCTCCGCTGCTCGTAGCATCCACTCCAGGAGGTCCTGAGCAAGGGCAGCACAGGCTTGTAAAGGCTCCGGGAATCGTATTCCAGTTTGCAGAAGAAAAATGAGATTTTTTTAATCCCTCCACATAGCGAGGCAACACACCGAAAGCTGGGAAAACCCCCTGAAACCAGCCATCCACCTCGAAGCTCGAAGGATGCTCGCAGAGAGGCCTTTTACCTGCTCCTATGATGAATTCCCCCATTTATAAGCATGCTAATGGCACACTGCCGTAACGCCTCTGGTACCTCTCAGCCCCGGCAGGACTTTCCCTCCCCACGGCAGCATCTCCTCCCTGCCCTGGGGGTGCTCCGGGGTGTGAGACGGATCCAGACACGGCCCTCCGCCCTGTGCGCAGCCTGGACGGGCAGGGGCAGGGGCTGAGCATCGCTGCGGGCTGCGAGCCTCTGGCGACACGGCCTCCTCGTTACCCTGCCTGCAAGATGGCATTCGATATGTAGGGCAAAAACTCCACGGGAAACACTTGTTTTTGGTTTTATGCTGTCATTAAGCAAGGGAATAATATTACCAGATGCTCTGAACGAGACTGCTGGATTCATCAGTGAACAACAGAGAAGCCATAATGATTAAACATATTAGATAGTGAAAGACAACAGAGGATTAATTTCAGCTCTTAATTAGAGTACCTCTAATCTTCCCCTTCATCACTACTTCCCTTCCCTTCCCTTCCCTTCCCTTCCCTTCCCTTCCCTTCCCTCAGTGAACAACAGAGAAGCCATAATGATTAAACATATTAGATAGTGAAAGACAACAGAGGATTAATTTCAGCTCTTAATTAGAGTACCTCTAATCTTCCCCTTCATCACTACTTCCCTTCCCTTCCCTTCCCTTCCCTTCCCTTCCCTAGTTTGTCCACATGTGCTTCCAGAGAGCATCCTTCAGGGAAGAGGGAGGTGTGAGATATGCCAATGTTTATTTTAACAGCTCCTTTTTTAGGGCTCTGCCATGAACACGCTCCTCCTGTTGAACGGGCTTGTTGCTATGGGATAAAGTGATCCAAGTTCCCTGTTTTGTACTTATTCTCCCTTCTGCTTACACGCAGACGTTCCTCGCTGAAGGACACCTTTGGATGTGCTCCCCAGGCACCGGTGGCCCGGCTGCACAGTCCCATGGGGTGTCCTTACCCCGCACCTCCGTTCCCTTCCAGGGGATTAATAGGGTCCCACCAGTTTTGTGCCCCCATGGAGTTTCAGCTGCAACTGGGCTGAAAGGCTGAGGGAAAAGTCTGGAGAAGACTGAGGGGGGATCTCATCAACGCTTATCAATCCTTAAAGGGAGGTGCCGGGGGGATGGGAACAGTCTGTTTCCAGCAGTGCCCAGTGACAGGACAAGAGGGAACGGGCACAAACTGGGGCATCGGCAGTTCCATCTCCACCTGAGGAGGGCCTTCTCTGCTGTGAGGGCGGCAGAGCAGTGGCACAGGCTGCCCAGAGAGGTGGGGGAGTCTCCCCCTCTGGAGCCATCCCAAACCCGCCTGGACGCCGTCCTGTGCCACTGCTGGAGGTGCCCCTGCTCTGGCGGGGGGTGGGATGGGGGAGCTCCAGAGGGCCCTTCCAGCCCCCACCAGTCTGGGGTGCTGTGACTCAGTGACACCAAAACCAGCCGAAACCACGGGGCTGGCAGGGCTCCCGCCGGGAGCAGGCAGAGCCCCGGCAGTTTCTGCAGCGCCCGGGACTCCTGCGAGGGTCGGGGCGGGTGTTTGACATAACCGAGTACTCGCGTTATTGATTTAACAGATGAGAATTACAATATTAATAACTGCATTTAATATTTAAAATGCGAAACGTATGAGAGCAGCACTGTGGACTATGGGGTCTGGTAGCTCGTTTCCAGCAGCAGCAGCGGCACATTACAACTCCTCACACAGTCCATTAGACAGCATCACCCCCAGGACAAATTTCCTCCTGACCCTTTGCTGAGAACCGTCATGCGCCCGGGTGCACGAGGGCTGATCGCCCTTCCGCAGGTTTTATCCCAGCTGGTTTAACTGCAGAGGCTATTTTTATGCCGAAGGCTGGAACGTTTTCCAGCTCTTTATCCCAGATTTGTGCGTGGCCGGGCCGGCGGGGCCGGGGTTCCTCACGCTGGCTCCCAGCCGGGGACGGGCAGCACCGCGCTCATCGCTGCTGTAACGAGCGGGAGCGTGAACATCTGGCGGTGACAGAGCAGCTTCTATTCGCTGGCATTATGATAACACGGTAACGATGGCTGGTAATTAGAAGTCTGACAGTTTTTCCTGTGCAAAACACTGGTTTATTCAGTTTTCGAAGGAAAGCATTACGGGTAAAATCTGGGCACGGAGCCCTGTTCGTTTGCAACAGCTTTCCCTCCTCTGCCTTTCCCGCAGCAGCGGCTGTGCTCCGAGCACCTGCACTTGAGCCGAGGGTCTGTCGGCAATGCGGTAGGTACTTCGGGATGAAATTCGGGATCTCCTCCTGCAGAACTCCCTGCATTTCTGGAGGCTGGTCTCCTTCCCAGTGATGAGCGGGGTTTCCATCCTAAAATCTGCAGAGGAGAGCCAGCGCCCAGCCCTGCGTCCAGCAAGGAGGCAGGCACTCAGACCTGGCCCCCTATCATCATCATCATCATCATCATCATCATCATCATCATCATCATCATCATCATCATCATCATCATCATCATCATCATCATCATCATCATCATCATCATCATCCCTATCATCATCATCATCATCATCATCATCATCATCATCATCATCGTCATCGTCAGTGCTGTCACCACAGCCGCAGCAGTGGATCCCAGCCTTGTTTTGCTCCCCTCACTGCAAGTCCCGAATGCCTCTGGCCACTGCGGCATCAGTGATTTGTGCCGATTCTTCCTGCTGTTTCAGGGGAAACGGTAAGAAAGAAGGAATGTGGAAGTTTGGAAACATTTCTCGGCTCCTGTCTGAGCTCTTCAACGTGCCGTGCAGCCTGTGCCGCCGCAGCTGAAGGCTGCCAGCTCTCAAGCAGCGTTCGCAAGAGGAGATCTTGCTTGAGAGCACAAATATTTGGGTGGGCCTGACCGGACACCTTTGCTTCAGGCAAACTCCTCCTGGATCGCGGGACTCACCCCACATCTCATTTCTCAAAGTGCTGTCTGAACCCCGGCTCCCCCCCGCGCCGTGTCCCCCGGATGGTCCCTCTCACCGTGGCACTCCAGAACACCAGATCTGCCCTTCCATCCTTCCACCACCTCTGCTCCCACGCTTCTGCTCGCTCATCCTGCCGGTCCCGCAAAGCAAAGCCAAGTGCACTGTGCCACCAGTGTGTTTTCCCCGCACCTCGCTCCCGCAGCGGAGCACCGCGGGCTGCCCCCGTGCTCACCGCCAGCATCACTGGCAAATTCCGACTCAGCTGCTAATTTAAAATCCCAGCACAGATATTGAGACTCACCCTTGCGGCTTCACATTGCAGAATTGCAATAAAACTTTAATTGAATGCCTCCTTCAAAAGGGGACCTCCCCGAGTTGATGTCAGCCCCTCTGAGTGACCCTTCGCAGCCGCAGTATGTCTATTTTATTATAGCACGCCATGGCCAATTTGATGGGAAAAGGAGACTGCTCAGGCCACAGAGAGGAAACGCTTTAACACTCATTCAAAGTGACAGTGCCCTAGTGCAATACGACTGGTAAATGCTAAATTGCCACAGATGGCAGATTTATGTTTCCTTTCCCCAAGGTCCCTTGCCTGCGGTGCTGGGGGCTCGCTCCACGCGCTTGAGGAAGGACCCACATTGCTGCTGCAGGTGCTGGTCTGCCTGTAGACACTGGGTTGGGTTGGTTTGGTTTTTTTTCCCCTAGCCGAGTGCTCAGAAAGTGCGAACACGGCGAAGTATGCACAGAAGGGCGTGAAAAAATGATCCTGAAAGTGATGAGGTCTTTAAAAGCCAGATCAAAAAAGCCAGAGGGAGGGCGAAGCAAGAGTTCAGCCCTTGTCTGGGGAGAGGGAGACGATTCCCCACAAAGCAGCCCCGAAGCCGGGAGGATGCTGAGGGCCGGGAGGGAAGCAGCAGCCTGTGGGCAAAAGCAGTAGCGCCGTGACTGGAGATGGCCCTGAGCCCCTGCCTGGGTGCCAGCCGGGGCTGGGGTGCCGCTCTCTGTTCCACACCAAAACTGTTTCTTGGGGTCATTTCTCCCTCCTCTTGGAGGACAGCAAAGCCAGGGAGCCGCTGGGTCCCGGAGTGGCCGTGGCTGCCCGCGCAGCGAATTCCTTATGTAATCACTCCTTTGCATTCCTCTTTTTTTTCGTTCTTTTTTTGGTTTTATTTGACAGATTTGCTTAAAAAACAGCGTGGGAATACAAATGACATGTTCAATACAGATCAGCTCGTGGCTTTACAACATCCCAAAGAACATAAGTACCGTATTATCACAAGTCCTCGGCGCAGGCTGAGAACAAAAGCGCGGCGCGCGGCGCTTCGGCGCGGTGCTGTTTGTCATGGCTCGTGCAGATCCCCCCTTACAGCTCTGCTGCGCACCAAAGCCGCTTCCCTCGGTCAGCTCTCTTTGGTGATACGTGTCCTCCGATGACGATTATACAACAGGCTCTTAACGGCCATGAACTTATTCAGCTTGGTGGACCTGGGGACAGTTTTGCAGGAGGAAGGAGCTGTTTGGGGTTAGTTAAAGCTCCCTGGGCTGCTGCCTGTTCTGCTGCAGACAAGCTGCATCCCTCCTTTGCGCTCGTTGGATGCGATGTGAAGATGGTCATCCCTTCCAAATGGCTTGGGACCCATTTTTAAGAGGTTTTAAGGACATCACTTAATCCCCCTCCAGGTCGAGGGAGCCATTGCTGCTCCCCTTGCTTCATGCCAACTGCAGATTTTAGGAACAGCTCGGCCCTGGGCTTCTCAATCGGCCACCCATCTCCCCATTTTTTTTTGGCCAATGCAGTAGATCAGGTGATAGACACGTCGGAGGAATGCAGGCGAAGGCTGTGCAGCTCCATGCTTTGTAAGAGAGAATTTTTCTTCTGTGTTGGTATCTGGTAGCTGCACTCCTCCAGCTAACAGCTTGCACTGTACGGGGAATATAATCCATGCCCATCTGGCTTTTATTTATTCATGATGGGCCTGATCCTGCGACGTGCTGTTGGGAGGAGCTGAGCCTTGCTGACTCCATTTCCCCCCCTGCAAAAACACGGGGTCTCCGTACCTACTTTCATCTGGTAGGAACATATCCAGGGCAAATTAATATGAAGAGGGATGTGTACCTTTGTTTTTTACAGTGCTGTAAAAGTGGAGTTATTAAGAAATCAGCCTGTAATTGCGCTCTTAATGATTCTTACTCTTCTGCACTCATTCAAAGAGAGTCATCTCTATTGTGTCAGGTATAAAAAGAGCAGCTTCATTGACATAGTTTATGACTTTATTAAAACCAAGGATTTTATATTAATAACTATCGGCTCCTCAGCTATATTTCCCTAGTGAAGGAAATGTGTGTATTGGTGTAGGTCCAAGGCAATTTGTAAACACAGAGTATTAAAAGGCTCAACAATTCTAAAAAGTTTTAATTGGAAACTCAACAAATTGCTTTGCAACATCTTAATGCTTCAATATGGAGCTCTCAGATAATGAGGAGCTAATTAAGGGGCCAGGATTCATTTTTTTATGATAACTGTCTCCATATGGGCTCTGCATTCGGTGCTTGCAGAACTAATGAAGGTCAGAGAAGTAACAGCGAAGGAAGAAAGGAAAATTTTTAGCTCTCAGTGTTGTGACGATGCTAAGCAACAGTCAGTATTTCTGCCTGGGTTTTAGGCCAGGTGCTGGGCGAGCTTCATTTAATTCAACGGGACAGTTTGTAAGCGCTATCGCAGCTCTGAGCTGCATTTCTCAGTCCGCCGCTGCTCCCCATGGGCTTTGCCAGCGGTGGGGGAAGGCTGAGCTGCGTGTCCCTGTGTCAGCCCCGAAAGCCAGGCTCTCCCCCGCACACAAACCCAGTTACACACCATGGCCTGGAGAACGACAGCAGTATCGGGGCGAGGAGGTGCAGGGAACTGCTTTACCTATGGCCTGAGCTGGCCGGATGCGCAGCCGGGCTGTCGGGAGGGACGTAGCTCCGTTCGTGTCCTACCATGCCCAAAAGCAGGACAGGCATCCTCTGGGGTGGGCAGGAGAGCTCCAGGGATGGGGGTCTCAGCGGAAGGGATGGAAAAGGACGGTGGCTTGGTGAACTGCAAGGATGAGAGCAAACCCCATCAGCCACCTCGTTCATCCCACGGCGGGTATGAACCAGCACCAGTTCAGCCGACTCAAAGGATGAAAGACCGCAATGTTGTGCAAAATTAAATCTGTCCGGTGACTTGCTCAGCTACGGAGCTGGGACTCGGCACGGCTGATGGCACTGGGAGCAGAGCTGGGCTCTGCATCAAACCCAAACCCTCACAAATATCTTGTATAGTGCCTTTGAATTAATCCTTTGTAAAATATTAACAACACACAAACACACATACAAAATTATGGTCAGATGCTTCTCTGAAGTAGCTCGCTGACTCCCATGACTAAATTTGGACCAGCAAGCCTCGTGCACCAAATAATTAAGTCATAGGCTATAGAAAGCAATCCTCTGGGACGTACTTGTCTTTGAATGGCTCATCCACTTGAAAAGTAATACATACCATTAAGTATATGACCATATGGCATCCATTTATAGAATATTGCACTACAGGCAAATAGGACAAAGGTACACCCCTTAAAGCACTTTTCTCATCTCATTAACTTTGGGTACATGTTACAGAAAAGCTTCTCTGTTGTGTTCAAGGACATTTTGTGCTGTTGAGTCTTGTCTTAAACGAACTGCACTAGGAAAATTAGAATCTAAATGTAGCTGTGCCCTAAAGCAAACAGCATTATTTTGCCTTTCTGTAATTCAATTTATTTTTGCAGATCAATGTTTTGAAGCAAACGTGTTCTTTTGTCCTCAAATCTTGCCTAATGACAGCGCTGACTTTGGGTAATTTGGCACACGGCAGCGCTTCGGTTGTGGCAGCGTGCCTGGCCAGGGTGCTGGCAGGTTCAGGTGGTGGCTTGCCATGTGCTCTGGTCTACCTGAAACGTTGCCCCAAAATCGCCCAGATCGGCTGGGACAATTCCATCATCACCTACAGAGGTCTCTGAGAGGAACCGTCTGGTGCTCAGGGCAATTAGCACAGCTCCGTGGCGGGCGGGCGGGTTCTAATGCTTGGGGAAAACTGCACTTTTAGAAGACTCTAGTGTCCGAATTTGTGAAAATATTTAGTTTATAGCCATCTATGGGATGTGGGTGTCAAGGTCTCAGTGTTTTTGAGCTCGCCAGGTGCGGGGATGAGGAGGAGTGAGACCTGAGCACTTGACCTAAGCTGCCCAACAGGGTTATTTCATATAATGAATGGCACATTCAATATAAATTAGAAAGTTTGCTGCAAAGTTCTCTTTCCTTAATGGCTGTGACGCTGATAACTGCTTGCCCCGGTGCCGGAGCCCTGAGCCCTTCCCTTCCTCCAGAAGCCGCAGAACTGTGTCTCACATTTGCTGTCCCCTGCTGGGAGTGCACAGCTTCTACGGATAGAATGGGCTGAGGGTAATCCTTGTATATTTTATATTGGTATCGGGATCAACATTGGTTCTTTAGTATTATTAATGTTACTTATTTAATCTTATTCTATTAAGCCTGTTTATATTTCAACCCTCGAGTTTCCTTGTTTTTCATCAGGTGATAGTTTCCTTGTTTTTCATCAGGTGATAGAATAATTGTCTTAAAAACAATAAATTGTTGTGGGTTCTTCAAACCGTAACAGTATGCAAAGCCCAGCTGCCGGGACAATAATCTGCACAGAAAAGCAACTCAGCGTGGAGTACAGCTGACAACAGCCATGATTCAAAACTACGGCAGGATGCGCGGGAGAATCACGCCGGTGCGCTGCGGGAGCTGTGCAGCGCGCGGGGGCACTCGGCTGCAGGAGCCCGTCCCCTCCTGTAGGCATCAGCATCCGACCCACTGATTGCAGCCGTCGCGGGATCCACCTCTAAATCTTATAAAAAACAACGCGCTCCCCTTAAATGAATTCGCACGGAAGAGATGCATTAATTAAATAGAAACGACTGCAGGTGCTTAGCAGCGTTCTGGCTTAACAGATTTCTCTCGTGCATTGAAGATCAATACTGTTGCCAGTTACACCATGGGTGCCCAGCCCCCTTTTTTAGCTCCTCAGAGGGAAACCCACTGCTAAATATCAAAGATCTCCACAAACCTGGCGGTCCAGAGCCCTGGAAATACGGTGTGTAGCACAGAAACGAGTCCTCAGAGAGCTGTCCCCATTCTGGATACTGCCAGCGTTCCAGTGCTGACACAGGGCAGCGTCTCAAACCCGTGCAACTGGCTCAGGCATCTACATGTGGAGGATTGTTCATTGCTTGCGGTTTAATCCAGCTTTGGGAAACCACATTACACTGTTTTTTTTCTTTCCCGTCTCCTCCTACCGAAGAGCCCAGCGGGGACCTTCTGCCAAGGCCGTGAAGTTGAAATCCATATGTGCCATTTGTAGAAGTCACCAATTGCTCATATTCGATTTCCTGACCTCAGTTATCCGTCCTCCTTCCAAGGGCCCCAACGCATCCATCTGCCGAGCCCGAAGGCTGAGCCTCAGCAGTGAATGTAGCTGTTCACATACCACCACTTGGCTGTAAAATCGTCGTGCCTGGTGGTGCTAAATACGGTCACCTGCCTCTCAGTTTGGAAGGGAGGCGACAAGGGTCTAATGAGACCAGAGCCCTTTGCAGCTTGTGCAGGTCCCAGGCAGCCCAGCTGGCCGCGAGATCCACCTCAGCGCGCTCTTTGGGCGCGCAGCAAAGGCAGGACAGGTCCTGTCATAGAACCATAGAATGGTTTAGGTTAGAAGGTGTGGGAAATTGGCTAGCTGAGAAGGGTAACATAGATATGATCCAGCTGGCCGAGCAGGAGCTTGGGAAACATCGGACCCAGTTCCTGTGATTGCTAATTGGCAAGGGCACCCTGACCCTGACTGCAGGTGCTAGACGGTGATGAGAAGCCTGTGATTACTCAGGCATGGGAAAAGAGGGAGTAGTTGCATGGGAGAAGAAGAGGTAGCTAGCCATAGATAAGGAGCTAAGGGCTGGAGTGATGAACCAATCAGAATGCTGTGTTGTTGGAACACATATAACTAATTATAGCAGAGTATATATGAAACATGTAGTAGCCAATTATAGTAGAGTAAACATGGAATATGTTTTAGCCCATTATAAAAGACAGCTGTGCTATTCAATAAACGAAGCTTGCTGATTGCTCATATTGAGTGTCCATGTCTTCCCCCGTCGGCCACTCTGGCTTCAACATACCACGTCCAGTTGGGTTTATGCCCAGAAAGTCATAGCCAAAGCCATTGATGTAGGCAGCACTTTCACCTCAGTCCATACTGTATAAAAAGACAACAGAGCAAGAAAGGTTTTCTGCATCCATTTTGCAGACCAAAGGCAGATACCTCTTCCCACCCATCCAAGCTCACACAAGAAGTCTGCAACAACTACCGGCTGACCTGCTGGAAAGCAGCTGTGAAGAGAGGGACCTGAAAGTCCTGGTGGACAAGTTGCCCATGAGCCAGTAATGTGCTCTTGTGGCGAAGGAGGCCAGTGGGAAAATTCCTTCTCAACACGAGGAAAAACTTCTTTCCTGTGAGGGTGGCAGAGCAGTGGCACAGGCTGCCCAGAGAGGTGGGGGACTCTCCCCCTCTGGAGCCATCCCAAACCCGCCTGGACGCCGTCCTGTGCCACTGCTGGAGGTGCCCCTGCTCTGGCGGGGGGTGGGATGGGGGAGCTCCAGAGGGCCCTTCCGACCCCTATCATTCTCCAAAATCTCCCCTCTTTCAGTTTAAAACCGTTACCCCTCATCCTATCGCTCCACTCCCTGATAAAAGAGTCCCTTCCTTGGTCGCTAGTACAGAGAAGACAATAAACAAAGCAGGGAAGTCTCCTAATATTTTTATTGTTCCTTAGATAACTGTGGATAGTACAAAGTTTTCCTCTTAAAAAAAATTAATTACCTTCACACTTCCATAAACAGGGCTTCCCATGGGAATCTGATGCCACAGAATTTCCACGGAAGCAATTTCCAACCACCGTAATGCTATGTAGATAGTATAACAGTAAGAGAATATTCTTGTAATTATCAACATGAAATTGGTTATCTGTGTATAAGGGTGAACACTGATCTTTTTTTTTCTTTTTAGAAACAAAACCATCATTTATTAATCCAAACTACATCATTGCATTTACAACATTCATTGCATAAACTGGACATACAAAGTTTTGCCACCTCTGGTAAATAACAGACATACATTATACAATATATTTGCTGAATACATAAGTTCAAACAATATGGGTACAACAACTTGTTCATAATACATACTTAAACCATCGTGTTTAATAGTTACTAAGACACAGATCCATGAGCTACTTCGGGTCTCAGCACAGTTAATCTAAGTGACAAGAACACAGTTGAGAGACAGTAGCTGCAATGGAAGGCGAAGAAAACTAACCTGTGATAGGTCTTGTTCAGACAGCGAGAGCTCCTCACGGGTCAGCTTGTTCTGCTTAGAAATACAAATCACACATCCATCACAGCTGACCGTGATGTCGGGAAAATGTCCATGCAACCCACACACAGAAGAGAGCGAGTCTCCCAAGGATAAACTTTCAACAGTCATTGCCTTACTTCTTTAGTACGTACTATAGGTTTGCTATCGGAACAGAAACAAAACAAAACCCCAAACTGAAGTGGTTCTTTAAGTGCAGTTCCAGCTGCAAGTACATGGTTATTCGTGAGTCTATAACACAGGGCCAGACTTCTAGAAATGTAGAGGTAATGCTGATCTGTCAGGTTGATGCTGAATAATCCTCCATGACGTTGGTCTTAATTTTGGCAGCTGTTTATATATTTACTTGTTTAAAGTGTGTTTCCTCGATATTAGGGTGTTTTTTAATTCCTTTCTCCCTTTCCCCCCCCCCGCTGTTTATATATTTACTTGTTTAAAGTGTGTTTCCTCGATATTAGGGTGTTTTTTAATTCCTTTCTCCCTTTTTCCCCCCCCCCTTTTTTTTTTTTCTCTAAATCAGTTTCTAAACAAGGATGGACTACAACTCGTCAGACCTGATGACGTGGAAGAGGGTGACATTGTAAAGTATTTGGTGCCCGTTGTTCCAGGCATAGAGGGCCCGATCCTTGGGGTTGTAGTCCAACATGGAAATGTGCGAGTACTTGTTTTGGAAGGGGATGTCGATGTACTCGTAGGTGGAGGCATTGGTCTGGTAGGCGTAGTGCACCTTGGTGCCTCCCGAGTAGCCGTTGGTGACGTAGAGCGTGCCGCAGATGATGAAGGCCTCCCCGGCGCTGCGTTTCGGGTAGCTGGTGTTCCAGGTCTGGAGGCTCTGCAGGGTGTTGGGGTCCAACTTGCTGATGACGATGTTGCCCGCGTTCTGGTTGGTGGCGTAGACGGCCCACAGCCCATTCTCGTCCACCATGAGGTCAATGTCCGAGTGGCCACCCCAGGCATAGTGGTACATGTTGTTGTAGCCGGCATAATCCAGGCTGCGAGTCTTGAGAATGGTCTCTGTTTTCAAGTCAAACCTGATAATTATGTGGCTTTGGTATTTATTGAAATAGATAGAGCCATTGTAGACCACTTGACCGGTGCCTGACCATGGGTGAGGGAGACGGTGAGAGGTAAAATTGTCAGTATTCATGAAATCTGCCATGGATTTATATTCACGGACGAAGCGGTTGTTGTGGTAGCTGTCCATGTACCAGACCTGGGCGAGCAACAGAAACACGTGGGGTTAGAAAACAGCAGAGACGCGGCTGAGCCCTTTGCGCATCCCCCTAGAAACTGAGCTGGGAGCGAAATCCAGAGCAAGGAATCCAACCTGCCGCAAAACGATGTGCCCAATGCCCACCACCTATGCCCAGAAATAAACCCGATTTTTGGAACCCCAAATCAGCCAAGAAATCAACTTGAATAGCAAAGCTTTCCTGGGGGGTAATCAGGTATTTCCCCGGGAACCTGGGAGCTTAAGGAGTTCCCTGGGAGTGCTGCGTGATGGACATCGTCCTTCCAGAGGGCAATTAACGTCTTTTCTCCGGCTAAACCCAACATACTAGGTTGATGCTGCTTTTGCTTCCCGTAAGCCCCACCACGGTAGCACTCAGTAAATGATACCAGCTGCTGTGCACAACTCCATTAATTTGGCATGCAGAAGCGATGGATGCAATCGCTCATTGTCAAGGAAATTCAGGCAAAGTCCATATTGGTTTAAAAATCATACACTTCTGCATCAAAGGCTGAAACCAAGGCCGCTAAAATACAAGAGACAAAGACATCAAAATCTTGCTATCGGTAGATGGGGGAGAGATTTTAGATCATCATTTAAGCGCCAGTTCACTAGGGACACTGTCTAGACTCCTGGAAAAAAAAAAAAGCTTTTGTCATACGAAACCAATTCCGAGGCAAATGACAAAGCTGTGCAGTTAGTATCAAGAAGAAATACCCAGCCGGGGAGTGACATCCTGTGTGCAGTCGCTGCCTAAAAATAAGATAGCTGCTTTCTGTAGGAACTCTTTAGGAAGGAGAAAAAGTAAATTAAACAGAAAGAGGGAAGCCTTAAAGGATGCAGATTTGGGTAATGCTGTCGTGCAAACTTCTTTTGCAAACCCCTTGCGAAACCTGACGGCGTCATCTCTGCAATACGGCCGTCTCCAGGGGCCCCGAGGAGAGCAGACCAACATTTCCACACGCTGTGTGCACGTAAATGGCTTTTGGCTGCTGTATTTGAAAGGCCGAATGGGGTCTGCAAAAACTTTGTAGGGAACTTCAGCCCTCCCTCGTTACCTCCCTGGAAACGCTGCAGAGGTGGGGAATGGACGTGTGGCAAACGGCCCTGATCTTCACACCTCCGCTGTGGGCGTGAGGATGGCTGCAAAAGCACCAGCAGAAAGGCTCACTTCATAATTAGGATCTTATTGGGGCTACAGGTGAAATTTTGTTTAATAACCGTAAAATACAGAGGTGTCATATTGGGAAACCAGTGCCAACCAGTTGGCTGCCGGAGGGTAAGAGCCCGACATCTCAAGTCACCGCAGCGTGTCCCTGCACCCATGGCAGAGAAGCACGGGCAGCCTGGGAGAGCTTCTGCTGTCAGACGTGGCGCTGGAGAGCATTCCTCACTTAATGAAAAGCCTGCGTTCAACTAAACCAGCTTGGGAAATTACAAAAAAACCCAAAACAAACCAAACCCAGAAAACTGATTGTCTCTCTGCTGCTCCCATTTCCCTATTTGGTATTAAAAAATTAGGCATGCCAATGCCTTGTGCTCTGTTCTTAGGGAGACAAAGAGAAGGCCAGAAGAGCAAAACCCCATATCATCACGCTGGCGCTGCAAGGTGGCAGGACCCAACGGCATTTCGTGCTTTGGAGAAGCAGAGATGGATGGATAGCAACGTTTCGTCGCACCGCCTGGCTTGGAGCAACCTTCTCCTGCCAATCCACACCGACCCCGGCGCTGAGCATCCACCCGCTGCCTCTCCGCCGGCTGCTCCTGCGGGACTCGCGGTTTCCCCCCATTGGGTTCAATGATTTCATGACACGAACAAATGACCATACGAACCACCCACCACCTCCTGGGGCTCGGCGACAAAAGATGGGTATGATAAACTGCCCATCTCTCCCCATCCCCATTTTCCCGCTCCACCGGGCAGCCAATGAAGTTCACTTAATTGCGTGTTTCTAATAAAATTCACGGTAGATTTATATATTATATACACATACACGCTCGTGAAGCTTGAGCTACAGTCCAGAAAAAACTGCTTGTCTACTCTCACGACAAAAATACACTGCAGAAAAAGGCATGGGTAATGAAAATATTAAAAAATACTGGTTTGAAACAAAACTCTCTGAAGACACAGAAAAATCTTTAGCATTTGATCAACAGCTTCAGCTGCAGCAGGCCTGACTCTTCCTTCGCAGATGTATAAATCATGTTACTGCCGAGGGATGCGGCAAACGCAGCCCAAAGGGGACAAGTCTGTCCCCTCTCTTGAGCAAAACAAGATCTGATATGGGTAAAGTCTTCCCGGCTCACTTCATAATTAGGATCTTATTGGGGCTATAGGTGAAATTTTGTTTAATAACCGTGAAATACGGAGGTGTTGTATTGGGAAACCAGTGCCAACCAGTTGGCTGCCGGAGGGAAATAGTCCGACATCTCAAGTCACCGCAGCATCACTGCTGCACATCCACCGGCGAATGGATCCATCCCCAGGGGTGGCTTCTCCAGAGCATCCCTCGTCCTCTCTCAGCTACAGAAAGCCGATCACGGGGCAAGGCTCTCAAAATAGCTGCCCTGATACAGCCCTCGCTGGTGCCTTCATCCTTTGATGAAGGATGCTGCGTGCAGGAGGGAATTACCATGCAGCCAAGCTCTGTGGTTTTTGTTTTGTTTTGCTGCCTGCAAATCCTCAGCAAACACTTGAGATATTTTCCATTCCATCATTCATGGGAAGCCTGGATTGATTTTCAGCCAGTTATTGGCCTCCTACCTCCTTGGGATCAAAATTGAATGGTCTGAATGGAAAAAAAAAAAAAAAGACCAAAACAAAGCAAAACAAATCTCTCTCTGGCTGCAGTCAGTTAATTCCTCACAACAATGAAGGTGGAGGATGGAGGACAAATGCAGTCAGATGACGTTATCGGAGGCTTCGGCAGCAGAAGAGCAGCAGGGACCGGGACCGCAGGTCCCTCTGCTCAGCCCCAGCTCCCTCCTGCCTGCCAAACCCAGATGAGAAACCCAATATTTGATTTTTCCTTCCCACGGGGGGCGCAGACCTCATGATGATACTTCTAAGACCGTGCATGCTCATCACTGCAGTGAGTTTCACCTGCCTTGTGAAGGGACCGCTGCACGGGGCTGCTCAGCCCCCTCCTCATCCTCCCCCCCCGCGGGATCCGCAGCCCCCTCCTGCTGCAGAGGCGGCCAGCAGAGCCCCGCGAGATGAATTAGGACCTTCCACAGGTTTCACAGGGCACAACCCAGGCTTTGGCGCTTGCATGTAATGAGTTTTCAATGACCTCAGCCACGGCGGCGGAGGTGGGAACCCCGGGACGAAGCTGTCGCGGTCTTACCTTGTTCTCTCCCTCGGGAGCGAGAGGGTCCGTCATCCACGATCCGAACCTGGACCCCGAGGTCTTAATTGTGATCGGGTCACTTATTCCCGTCAGCTTGCCACAAGCTGAAAAAGAGTGCAAGGCTGGTGAGCACATCAGACCACCGCTGCCGCCACCGCTCCTCCGGCCGTGGGTCTCCTCCAGCCAGCCCCGAAGCCCCGATGAGGGGCACCGGAGCCAGTCACCACCCACACCGCTCTGCCCACTGCCCTCCCCCGCTGATGGGCGGCTTTGGTTTTATTTAATTAGAGGTAATTAGGCCGAGAACAACTGTCAGATGCTTTTGTTTGCTTCATGCCTCTTAATAACAATTGTCCTTATCACGCTGCCCCCAAGAAAACAAGCTTTCCTGAACCAGCCGTGCTGCCAATGTCGCAGAATAGAAAATGAGAGGAGTTAGCCAGGGTCGAGCAGCCAGGTGGAGAAATTAGCTGAAGAGCTCTGCTCATTTCTGCTATAATAGAGTGGGTGCAGCCAAGATAAAAAGACAGACGTGTCTATTCCAGCCCTGCTGGAAACATGCATTTGTTACAGGTTATGCAAAGGAGAAAAAAAAAAAAAAAAGACAAGGTGCGAAATTATATGCAATATAAATCTCTTCCTTGCAAAGACCATTTACCGGCTTCGACCAGCCACCTTCTCTGTTCCCTATCGTGTCCGCACACTTAGGAGACACTAATGAATTCACCAGCCGCCTCCTTCGCCAGCTCCGGCCGAGGAACCCGACCGCAGCAGGGGGGGAGGCAGGAGGTGGGGTGTCCCGAGGGACCCTTGGGACCTGCCCCGGGAATCCTGCCCAGACTCAGCATCACCACAACAGGACTGGGCACCCGTGCAGCGCCACGAGCCAGGCTGTGAAGCATATTGAGGTGCTGCACGCTGTTGATTTCATGCCATTGAACTCAGTGGGCACGTCAGCATCTTTGCAAGCCCAGCGAAGTGCCTGGCTCTGGTTTTGAGCCCTAAACACGAGGTGAAGCGGTGGCAACTCTCCCCCCAACTCACTGCATCGACAGCTTGTTTCCCTTCCGTGGTTCTGTTCCCCGACACTGAATGCAGCATCTCTCTGGGGACGCCCGCGCATAGATGCCTCAGCGTCGAAGGGGCAGCCACACGCTGAGCTCCTATTTCCTACGACACCCCCAAGTTTCTGCAAAGCTGCCGTTCGGGTCTCCTGCAGCACCAGCATTTTAGCATACGTGCCCTAAGGAACGGCAGGTGAAGAGACGAAGATGCGGATGCGGTGTTGGATGGTCTTTAGCTATCGGAGCACTCAGTTAAAACCCGGACACATTCAGTGCAGCGCCGGTCCTGCAGCAGCATCTCCTGAGCAAGGCAAGGTAAGGTGAGCGGCACCAGGGGGAACAGCCGCAACCTGAAGTTCAGGAGGTGTTTCCTGACTTCTCCTTTTTGGCGTGGAAGCCTCGGGCAGGCCAGGGAAGGGGAAGGTGGCGGGAGCTGGGATGGAGCGGCTGCTCCGGGCGCTGGGTTTGCAGGCTGAGCTGCAGCTGCGTTGCGGTACGGATGGTCCCGCTGCTCAGCGAGGGGTACCCAGGGCCGGGACGGCAGGTGAGACACCGTGGAAGTGCTGCTGAAACATGTGTGGAGCTCTGCCAGCTCAAGACAAAGCCCTTTCTCTCAAAATTACCAAGTAGAATCATAGAAGGGTTTGGGTTGGAAGGGACCTTTAAAGTCCATCTAGTCCAACCCCCCTGCCATGAGCAGGGACATCTTCCCCTAGATCAGGGTGCTCAGAGCCCCGTCCAACCTGGCCTGGAACGTTTCCAGCATGGACACTCTGCAATATCTCTCACCTGCCCCTCTGTATTCCTGATTACTGTCATGGGACACATCCACCTACCTCTGAGCTCTGGGTAAAGGGGTCACCTTAGCCTGGGGCATAAAACAGATGAAGATATTTTTCATATGCACCAGCATGACATGGCCAAGGGGACCATCAGTCTTCCCACAGCCTTCAGATGCCAGGCCGATAGAGAGAGATCCCACCAACAAGCAGAGGGCTTTCCTGGCCTCACTGAAACACGACATACGGGAGTTTGTCTGATGCATTCAAAACCTCTCAGCTCAGGAGGAGAGCAAGGTATTGACGAAGGGATGCAACCGGTTAAAATAATAAATGCTTAACGTCTTGTAAATTCCCCTTGCAGAGGACCAGCCTTCCTCTCATCACAGATCTGCTCAGTGCTGCCTTCCATTATCGCAGCCCTACATTGCTGTCATTTTATCTCCTTCCTTCCATTTCCCTGGAGAGAAAGGTTGTATAAAAGCTCATTGATTAAAAAAAAAGTAAAAAAAAAAAAGCAGCAGCAGCTGATAAGGGTGAACTAGTGTTGTTTGCAAGTAGTGAGGCTACATCTCATACACATTTAGCTGGAGGCACATTGACAACAGCTCTTCAGCAATGCAAAAGGGTTGCTCTTACACAGGGCAAAGTGTTTTCTTTCTTGCTGTAAATCTATCGTAGGCACTCAGATGTGAGGGGGGAAGTTTAAAATGGATCCTTTAAGGCCCCTAGTTAGCTAGGTCCCTGCAGCTCTCATGGCTTACCACCCAGGGATGGACAACTGCAGCCTCTGCGATCCTCATTCATAGATTCACAGAATGGTTTAGGTTGGAAGGGACCTTGAAGATCATCCAGTCCCACCCCCTGCCCTGGGCAGGGACACCTCCCACCAGCCCAGGTTGCTCCAAGCCCCGTCCAACCTGGCCTTGAACACCTCCAGGGATGGGGCAGCCACAGCTTCTCGGGGTACCCTGCGCCAGGGGCTCACCTCCTGCACAGGGAAAAATTTCATCCTCATATCTAATCTAAATCTCCCTTCTTCCAGTTTGAAGCCATTCCCCCTCATCCTATCACTCCATGCCCTTGGAAAAAGTCCCTCCCCAGCTCTCCTGGAGCCCCTTTAGGCACTGGAAGGGGCTCTGAGGTCTCCCCTTTTTGGCCTTCTCTTCTCCAGGCTGAACCCCCGCAACTCCCCCAGCCTGTCCTCCCAGCAGAGGGGCTCCAGCCCTCCCAGCATCTTTGTGGCCCTCCCCTGGACCTGCCCCAACAGGTCGATGGCTTTCCTATGTTGGGGGCTCCAGAGCTGGATTCGCCCATCCTCGTGAGATCCACACCACACTCCGAACACCATCAACTTTCCTCCCCGCTTCTAGTAATCCCTAAAAGCACGAAGATCACGCTACTGGGGGCAGAGGGGACTCTTGTCTTCTACTGCTTCCCTTGGCCACGTCGCAGCTTGAATCAGACCAGTAGCTCACAAGACAGGATTCTCACAACTCCCTGTGCTCTGGCACGAAGTAGCAGCCTGCACAGCCTCGAAGCACCCACCAGTCCCACCAGCGCTCTCCTCTGCGGGTGAGGGGCCGAGCGTGGGGCGGTGGGTTGCGAGCAGAGCTGAGGCGGCAGCCCAAGACACCCAACGTCCAAGTCCTTCCTTGGTCAGACTCTACCGACTCGCGCAGGGGAGTTGTTAAGCCCTGGCTGTGATTGCCCCAAAGCCGCTGCTTGACAGCCCAGCAAAGCCCTCCTGCCCTGAGCAGCCCAGCACCCATGGGTGCTGAGTCTTTGGCAGCAAAGCTGCCCTGCCCTTGGGATGGCAGGAGCACGGGATGCTACGGGCACTTCCAGTCACTCCGGGACAAACGTACAACAGGAGAACATGACCCAGTGCTCAGCCATGAGTCCACGACACAGGGTAAGCCTCTGAGGAGCAGCATTTGGGGCAGGCACAGAGGGTCTGCTGTCACTCCAGTTTCCCCAGCACTAAGCGGGCTCCTGGACCTGTGGTCCGTGGGCGCTGGTGTGTCCCTGTTCCTGGAAAACAGCACAAATCAGCCTCTTCCCGAGCGACCCTCCAGGCTGCCCCGGCCAACCGCCTCCAGAGCTCAGCAGATCAGCAACGACACACCACTTCCACACAGGCAGCCCCTTCCTCCGACCGCCCCAGGAATTTTCCAGCAGGAGAAGACAGGCTTTCCTCCAGCCAGTTAAAACGACTGCTACCATCCTCCCAGGATACTAACACCCCCGCTCCATATTTCTCCTAAGATCCAGCCCACAAGCGATGTTTAGCAGCTCGGCAGCAATTTATCCACCAACGCAACCAACCAACTGGTTGACACCAGTACCGTCTCCTTCTGGACTCAGTGGTTCTGCTGGGGCTGCTGCTGCTACAGCCCAGCACCAGCCCTGCTGGGGCTCCCCATAAAGCCCAGAGCTCACCCCAGTCCCAGCCCTCCGCAGCGGGGATGGGGCTGCAGCGGTTGGGTTGTGTCCTACCCTCGCCTCTGCCGCCCGGCCAGGAGACACCCTTCCATCCCAAAAACGTCTGGGACGGGCCAGCAGGGCTCTGTCCCCATCTCTGCGCGAGGATTGCGGGCTGGGATTTTTTGCAAGAGTCAGGGAAAGCTCGTTCTGTCAGGCAAACACGAGCCTGCGGAGCACAACCGAGTTAAATTCCCCCCTCGACTCAAGCAGCGACAACCTCCCCGCTCCTCCAAGGCTCCTCTTAGGAACATTAATGGAAACGTTAAAATCCCTGTATAAATAGTGATCTTTAAGAGTGTAAACAGAATAACAGATTGAACGTGCCATTATTGATTTCTTTTCTCCCTTCACACACACGCCAGGGTCAGGAAGTGTTTTCACTATTGATCCATCAGTAATGCTTAGGAAACCCAAAATGCAAAACAAGACCTTGTCTAAGGAAAATGCTGCTGCGCTGTCGAGCATCAGTGCTTCCCGGAGGATGGGGAGAGGTGACGAGGAACGAGGACGGGAACCCGGCGCATCCCCTTCCCTTGTCCCGTGCCTATTGCAGCGGATCCCCGATGCTGCTCTGGGCGCTCTAAGCCGCATCCCGAGCTGGAGCAGGCGAGCAGCAGTGCTGGCCCGCGCGGGAGCAAATCTAAGCTAAAACGTGCTACTTGAAGCATCAGTGAATCCCTCTGAGCAGATAATTTGCAGCAAAGAGCAATCCTCAGCAAACAGGGCCTCATCGGGCGGCAGCAGAGTGTCTGTAAGGTTGTTATCTGAATTTAACTCAATTAACTACCATTTTCACTGGTTTACACTCCGGAGCGATAAACAACATTGGAAATTCAATCTGTGCTGTTTGCTGCTAAGTGACCGAATAAATCACCCTCCTGGGCCAGCAGCAAACCCTCTCGGGCCAACCCTTGCGAGACTCAGCGTCCACCTCCACCGAGCACCCAGGGGTGCTGCAACGCCCCAAGGCAGACAACCTGCCCTGACCCCATGGTCACGGAGAGAGCAAGAGGAGAAAGACGGGGCACAGCCAAAAACCCCAAATAAAGCCTCAAAAAGATAAAAAAGAAAAAAACAAAAGTTTCTAGAAAACGTTGCGTGCGAGAGCGTGCCATCCTAGCTGCCTCAGTCAGTCTTACCTGGGCTACTGCCTTGGGTGGATGTCCCAGCTGGAGGACCTGAGCGTGAGGGGGATGTAATGAGCCAGGACATGGCCCAGAGCAGAAGGGGTCAATGGTCTAAGAACAAACTCTTTTTCTGGAGTCCTCAATGGTTTGGGAGTTACTACCTAAAGTCTGCCCAGGGTCTGCAGGAGGATCACCCCAGCTTCCCTGGCTCTGGTAGATCAGCCTGGGCTGGGCAGCTCCACTGAGGCCGGCTGGAGAGGGGCTGTGGGGTCCAGGATGGTTTTGTTTACAGAACTAACCCTGGGAAAGTACTTCTACAGCCCAGACTCAAATCCCTGATCCTGCCGCTGTTCCCTCTCCTTATTACCCATAGCTCCTCCTCGTCTTCAAGAGATGGGCTGAAGGCTACAGATGCAGCAAGTGGATCATAGAATGGTTTAGGTTGGAAGGGACCTTGAAGATCACCCAGTGCCACCCCCTGCCCTGGGCAGAGACACCTCCCACCAGCCCAGGTTGCTCCAAACCCCGTCCAACCCGGCCTTGAACACCTCCAGGGATGGGGCAGCCACAGCTTCTCGGGGCAACCTGCCCCAGGGGCTCACCACCCTCAGAGTGAAAAATTTCTTCCTGATATCTCATCTAAATCTCCCCTCTTCCAGTTTGAAGCCATTCCCCCTCGTCCTATCACTCCATGCCCTTGGAAAAAGTCCCTCCCCAGCTCTTCTGGAGCCCCTTTAGGCACTGGAAGGGGCTCTGAGGTCTCCCCGGAGCCTTCTCTTCTCCAGGCTGACCCCCCCCAACTCTCCCAGCCTGTCCTCAGAGGAGACCAGATCCCTCCTCTCATCTCACCCACCTCTGTCTTTGGCAGGGAGGAATGAGAAAAGCTATTCGCAGGGCAGAGCCGCCCTGTGCTGGTGGTGTGGGGCTGATGGGGGGTTTGCTATGTGACCTTGGCATGTTCTCCATCCCTTCTTATCTTACCCACTGCAGGACTGTCATTCCTGAGGTGTCTGTATGTTCCCCACGAGATAACACTCCAGGTATTAGGTATTGCTAACGCAGAAAGCACCAAGTCATTATAACCTCGATCATTTGTGTCCCCATTAAGCTTTCAGGGTGAAATTCAAATGGGTGAGGATGAGGAAGGTCTGCACTTCCCCGCCGTCCCCCAACCCCGCTGCCTTCCCCCTGACCACCACGGGCCGAGGAGAGGGACCGCAGACACGGCGCAGGAAGGGACAGCACCGCTCGCCTCCGCCTGTTCTGCCCCCAAACCAAACCTGGGCACATCAGCGCTCGTTAATAAATGCTATATAAATAAATGCCCTCTCACCCAGGCCGGGGGTTATACCCGCTGCCCGGGGGGATCTCAGCCCGTGGCTCGCTGCACGCTCCTACTTCAGATACCTCTGAGCATCCAGGCTTACACGGAAATGCACTTTCCTCTCCCAGATTTCGAGCGAGAGGGAGCTCGTAAGGGACGTACAAGGTAGGAGAGGAGAGGGTGGAAGCGCAGGGCTGCTTACAGAAGTGAGGAGGCGTCTAGAAAGAAGCAAAAGCAATCCCAGCGGCAGAGACAAGAGAGAAACAAAGCGTTACCTTGCCAAGGGTCTAAAGTGCTCAGAAGAGATCTGATCTTCCATGAAGTTACCTGAGAGTGTAATTTCATATATGCTACCAAAATAGACTGCAGAGCAGTTAATGTGTTTAGATTATCTAAATTGCTTAACAAGAAAGTCAATAACGTAAGTAGAAATTAAATCAAGCCGGAGCTCGGGCAGCGAACGTTGGGGAGATTCCCCACAGCTGCAGGTGGCAGCGCCCTTCTCCCCCCCTCCTCCACCCCCATTTTGGGGTCAGACACCGGGTTTGGCTACAGCCGTGTCTCCCCACGGTAAACCCACAGGCTTCAGTCAATTAATACTCTCTGAACGAGATTACAGATGAATCTCTCGGGGGTTTTAGCCTTGCGGGTGGATGGCCGTGATGGAAGGGGCTCCCGGCTCCCTGCGGGAACGGGAGAGATGGGGAAGATGCATATCCTGCACATGGCACAGTCCGGACCGAACCGCCAACCCGCACCAGCTACATCATGCTCTTCTCAGCCGGGACTGGCAAGATGCAAAAGGAAAGGAAAAAAAAAAAGGGAAACCGAGTCACAGCCTGCACACACACACACACACACACACGCACACACTACTTCAAGCGGTGCGCGGAGACCTTTGCCGGTGCGCCAGGTCCAGTCAGCAACGAGATCGGACAGGGATGCACAAGCGCAATGGGTGCATGTGTTTGCTTTGCATAAGCGCGATGCGCAGCAGGCCACGCGTTCACCGCATTCCACCGCCCGCTTATGCAAACGCTGCCAAAAGTCACATGCCTCGTCAAGGGCCCGATCCTGAAGCACTTACGCCATGAGCAACATCGGTCGTGCGAGTAATCCTCGGCAGGAGTACTCCCAAGACTGATGTTACTCATAGCACAACTATTTACAGGATCGCCCGTGGCCGTGCCAGCCCGTCCCTTGCAGCCAGGCCAGGCACAGGGAGATGTCCAGTCCAGCATCTCTGCCTCCGGGCGGGATGCGTGCTTTAACATCGATGGTGTTGAGCCAGTGCCACCATGTCGTTCTGAGCCTACCTAATTTTTGCATGCATGCACGAAGCCTTTCTTCAAGATTTGACACTCTGTTCTGAAGCTCTTCGTAGTCATAGGCGCCAATCTCTTCCTGGAGTTCGTTTAGAACTGACGTCAGATTCTGGACCTCCTCTTTAAACTGCAATACCAATTTTGCATCGGCTTTGTACTCTTCCAACACTGGTATCAAAGGCCTAAGTTCCTCCATTTTCGCTTTTATCGCCTGCAAGGTTAAAATAAGCTTGGTTCAGTGCTATGCGTGCAAAAATCTGCAACACTCTGCCTTGACCTGGTTGCTTCCTACGTGAGTGCAATGTTCATATCCCACAATTATTATCAATTAAATTATTTTAATTATTATTTTGGTCCAAATGATGTATTGGAAAGAACATATTAAACAGGCTGCAGAACACCAAAATATTTGGGAAAGGCCTTTATTTGTCATTTTTAGAATGCAACATCTTAGGGTTACATGCTTCAGATCACATACACAAAGAGTTCTTTTTTTTTTTTTTTCTTTCCAAAAAATAAAATAAAATAATATATATATGCATTGACAAGGGTTTCAAACTATTCATGAAATGCATCTACAATTGCATGCAAAGGAAGATCTCGGTTGTGTGGTTCAAGGTTCCTTAGTGAGATATGGTGCTAATTTGGAAAATAATCAAAAAAATAAATGCATGGTGCAAAATGCTCTGTGGCCCTCTTTTCATGGTTACATGGGAGTGAACTGCTTCTTCAGTCACTGCAGCATTGAAAAAACTTGCTTTTAAGTTAGCCCTGTAAGCAAGAAAATGAAATACTGTTGAGGATCTAGCTCGCTAACCTGCCTTATATAGATAGCCATTCATAGACAAATACTCTTACGGAACTACAGAGAAAAAAAAAAAAAAAGAAACCAACACAAAAGCTCCAAACCACTCACATTTTAATGCTGGCATTAGCAGAAACAAAATGCTGTGGCTGTTATTTAAAATGGTGCTTTGGCAGCAAATTAGACAAAAACTCCTTACTGTTTTTAGGCATGCTATAAAGAACATAAAAATCAAAGTCATTATCAAATTTATTTTGCAGAAACGAAGACTTTTTTTTTTTTTTAAATGAAATGAAGGCCTCGTTTAAAGGCACGGTATGCAGCATTTTGTTGAAGGTGCTTTGCTCCAGCAGCTAATGAGTAGACATAAATATGCATGCACCTACCCGTTAATGAAGCGTGTTAGTATACCCAGTATACCTGGTGCTGCTTAAACTACTGCGCGGTGGCCAAGTCCCCAGCGCTCGGGGCTGTGACATCTGGCTGGCTGCCGAAGCAGCTCGGGGGTGAACGGGATCAGAAATTGGTCCTCAGCCTCATCTCTTTCCTTCCCATCCCCTCCTCCTTCAGCCGAGAGGTTTTCCCTCCTGCCGTTTGCACGTGGGCAATGTATTTACTGTCTTACTTACTCGCCTTTCCCAGTGCAAGCTCCCTGGCAGGGAATGGGGAGGATTAAACTCAGCAGAATGGAGGGGGGGTGGGTGGGAAAAAAAGAAGGAAAAAGAAAGAGGAACAACAACAAAAAAAAAACCAACTCATGCTTAAATCAGAAAGACGGTCTTTACATCCAGACTGCAGAGCTAAATTTAGGGTCCCTTTCCAGAGACAGGGAATGGTGGAGCGGGTGAAAAGTTTTAAGAACCTTCTTCCCGGCTGTGTATGATGTAATCTTGGTATTTCAGGATTGAATTTACCAATTAATAGAGTCTGCTTTTAAACACCAGCCAGCTGGGCAGCTGCCTGAGAGCCAGGATGGGAATCAGCTGGGTGGCGGATCAGAAACGTTGCCAGGTTTCACTAGAAATCTTCTCAATTTGTTTCTTTATCTCTATTAATCCAAAGCATTACTAAAATTTAAGATTCCAGCTATTGCTGACAGCCTCTTTTTGGCAATTGCATTTGTTCTCAATCATATGCTTGAAAGTTTGACCATTGCTGGCGATGAGAGCGTCACTGAAAAGGCTGACGTCTACTTCGCGTTTGTCCAACACCGGGACAAAACAGCTCCGACCCATGAGAAGGTGTGAGCTCTGCTGCCAACACCATCGCTTCAAAACTGGACACCGGCACGTCCTTGAGATGTGCCGTTCGCCACCCTGAGCACAGCTGCAATAGTCATACTTTTGGGTTTGTTTTCTTTTTGGGGAGGGGGGGGTGTTGATTTGTTTGATCGCTCGCCCTGTTGCTACAACCAGCCCGCGGAGGGCAGCGATTTGGTGACGGCCCGTTGTGGTGCGCCACGTGTTGTGGAAATAGGAAGGGAGTCCCAGCTCTTGGGTTTTCCCAAGAAAATCGGGTCCCGGGCACGGCGCGGGGAAAGGCTGCCCGGCCGTGGAAGGGAATTCGGCTGGCCCTGAGCTCAGCTGCCCCGGGGTCTCCCTGCAGACCCCCCCTCTCCGGGAGAAATCCTCCGCTGCCCTGTTTGGGGCACCCAGGCGGTTCGTCGGTACGGGAACGCGGAGATTTATGCTTTTACCCTACGGAAAAATGTACTGGGGCTGAGGACGCGATGCCGCCGCCTGGATCCGGGCGGCCGCCAGCGCCGGGTACGACCGGACCAAGGGCTACGGGAGCCTCCGGGGACCGGGGCCACGCTCCCGTGCGCACCCCGCTAAATCCCCGGGCGCAGCTTCGTTAGCAGTTTGGATAGCGGACATACCTTAAACTGCCTTGCCAGGTGCTGCTTGTGGCTTTCTTCCACTTGCTTAAATTTGGATTCCAGTCCCCTCATCTGGTTTTCCATCTTCTCGACGTACTGTAGGTCTCTCTGAGTCCGCCTGTCCAACACCTCTATCGACTGGGACATGTTTTGCACCTGCCAAACGAGAAGGGACTCATTAAGAAGGTGTTTCCCCCGCAGCCAGGCAGCCCCGCGCGCACCCCCACGCCGGGCGCTGACCTTTTCCTACCGAGTCAGCAAAGCTTAAAGGGTAACCAGCCTATGCATTATTTACGAGTTAATCAACAGTATTATGACCCTCGTGCTCGAAAACAGAGCAAATTGGTTTCATAAACATTTATTCTGCCGCGCTGCGGAGAATAATTTAACAATCACACATGCAAATAAGGGTAGTAGTCAAGGCTAAAACGCATCGCTCTCGACGGCCTCTTTGAGAGGTTGGGACGGCACCCGCCGCCGCGCCAGGAGAGGCTCTTCGCTGAGCAGAAGCACATCTGACTATGAGAAACGCTTCTGCTGAGGTGCACGTTATCATTTCTTCGCGTACGCAAGCGACACTTACTGATTGCCTAAGTGCAAACTTTACTCCCAGCCAGTAAAAACTTCATTATCCAAACAGCCCTACTGTTTATGCAGCATCTGCCACAACAAACCCAGCTGCAGGCGAGGCCATCCCGAAGCCGGGAGGTACCACGGGGGCCGAGGCGTGCGTGCCCTGGCCCCGCTGCTGCCCGCCCGCTCGGGCGGTTGCGCCGCGTCAGCATCTTTGCTAGCCGACCGATGCCGCATCCCCGCGGCTCCCCGCGCGGCGCCCATCTGGCCCTGCCGAAGGAATGATGCAAGAAGGTTGGCCGGGCTCGTCGTGAGAAAAAAAAGAGCTGCTTGTGCTGAAGGTGTAAGGAGAGGAGGGAAACGACAGCTAGGCTGCCCCGATTTTGAAGGCTGGCTGCCATCTGAGTGATTAGGATATTCCCTTCTCTCATTTTTCGGGCTGGGAGAGAAGGTAAATGAAGCTCTGGCTTAGGCAGGCACCTGAGCACCGACTCAGCAGTGAGCACTGGGGGCAGTGTAAAGTCTTTGCATCAGGGACGGTTGTGTTTGTCCATTCCAGGGCTCAGCCCACGACTGGTGCTCCCGCCACGGCCACCTTACCCGCAGCAATACGGCTGTGGCCACGGGTAGGGATGACGCCTGCGTTGAACATGAATCAGGCATCCGCGCGCGCGCTGCTGCGTCAAGGGCCCTAACTAAAGGCATCCTGGTTCAAGTCTCTTCCTCTGTGGGCGTCTGAGCAAAACCCAAATGCGAGCCAGCACCGGCTCTGCGGATCTGCTCCCAGACACTTCCCGGAGCCCGCGCTGCCACGTCTGCTCCCGTCTCCGTCCCCACCAAAGCCAAGGCTGAGACGGAGAAAGAAGGGCGCAAGTGCAATATCGCCTCCAGCAAATCACGCTGGGCTGCTGCGACTTACCTCGAGTGACAGAGCGAGGGGACGGCGGGACACCCGCCCGCAGCCGGGTCTCGGGGACTACTCGCTGAAAGCAGCATAGGTCAAATGCCAACTTTGGTGTCTGCATCTCTGAAGGGATCAAAATGCCCGTTGCTCATGCATGATGACAAGAAAACTATTACAGGGAACTATTAAAAATGTATGGACAACCTACATTTCAAAGGCCAACAGCAAGGAAACATTTTGTACAACCGGTACGACTGCTCCGGGGGTCTAATGGTCTTCCTCAGCAAAGGTGAAGCTATTTTCAGGCTCTGAGTCCCAACACATCGCTCAGAGATGAACCAGCACCCATCCTGCCAACCCCCGAGGACCTGCTCGGGGAGGTGCGGGGAGCAAGGAAGAGCAGAACAAGACCCTCGTGGTTTGAGGAGGAAAAGAGCAAACCTGAGCCCACGTGGCTCCCGCTTAGCCGTGCCTCCCCCGGGGTACGTGAGCTCTCAGCGGATGCGGCTGGGTGCTAATTTACCTGGGTTGGATGTGGAGGAGTTTGAAGACCTCTCACCACCCTGAGGAAGGACAAGAGAAGCCTTAGATGAGCATGACTGGTCTGAAGATACTTTTATTCTGGTAATCCAGTCTATCCTCCTTTGAGTCAAGCTGTATCGACAGAGCAGAGTTGTTCCAACGGGCTGGAATAGGAATGACTTGTAGGGATCGTACAAAATTGATCTCATTTTTTTCCACCGCTGCCTACCCCCAATTAAAAGCCAAGCTGGAAGTAATCAGAAAAGACCGTTTTTGTAATGATATGCTGATAGGTGACCCTGCAGGGGCTGAGCGAGGCTTCGGGGGGGTCCTTACGCTGCCTCGTGGACGGTGGGGAGGGAGAGACAGACTCCACGAGGAAATGAATCACAGCATCTCGCTCCGGCTTCTGCTCTGAATCACCGCTGGAGGAGTCTGCCTCTCCCCTGACTGCAGAGGAAAATAGCCTCCTCACATCGCTCTAAACTGAGATGCCTAAAATTAGCCGCTGTGCTATTTCGGGGATCTGTTTTACCAGTCCAGACTCTCGTTATTTGTTGCCCATATTGTTTTCAACCAGGCAAGGTTCCATCCAGACTTGTAAAAAAAATCACTCTCCATCATTCCTGATCTCTGCGTGCTTCATCAGCTGAAGATCTACTTGTTTTCCTTCATTAGCATATTAAGCCCTTGATCCAGCAAAGTACTTTGGCACATGATTAGATTTCAATGAGACTGTTCATAGCTTAAACTTAAGCATGTACATAAGTGCTCTAATGAACTGAGACCGAAGGATACTGTCTCTCGAATTCCCTCAGCTTCATCCATTAACCGCTATCCTCAAACATCAGCTCAAATGCTTTTCGCCTCCATCGGTGGAGCATGCACTCTCAACATGAAACCTCATTTTCCATCAAGCTAATGGGAGAGATACCTGCGATTGTCTTGGGGAAAAGAGTTAATTTTAGCATTTGAAATAGAAAATTGATACAAATGCAACTTCCAGTGCTGTTCTCATCGTCTTGTTTGACACCAAGTTGTTTCAGAGTTCAACCAGAGTAACGGAGAGTCAACATTGGCCTGATGACCCCAGTGAGATTTCTCTGGCCAAAGCCATGGTTCAAACCCTGCTCAAGCTTCCCTGTGGATCAGCCTTTCATGCCAGCTCAGAAAGAGCTGTTCTAAGATCATCTTTGGGGTCTGAACTAGGATGAATCTTTAGCTTTTGGTAGCCAGACAAACCGGTGGAGCAATAGCATGAGGTATCTTGAGGGAGATTTTCACCGTCTACCAGAAGAATTAGCAGAGATGGCCGCAGCCAATGGACCAGGACATAAGAAGTTCATCTTATAAGGACTGTAGAAGGCAAAGTGAAGGTTGAGAAGAGATGTCACTGTCCTCCCTATGTACACCTCGGAGTGAATATCAAAGGAACAGAAAGAACTGTTTAATCTGGAAATCAGTGCTGGCAAAGAATAAGAATTGGCAGGAAACCAAAAACGGTTTAACCATCAGAGGAGGAAGTCCTCCCAGATAACAGGGCCAAAAAAAAAAAAAAAATTCCGTTTGAAGATAAAACATAATCTGTTTATGAACAGGATTTAGGTGATGTCTTGGTCTGGATTCAGTCCAAGATCTGGACTCAGCACCTGACACATATAAGGCTGGAAGGACTCCGTGTACTCCAGCCAAAGATGAGCTCAGACACCTCGGTGTCAAAACAGGGGCTGAACAGTTTGTGCGGTGGCGAGCAGACCGGGCTCACCTTACCTCGCTCAACGTCTGCTCTTGAAGCTGACGGGGTGCCCAGGACTCACTCGCAAGCAGGATGAACTGCAGTTTCTACGCATATGCCCGTGCCCGCGTGTTGAGGGCAGATGGGGTCTTGGCAGCTTTGAACCTCAAAGTACGTTCTGCTGCTGAAGCCCCTGTGCAGAGATTTTCACCGAAGATGCTGTCCTTGGTTTGTGTACACACATATACGCACACACACGCACAAATGCAGCTTATTTCTTGCCCGTAAAAGAAATGCCTTATTATTTCCATAGGTGACTGTCAGGTGTCCTCCTTTGAAAATCCAAACACAATCACCTCTTTGGCACGTTACACTGCTTCATCTGCGGGCAGAGAGAAATCGGGAGATGCGAGTTTTCCCACCGCAAAGCTAGAGTTAAAATGTCAGATGAGGGAAGGAGTTTTCGGGTTTGAAATCCTTCCTGGGAAGCTGGAAGCTCTTCTCTGCAGTTGCATTTTCCTATAGATGTCTGGCACTAAGAGCCTATTCTTTATTTTGGGGGTTTCATATAGGTTAGCGTAGGAGTGAGATGCAGACAGATTAGCAGGCAGGTAACATATCCCCAGAACACATGCCTTGAAATACCGCTCCTCCCTCACTTTATTCATTGGCAGCCGGAGAGCTGCATAAGGCAAAAAAAAAAAATAATCACTGAGCACTTACACCCTCCGCACGGGAACTGCTGTTATCCCAGGTCTCACATGCCCCACTCGCCTGTCCATTAGCAGAGGGCATTGGGTCAAATCCTGCTTGTTTAATGCATACGAGCAGTTCTGGGAACACGACGGCTCTCGGACGCCCATGTCAGCTGCTAATACAACGCGCGCTGCCTCTTAGGCAAATGTGCTGTTGGACCGATTGCTGTTACTGCTTAGAGAAATAAAAGCTTGAGTGGGATTATTTTTAGAAGCCTCTGACATACCAAAGAAGTGTTTTAGGGCTAAATGTTTCCTGCCTCCCTTTATTGTCCTTATCACATAGGAAAATCAGTTAAGTGTAGGTTTAATATTATTATGAGTGACTAATACATCAACTTCCTGATAGCAGCAGGATAAAAATTATTTTGCCATGCACAACACATGCCAACATAGCATTAGGGTATGAGGGATAATTACATATCCAGCACAGGAATCCACTTATATTTTAAAGAGAAGAACACCATTTCACATGAAACAGCATTTCTTCAATGAAATCTATTATCTGGAAAATTTCTTGTTATCAGGAATGTTTCCCTAATGAGATTCTTTGATCTCTTCGGACAGCAGACTATTAAAAACTAATCAAGTGGATGTCAACATTAGAAAGAAAACCACTAACTGTCATTTCTGTGCTATTTGATGTTGACAGCTTGTACTGTTTTACTCGACCTTTTTAATATCAGCTTGGCTAGGAATGCATGGGCTTTGGCTTTTTAATTCTATCTTCTCTCATCTTGTCGAGGCTCATCCTTTGAAACCGCTTGTGTTAACGTAATGAAAAAAAATGAGTAAATTACATCTTTTTTTTTTTTTTTTTTAGCTACGTGGTTCAATATTTTCACTTTGATCTCAGCAGTTTTATCCTGACCTTAGGCCGTGGTCCCTCTTCCTCTATGCCTCAGAAACACTTAAGAGATTTATCCTCCCAACCGCGGCTGATGATTCCCCACTACACGCATGGGGACAGCTATGGCACGGGAGGGCTGGCCAAGGGCTCCGTCTTCCCTGGAAACCAAGGCTCGGCCCAACTCGCTCGATTTTTTACCCCGAACGTCATGCCAAACCAAACCACCTTTCCCAAAAGGGGTCAACCGTTACCTTTTCTAATAGTTGTCTCAGCTGCTTTGTCCTGGCATCACGCGAGCACATCGTCTGTTGAGGTGCCACCACTGTGCATATACAACGTCCCTCGCTATCTTGGGCAGAGCTGTAGACCTGCCAGCTTTCCTCTGGGTTGGTTGGCAACACCTAATTAACACGGGGAAAGAGGGGTTAAGTAGACGGGGGGGGAGGGTGGGAGGTGACTGGGGCCGAGCGGAGGAAGCAGGATGGAGGTGGCGGATACTGGAGCTGTGCTGGAGGGGGAGGGAGGCTCCTCCGAGGGCCCAGCTGGCAAAAATCACTTGTAATGCAAAAATATGGATCGGGGACAAATAAAAGAAAGGTCTGAAAAGGAGAGCAAGAGCTGAAGTGAGAAGGCAACGGGAACGGGAATGCACGGACGCGAGGACAGCCAGGCAGCGGCGAGGGCTGTCGCGTGCTGTAAGGCACCGAGCGCATCGGGGTGGGGAACCCGCTGCCCGGCCCTCCTTACAAAGCACTTGACTTCTCCTTGACAGCGTGAGAAGGATGTGTCCGAGCTACCCGTGAGGATACGGTGTCCTGGCTGAGGCTCGCTCCCCACTCTGCTCTCTCGCTCCACGGTACTTCTCTCACTCCCCGGTACTTCTCCCGCTCCCACGTAATTCTCTCGCTCCTCGTACTTTTATCTCGCTCCCTGTACTTCTCTCCTCCCCGTAGTTCTCTCCCCAAGAGGGGCTGCGGCACGGAGGGTACGACCGGTGCCTCCGGCCGAGTTTCCAGGACACACAGCAGAGAGCAAGCCCGGCCACAAACACAGCACCTTCCCCAGCCCCCCTCCGGCCCCTCGTGCTCTCCAAACCTCTCTGATCTTAATTTGCCTTTGATCTCTCCGTACTTCGCGAAACACATTATTTAATCACAATTTGTCCTCCGGTCTCTTTGAAAGTACCACCGTTTTGCCAACCAGAAGGGAAATGTTCCTTCTACTCTTTCAATCTATTACAGATAACCTTGCAAACACCCGCGTTGACAGACGCGCGCTGCCAGAGAGGGCTAAGCAGGCAGACCGAAAATGTGATTCTCTAGCTACAACAACCAGAAAAAGAAAATAATAAATGGGTCTCATAATCCCCAGTAACAATGAAAAAGAAAAAAAATCCCAGTTTCATTCACAATCAGCAGAACCACTACACGAAATACTCGTCTGGAAACACCAGAGCTGTATTCCGTTCGCTCTTTTCGGAGGCACAAGCATGCAGCCCGGAGGCGAAAGGTGCCCGTTTTTCCCTGCTAAGGGGAGACAGACGGAAGGATTGTATCTCTCAGCCATTTCCAAAGTGGCAAACCCGGGCAGCCGTACCAGCCCTCCAGCAAAACGGGGACGGGAAACATATGGCACAACCAAAATATACCGCAACTTCTCCAATGCGTTTCCCATCCCATTAACGACTATTGATTAAAGGCAGGGAGGCGAAGGAGATCGTGGGGGAGTCCCACTTGCTGTCCCAATCCGCTTCGCCCGGCGACACCAAAGCAGGAAACTCTGCCACCCTTTGGTTTAAAGGTA
>NW_009650103.1:2047646-2048224 GCF_000708025.1 Charadrius vociferus | reverse complement strand
TTGAGGGGGGGATTTGGGGAAGGGGGAGCGGAGGGGAGAAAAGATTTGGGGAGAGGGGAAGGATTTGGAGAGAGGGGGGATTTGAGGAGAGGCGGAAAGGCTTTGGGAAGGGAGAGAAAGAATTGGGGAGAGGGGAAAAGATGGGAGGGGGAAATGGGGAAATGAAGAGAAAGAATTGGGGAGAGGGGAAAAGATGGGAGGGGGAAATGGGGAAATGAAGAGAAAGAATTGGGGAGAGGGGAAAAGATGGGGGGGGAATTGGGGAAATGAAGAGAAAGAATTGGGGAGAGGGGAAAAGATGGGAGGGGGAAATGGGGAAATGAAGAGAAAGAATTGGGGAGAGGGGAAAAGATGTGGGAAGGGGAGGAGGGGGAAAAATTGGGGAAAGGGAGTGAAAGAATTGGGGAGAGGGGCAGAGATTTGGAAAGGGGAGGAGGGGGTGGGGAAATTGGGGAAAAGGCAGAAGAGATTTGAGGAGACGGGAAAATTCGGTGGGGAAAAGATTTGGGGAGAGCGGAAAAGAATCGGGGAGGAGGCGGGAAAGATTTGGGGAGGGAGGAGAGGAGCGGGGCGAGGGG
>NW_009650103.1:2037710-2046981 GCF_000708025.1 Charadrius vociferus | reverse complement strand
TGACCGTTACGCTGCCAACAGCCCCACAGCCCGTCTGCACGGGCCTGGCACGGGGTCCGCAGCGAGATGGAGCTTGTTCGCAGCTCAGGTTTCCCGAAGGCCTTTGCAGAACTGTCCCGGTGACTACAGAACCAAAGTCTCCGACCAACAAAGATCTACGCTTCCTTGTACCTCGTTCCCTAAGTGAGCTTTTAAACACTCCGTGCAAAGCAAATTATGAAATTAATCCTCTCCACAGGATAGAAGCGACACCCCTCGCTCCGCTGGCATGGCACCAGCCTCAGCACGTTGGAGCAGCCACCATGGCCCTGCTCCAGGAGACCCTGCGCCGCTCCGTGGCCCCACCGCCCCCAGCCGGGCCGGCCAGTGGGAGCCACGACATTCCCACTGGAGTCTGGTCAGCCCAGCCCCAAATCTGCCACCGCCAGAGCTGCTTTGCTGATGGCACGGCTCCTTGGGGTCACAGGTCTCACAGTCCCCCTCCCCAGGAGCTGGCTACAGCTGAGAGGGCGCTGAGGGGCGCCCCAAGGCCTTGACCCACCCTTCCATGCCCCACAGCATCCAGGCTGGCGTGCGGAGCAAGTCCCAACAGGGGAGGCAGGGAGCTGTGCCTCAAAATGCAACTGCTGCTAAGCTGGCTTGTCCCACCTTAACGGGACCTTGCCCCTAGCTGGGGACCTTGATGTGGGATCATCCCAGCACACCCCGGCACTGCTGGTCTGGGCAAAGGGAGCCGAGACCAGTGACAGCCAAGTGGAGCTGTTTGTGCAGAGAGCGCTGGGGAGTTTCTGTAAAGCACGGCAATGAAAGCACATTTAGCGAGTCCACCAGGTGGAGAAAAAGAGATGAGTTGGAGCAGGAGCGCCGATGCCGGGTCGGATCCTGTCCCTCTGACAAGGTGGCAGCAGATCAGACGCTGGCAGCCGGGAGGCAGCGGCTGGTGCGTGTCACAGGCTGCAGCAGCTGAAATGCCATTCCCTTCCCTCGCGTCCCGGCACCCTCAAACCATGTCACCCCTGCCCTTTCCCCCTGCCCAGGCCAGAGCAGCTCCAATCTGGGTAAGTCAGGCAGGTGACAGGTCCGTCTGCTGCTGAAATCAATAAGAAAACACTCCTGCCCTCTGAATCGCTGTCCTGCTTAGGGGTCTCAAAGTAGACGAACTATTTCCACCCCATGAAATCAGCTTCACCCCACCCAGGCATCGACCATCCTTTCCGTGGCAAAACCGCTGTCAGGTCGTGCGGCGGTGTGCCCGAGGAGCTCAGCACCAAGGAGGTGTTCCAGGCTGCGGTTGTAGGAACAGGTTCATTAGGCAAAAGCCTCAGGTGGCTTCCATTTTTTAGAATAAATCACAGCTCCCCGTTCTGTTCCAGTTCAGCCTGTTCTGCTCTAACAGGTGCTTATGCTGTGCTCAGCACTGTGGCAGCCGAGACCCTGATTGCTCATCTGATTTCAGACCATATAAAACACCTGAGTGCTCCACTCAAATCATCTTAATGTTCACTTTGAAACTGAGTTTGTAAGTAAAGTTTACCCTTCGTATTTGTCTACTCCAAACACATACAAAGGGAATTAGACCTACAGATACTTTATTATTTAAAACGGTATGCAGCGGGGTAACAAGCACTCCTTTGCCTTCCTCTGGACTCCACCTGGACTAAAGAAAGACTCTTTTCCTCCCATTTCCCATAGGTAATTTCATTCCTATGCCCTTCAAGTGCTTTGCAATGATTAAGGCTTCTGCAGAAGGGGACAGTGAGGCACAGAAGGAGGGCTGCAGCCACAGGTCCCTGCTAAGGAGGGGGCCCGTTACCGGGAATCTTTTCCCAGTGCCGCGGCGGTCAGCAGAGCTGCTCTGCTCCCCTGCAGCAAACCCCTTTATGTCAGCTGAAAGGGGGGTTCTGCGTGTAATAACGGGGGAGAAAGAAATCCAGGTGATTTTCTTGCTTCCTCTTGCTTCCAGCGTTTATGAAATAGCCAAAAGCAGCAGAGGCAGGTTTTTTTTGGGGGGAGTCTTTTTTTTGCTGGTAAGATAAAGGGAGTGCAGGTAGGGACATCAAGAGATGGGCTGTTTTTCCATACCTTTTCAGAAAATTCAGTGGTTTCACGTGTTAACAACCTGTGCCGGGAGCAGGATGGTCCTGAGCCCATAGGGATAACCCGTGCTGGCAGGGAGGCACAGCCCTTCCCCAACACGGTCCGGCTGCCCGCGGCACGGCCATGCAAGCTGTGCCCACGGCAGTGGCTCCAAAGCAGAGACCTGACAAAAAAAAAGAGGCTCCCAGAAATGCCGCCGTTTCCCTTTTTTAGGGGCGAAGGGTTATCCAGCGGGAAGAGGCGGTGGCCGCTGCTGTGCAATGTCACCTCGTGCCATGCGAGGTCGTGGGCATCAAGCAGGAAAATGACCTCCGTCATCTCAGCGCCTGAAGTAGGTGATGTGCAAACATGGAAACCTCTTCCCTACCCTAATGATTTCCCCGCTTTTAGGAGCCCAGGGTGGCAACAAAACGAAACACAGAGGGAAAAAAAACAGTAGGGATGTGACCTTGGCGTGGGAGACCTGACATTGCCTTTGCTCGTGTTGGAGCAAATGAGAACAAACGGGAGTGAAATGGAGAAGGAGGAGACTCAGGATGACTTTTTGACCCAATAGCATCCACTGACGGGTCTTCCCAGAGCAAAAGCAGGATCTGTCCTTAAAAGAGCAACTTGCCATCCTAACGCCTGCAGAAATCTCTTCAGTACCAGTTTTGCTGAACTGGTGGGCAGAGACTCCTCCTGATCAGTTTGGGGTTTTTTGGTTTTTTTTTTGTGTTTTTTGTTTGTTTGTTGGTTTGTTGTTTTTTTTTTTTTCACAGGGCATTGCCTTGAAAATAAAACCACTAAAACCACCTCGTGATGCCATGAAGTTTTTCTTGTCCTGATGTTCTCGCTCCGGCCACCCCACCCTGCCCACAAAAGCCAGGGGTGCAGAGCTGCCCTCCCTGTGCCTCTCCGGCTGTCAGCACGGGAAACAGCAGGGAAAGATGAACTCTTCGGGAAAAAAAGATCCTCTTTGCATGCAGATATTCTGAGCAGAGAAAGAGGAGGGAATGATAGATAAAAGCAAAGAACGGGGTCTTCCAAAATAGCTACTTAGTGGAAAATTCCGCTGCTGGGAAGCGATAATGCAAAATGTGAGTGCCTCAAGGAGCCCTCCAAGGGTGGAGGTTTGCAAAGGGGCCAACACGTGTGTATGTGTGTGTGTGTGTTTGTGTGAGTGTGCAGGACACGGCGGTCACTGTCTCCCCCTCCTGGCTGGTTCAGAGAAGAGGTGCTGAAGTTCCTGTTGCTCCCAAGCTTTCGTGGGAACGGTGTCTGTAGACCCCAGCCAGAGAAGTCCTGTTGAATGCACGGTGAGAGGATGGGATCTGCTTTAAAATACGTGCACCTGTATTTTAACAGCCTCGAATCTTGCCGGTGCTCCAAGCTGGCTCAGTAAATGCAGGCGGCATCTCAGCTAACACCCATCATCTCCAGCGAGGAGGAGGTGTCCGGCTGAGCTGGGTGCAGCTCCTGTCCCGGGAGCGCAGGGCTCACTACTGTGGCAGGACACTCGGGTCTGCCCTGGGATTGCTCTGCAGTGTGCGGGACAGCCCAGACTCCAGCTCTTCCCAACTCCTCCTCTCCACACTGGAGACCCGCACGATGCGCTGTGCCCTCTGGCCAGGGGCTGCGGGAAAGCTCTGCCCTTTCCAGAAGGATCTTGCTGTGTAACCTCAAGGATCCTCCTTAGATACTCGGACTTAAGTGACTTTTCTCCCGAGTTCCCTCCTGTAGTTGATGGAGGGGGTCCGAACCGGCCTCTGGAGGACTCGCTGCCTCCACTGACTCTCTGCATCCCTCCCGGAGTCCTGACTGCTGTCGGCCGCCAGAGTCCCCGGTGCTGCCCCACTGCTGCGCTCACAAAGGCGCGTGGACTGCGCGGAGGCAGAGGAGCTGTGGGGTGGAGAGGATTCCGCTTTCTGCTCGGCACCGCAGGGTTACGATGGGACAGAGCCCTGGACTCTGCTCTTGAGAGAAGGACAGCGTTTTTCATCCCGCTCTCAACTCAGTAAAACCTTCACCCCCTTCCCTCGCGCTCCCCACTGCCTGGGCATGGGGCAGGAGGTACCCGAAATCACTCCCCACCAGCCTGTGCGCAGCAGGAGGGTTGTGAACAGCGCCAGGCAGAAGAGGCACCGCACCTACCCCGGGAGGCAGCGTGGGCAAGTTCATCCTCATTAAGGAACAGACACTTTGTACCCATCACCTTTGAAGCGTGGGACAGTCTTCTGTTGCATTTGCCGTGGGGCACCTGTCCCTCAGCAGGTCACGAATGCCACAGAACTAAATGGTACCAGGTTTCCCTGCTTTTGGGGTCTGACTTCCAAATGTCCTTGCTTTTTTTTTGCCTGTTTTTTGTCACTCTCTGTGCTATCATCACTCACACAAGCCTCAGCCTTGGAGCTGGACCCTGTCACCTCGGCACTGCACCAACGCGGAGCAGCCTTCCCCTCCTGTCACGAGGAGGGCATGGACGGAGAGACGGGCAAAGCGAATGAAGAAAAGAAAATGCCAGTTAAAGACCCCAAAGTGCTTTGGAAACAACGAACACGATGCTGCAGATCCCTGACAGCTCCTGGTGGGACTTTGTGTGAAACTGGTGCTGAGCTTGGCTCCAGGAGCGGCCGCATCTCCTCTCGGGAACAGACAGCCCAACGTGCTCCGGACGGTTAACCCCCAGCCACGGCCACTGGGACTACTCCTTCCACACACCGAACGCGCTGCAAACCTCCCCTTTTGTTAGCGGCACAGCAAGCAGAAACACTCCGCAGCAGCAAGAACACTCTCCTAACGTTACACTGGAACAGAATAATCCCCTTTGCAGGTCTTCACTTCACTAAATCTGTGTGTAGCTAAAGCTGCTCTTGACATTAAACCCGTGCTCGAACAGCGAGTGCCAATACGTGTCAGAGCCTCCGGGCTACATCGCAGCCCAGGAAAGTCGGTGCAGTGGGTTCCTGTTACTCGGATGCTTTGGTTCGGGATGATGACTTTTTTTGGCGTATTTCCCTGGGTCAGTCACACGCCTCCAGTCAGAAAACACCTTTACCCTGAAGACTTGTCCTGCATCTTGCTTGCTAGAAACCACGGCACTGCTCCGGGCTCGCTCACTGCTGCGCGTTCCCAGAGCGAGCGCTGACACTTGTCATTGCCCCGCTGTTATCTTTCCTGGAAATCTTTTCGCATTTTGGCTGGTTTTGAATGCTGCTTCCCTGCTGGGATAGGGAGGGAGGCAGGGAGCTGGGACCTGGGATCTGAACAGGGAGAAAGCTTCCCAGGGCCAAACCCCAGGACAAAGCTGGGCTGGAGGCTGGGACCAGTGCTCCCGGGCTCAGCTGCGGGAGGGCAGTGGCGATGGCTACAGCCCGCAGAAGGGGGAGCATCGGGATTTTGAGGTGCTCTTCCCCCGTGGTCGGGATTTGCTGGTGCTAAGACACGTCTCAGGCTGTGCCCCAGTTTCCCCAAGAGCATCTTCCCCTTTTCGGAGAACTGCTTGACTGTCTCGACCTCTTGTGCATCCCCCTGACCGCCGGGGTCACCCAAAGAGCCCGGCTGAGGCACCCACAGGCAACAAACCCCAGAGGGACACTCCTCGGGCGTCCCTGTCCCTACCGCCTTCCTTTTTGTTCACAGCTTCATCACAGCAGAGCAAAGCCAACACTTATCACTCATAACTCGAGAAATAGTTTCTTCCACTGTCAACGCAGTCTACAGCCGTCATCTATCTAATTCGCTCAGATAGTAATTAGTTTTGTATTACTTTACACAGTGATGCTGATACTGATTACAAGGACTGATAACTCGAGTAATAAATACGACCCAGGGCTGAAAATTACCTTTCTTTTATATTGGTTAAAGCTGAAGTTAGTGAAATGAGACACAAATTGGTTTATGAGATGAGGCAGCTGCCTCCTGTTACAGGCTGCGGATTTGCAGCTTAATCCTACACTGGTTTCTATGTGCCTCCCCGACAGGGGCAGAGAGAGCCCGGCCACCAAACTGGGCTCTGGGAAGCCCCCCATGGGTGGAGGGGAGCCAACACGGCCGGACTGGGTGCTGCTGGGGCAGGGGGGCACGGGCAGCTTTGGGGAGGGCAGCGAGCATCCCTGGCAGCTCCCCCCTTCCCCTGAAAACAGCCCCAAGAGGAACCTGCTGTGCTTTTAGGAAAATCAATAGCAAAATTGTTGGTGTGGGATTTTTTGGGTTTGTTTGTTGTTCTTTTGTTTTTGTTTTGTTTTTTTTTTTTTTTTTTTCTTGCAGAAGCCCTGAATGTTTAATAACCACCTGCTCCAGGAAGGTATTTCTTCCCGCGTGGTTCCAATGATTACCGGGTAAGGGGATGTCAGAGCGGTGGCCACCCCGCTCTGCGCCTGCGAAACTTTGAGGAACGCAAAGAGATTTTCACTGGTAATATCCCAACAGCTCACCAGCCAGCATGAGGCAGGACCAAAGGACAGGTCGGACAGACAGACAGAGAAGCAGATGGCATCCTAGACCCCCTCTGCCCATACCTCTGGCTTTACTACAGCGGCCCAAATCCTCCGCCCTTCTGGCAGCACTATCTTTCCGCACGTGACGAGCAGATCCTTAGAGAGCGTAAGTTGGCTCTGCTCCTTGATGGCCACCAGGAGAGCCACCCCGCCTCTCACCGAGAAGAAGACAAGGAGAGAAAGCCCTGCGCTTTGCCCGGGAACCCTCTGCCCAGAGCTGCCCGCGCAGCCAGGGCGAGGGTGCTGCCCCGAGCAGCGGCTCTGCCCCCCACCCATTTCAGGTTTCGATCACTGAGCTGTGGAGAGCCAAGGCAAGGTGCAAGACAAATCAGGAGCCCTTTGGCAGCTACAAGAAATCCCAGAGCCTCGTGCGGGTCTCCCCCTGGGGCCAGGGCTCCCTCTGACCCCCCCCGGCCCTGCCTGCCCGGGGCACGCGGGGGATGGGGGGGCAGGCAGGGGCTTCTGCAAAGGAGGGGGGTGTTGGGGAGCATGGGGGGGCAGGTGTCCCCTTGTTTCACTCAGGTAAGACTACCACCCACCTCAGGCAGGTCTCAAAGTCCCTACCGGACCTGGGGATGCAGGTGCATCCTTCCTCCCACCCAGGGAGGGGACCATCAGAGGATGCTGCAGTACCAGTACCCTGAAGACAACTCCCTCCCCTCCACGAGGAGAGCTTTCCCAGCACCCAGCGGGAAGGACAGCCATGTGCTCACCCCCTCCAGCCCCATTTAACAACCGTCCCTCTCCCCACTTCTTTTCTTGTGCGCTGGCCTGCCAGTGTCACTGCAGGGAGGGAGAGGAGGGGACAGCAGTAGCTTCTGCATCATCAGGGAAAGCTGCCTAAATCAGCAACCTCTCTTCCCCGAACCACCATTCCCCCCCCACCGCCCCGGGCACGGGATCTCTGTAGGGGATGGGAGAGACTCCACGCGTGTGATGGAGATGTGAATCCGGCACCGAATTAAACGTGGAAGACGCTGAGCTGGGCGGTGCCTGGGCTGAAAGGCGTATTTGGGGATTGCATCTGGCAGCTGTGCTACAGGAATGAGATGCTAAAACTCTGAAAGGGCTCTGCAGTGCCAAGCGAGGCAGCAGGCACGCCGGCGGGAGAGCTGTGCGTGGGGCCTGGCGGGACTCGGGTACCTGCAGGCAGCAGAGCCCTGGTAGCCACTGCAAACCAGAAACCAGCCCCAGCCCAAAGCGGCTCAGGGCTTCAGAAGGGGCTTCCCACCTCCCGCCAGCGGGCAGGGACGGAACTCGGCCAAAGTCAGCCCACAGCGCTCAGCCCCACGGTTCGGAGCAGATTTGATCCCCCATCCCCACCCTGATTTAAAGTTGGGTGAAAAGTTGGAGTGCTGCATTCACAAAAAAAAAAAAAAAAAAAAAAAAAAAAAGAGAGAGAGAGAAAGCAAGAAAAGGAAAAAGTAGCCAGGCACAGCAGCATCCTTGGCACAAGAGGTGGTAACTCGGTGTCCTTGAAAGACACCACCAATGCAGAGAGATGGAAGCTGACAAGGCTGAAAAGGAGCCCCTGGGGAGGGGGGCACCACCCAGGCCCCCAGGCTGCGGATGCGCTCCCTGGGGCCGGGCAGGAGGGCAGGCCGGAGGGACAAAGGGGCAGCCCCACCAGACCGCTTGGCCAGGATGCTGCCATGGCCCCGGGCTGGCCGTACCCTCGGCCGGGCCGGGTGCGGAGCGTGAAGCCCCTTTTTGCTGATTCCCGAGCAAAGCTGGCGGTCTCTGGCTGCTTTGTCCAGCGCGGCGCATGCGCGCTCCCCGTGCATCCTCTCGCACACAATGGGCTTCTCCTGGGCACTCACTTGCAGCTCTGGTTCCTTCCCACCCCTCCTCATCCACACGGCTCTTGGATTTCTTTTCTTTCTCCCCCGAGTTACTGCCTCCTCATCCCTTCTCTGGAGGGCTCCATGCAATTAAGGCAGCTCTTACTTGAGCCATTTCTTCCTGGGGGCAGCAGAAATACTCTGAGGGTGCAAAGCCCAAAGGCTGCAGCTACTGAAACTTCAGCAATAGAGCAGTGACAGGAGAGCGCATTGTCAGCAGGAGAAAGGCAAAAAAAAAAAAATCTACATAAAGCATCCAGGATGAGAGCCCAGCTGCTAATTGCTCCTACACTAAGAAGCCTCCATTCCCCTCCTATTTATAGCTTCTTTTTCTTTCTTTTTTTTTTGCTTCCAGGCAGCATCACAATTAACCCCACCATCCAGAGCGTCCTCTTGCAATTACTTTTCTTTCTTTCCTCAGCGACTGGGGGGGGGACGGGGACGGGGACACGCACCAAATCCAAAAGACCACCTCCCTGCCTGCCTCTCCCCAGTTAGCTTAAGTCAAATGGAGTTTTATTTCCACTTGCAAGAGATGGCTTTTGTGCGCCTCCTTCCCTGCTCCCTCCCCACCCCCCCGGAGCCCCACTACTCACTCAGTCCAGGGGCCGGGACAGTACATGCAAACATTAAAATCCAGTAAAAAAACCCACTTACATATATAAATATATAAAAATAAAAGGCAGAGGGGGGAGAGGGAGATAAATAAGATGCTTCTCTCTCCCACAAGCCTGTCACAGATGGAAACATCAAGGGACATTTAAATGTCACCGAAAATCAGCAAAGCTACCCCCACACGAGGAGCTGGTGTGGAGGGGGGGGAGGGTGGTGGTGGCGGTGTGGAGGGGGGGTGAC
>NW_009650103.1:2036987-2037324 GCF_000708025.1 Charadrius vociferus | reverse complement strand
TTGGAAAAAGCAAGAGAGAAACCTACTTGAGTGAGTTCTGTGGCCATGAGGATGAGGAAGCAGAGGGTCAGGAGCTTGCTTGCCGGTTGCATGTCTCGCACCCCGTTCTAGGCACCTTGCATACAGATCACCTCCCGGGCGAGCCTCCCCGTGCCGATCCCCGAGCGCCTCGCTGCCTCCTCAGTCCTTTAGTCTTATTAGGATTTTAATTTAAAAAAAAATAAAAAATAAAAAAAAAAAAGACAACAACAACAACAAAAAAAGAGACAACAAAATGCAATTTATAAAAAAAAAAAAAAAAAAAAAAAAAACAAAAAATTTTTTCCCTGGGCCACCC
>NW_009650103.1:2014707-2036587 GCF_000708025.1 Charadrius vociferus | reverse complement strand
TCCCTCCTTCCAGCCCTGCCACCCGGCAGCTTTAGGACCTGCTCAGGTGCCCCCTCTCTCCGGGGGTGTGTGGGTGCAGAGGGATCCCCCCCCCAGCACCAACCTCCAAGCAAAGATGCCCTCCCAAACCGAGCCCTCCAGGAGCAACATCCACTGTGAGGCTCAGATCCAAATTAATTTAAGGCAGTAGGAGCACGGTGACCACCCTCTTGCCCTGCAGGGCATCATCCCCAGCACCCTCTCCCCGGCACCCTGCCAGGGTCCTGCTGGTGCACCCATGGAGATGGCGGGCTGCAGGCAGTGCTCACCCCACGCTGCTCTGGCTCCAGCACCCTCTCCCCGGCATCCTCTCCCCGGCACCCTGCCAGGGTCCTGCTGGTGCACCCATGGAGATGGCGGGCTGCAGGCAGTGCTCACCCCACGCTGCTCTGGCTGTGCCTTTCCCCTCCCCAAGGCCCCTGGGGGCTGCCTACTCCTCATTTCTCTCTCACACACTCTCCTTGAATGCTTTCCAAATCACACATTTCCCAGGACCTCATAAATACTACCAGGTCTCTCAGTATCTGGCAGTGCAGGTGAACAGCATCATCCCCCTTTTGCAGAGGTTCGAAATGTAATGCAGATCTCGTTCTCTTAATGGTTGTTGAATGTTTTAATAGAAATCACTTGCCACAGGACTGCAATTAGCAGGGGACCTGCAAGAGGATTTCCCCCCTTGATTGCTCATTGCAAAGGGTTCTTTCTTCCGGAGTCCTCTGGTACTGGTTATTACTGGAGCAGGAGATGGGTTCGCTGCAGTGAAGAGCTGACACAGGGCCTTTTCCAAATCCCTGGATCACAGAGCCCAGTGTTCAGCAGAAAGCGGGAAATCTGCAGCACGGTGACCCCAAGCTGGGGCTCAGTGGGGACAAAGAGCCGAGAACAAACTGGAAAAAGACTTCTGTGTGTTGCCATCAGCAAACATCCAAGGGAGGGTTGCCCCGGACCTTCTAAGAGTGGGTGTCAGCAGCACCCTGTGGCTTCAGGCAGCTCTTCTCTAGGAAGGTAATAAACACATTAGTGTAAAGAAAGCTTAGAGAAAGGCAGTCTGGAGAGCAGCCGTGGGAAAGCCGGCGTGGCCGACTATCCTACATAGATCTGTCTTTAATATACTTCCCTCAGCACCTCCCTTTAAGGTCAATGCTTTATAGCCCATAAAAGCTGAGGACCTTTAAAAAGCATTAAGCTCTCCTTGACTTTATCAAAAGCAGCGCAACGAGGCCAAAAGCATCAGTGGTACGATGGGGTTTGAACACATCCTGCCCCGGTGCCTTAGAAGGTTTTTTTTATTTTACCACGGGCATCACCTTCCCTCTGGCAGTGCTCTCAGCGAGATGCCCTGCTGGTGAATCAGTTCTCACCAAAAATCAGGGGAGGGGAAGGAAGGGGGACTAGCGAGCTACACGTGGCTGTATTTCTCTGCTGGGTGCACTGTTGAAAGTGCCTTCAAAAACCACCTGAGCAGCATCCCATTAACCCTGTGACACAGGGCAGCATGTTGTTGATGCAGCTCAGGATGCACTGTGTGTACTCAGGTGCAGCTGGAGCTCACGGGGCTTAAAATAGATTCGAGAAGTGCAGAAGACTCGCAATGAGAGTTTCTTTCTTCCATAGAAAAATTTTCAATCGTGGGATCAGCTTCACTTTAAGTCGCTGGGACCATAGAGGGTGACATCAGTTTGGGTGTCTTAGACCTCAGAACAGAAGAACCCCCCTTGTTTTCCGCAGCGGTACCAGATAAGGCTCTTGAAACAGCACCTTTTCCAAGGAAGCAACAGCACGTCCCCGAAGGGGAATCTCTTTTCTCCCCCTCCTTTGTTTTTATACACATCTCGCTTCATTGACCTTCACGGTGATAGTCACGGCTTGCACCTGGGTAAATGACAAAAGCTTCAGCTCTGCAATTTGTTTTAATTTATTCCTCTTTTGAAGTCTTTCTTAGTTAATATCAAGAACCTTGTTATTGCACTTGAGCTCCAGGCTCCAGAGTGTGAGCCCCCGTGCGGTCCTTGCTCCAGGAAAGAGCCCTGTCCCCTAGAGCTGCACTCCCAGGACATAAATCACAGAAACAAAGAGAAATAGAAAGAAAAAAATTGCCCAGTGTGACACAGCAGAGGAGCTCAGGAACGCAACCCAGATCTTTTGATTCCTGCGGTGTCTTACCCAGGCTTTGAAAAATCCCTCCAGAACTTTGGAAAGGGTTCAACTCTGGAGAACCAGTCTGGAGACTAAAGATGCTCCAGCTCTTTCACCAGCAAAAGGGAGGCTGCCTGGGGGAAGGCTTCTGTACATGAAGGCTCTTTTATCTGATAAAGTCAAAGCAAGAGTCCACAGTTTGGAGTAGAAATTGGACCTGTTTTTTCCTCAGGGGAGGATAATCAGACTGTGAAATAACTCAGCTGAAGGCACGGTGCCCTCTCCATCGCTTGACATAGTTAAATCAGAGCCGAGAGCCTTTCCGAAAGATGCATCCCGGCTCCTCCAGAAACCACAGGCAAGGTGCCTTCAATGAAACCCTGCCGTGTGACGCAGGAGAAGAGATCAAAACGCTCCTGGTTCCTCTTCTTGATTTATAAGATGCAATTTAGGCTGGCACCCTGCTCTCTAGACCACGCTGCCCTCCAGAGCAGCCCGCTGCCAGGATGCAAACCTGCCGGGATGCATCCTCATACAAAAGCACCACATGGGCAGGGGACGGTAGGGGATGGCGCAGGATGGCGGGGGACATCAGGCAGCCCCTTCTTCTGCACCAGGAACCGGAGGGATCTGTAGAGCCCCAACGCGGGCAGCTGGAAGGGCTGAGCTGGTGCTGCCGTGCATTGCCAGGGGGGGACAGGCATGTGGTTCCCTCTTCGGGTCTCGATGGAGGATGCTGAAGCTCTCCTGGCAGCCAGCGAGCCCCCGCCTGACCCTGCCTCCCTCCGCACTGGGTTTCGCCCGCTTTGGTCCTTTCACAGTGGAGCTCGCCGAGCCCCATCCGCTGCTTTCCCTGCGCAGGGCCAGATGGTGGCCCTTAATTCACACGGCCTAGTTCTCTCTGCCCTTTACGAGGGTCTAGATCTAGAGAACAAAACTCTCTATTTTCTCCTCAAAGAGCAGGCTGCCGGTCTCCCTCGCCGGGAGCTTTCCCAGCTCTGCAATCGCTACTCACCCACTGCCTCTCTGAAAACCTCTCGCGGAGCCAAGTGCCTCTTGCTCGCTGGGGTCCTGCTCTCTTCCTCTCTGCTGAGATGAAGGCTATTCCAGACGTAGTGAAAATAGCTTTGTCACCTATGGAAAGGCTTTGTTACCTACGGAAAGGCACATTTCAGACGCAATTTTTTCAAAAGACCTGTTTTCACACTCATTTGTCCTGCCTTTTGTATAAATCCAGTGGAAATGGCTTCCTGTCTTTTTTGTGCCCTTTCCCCTGAAATTTTGGTGTCAGGTGTACCAGGGCAAACCTTTACTGAAGATGGGGATGTTGAAATACTCCTCAAGCCCAGCTTTGCTCTTTGCTGTTCCCTGCACGGGCATCTCCTGCAGAAAACCATGGGAAAGGGAATTTCTTCCTGGGAAGTGGGGTCCCTGCCTGGTCCGTCCCCCCCCCCCCCCCCCCCCCAAGCAGCATATGAACATACTGGTACTACCCAATTTCTCTTTGCTGGGATGTCAAGGGATGCCCCACACCGTGGAGGGACTCTCTCAGGGCCCCCCGACCTGGCGTGCTTGAGCTGATTCACTGGAGCCAGGGGGGCTGTCAGGAAGACTTGAGAGGTGAAAGTCAGCTCTGGCAGCACTCAGAGGACAAAAGAAAGCCAACTCAATGGAAAAGGAGAGATCTTCCACTTGCTAAAATTTGGACAAAGGAATAGGGGACTTTCAGCAGCCCCTGGCTGGATATGATGACACCAACAATCCTTCAGCCCTTGTATTTAGCCTCATCCTCTGCTTGTGACAGCAAGGAGGGATGGAGGGCAACGTGCAACTAACTCCAGGAGCAACCATGAATAATTTCCACATTCAACGTCCTCACTGGTGTGAAACAGGCAACCAAATTCATGGGACACGTTTTGCAGCAGCTTCGAGGCAGACACAACCGTTTTCAAACATGAACCCCAAGGAGACTACTTCATGGACCCATTTAGGGATACACATTTGTAAAACCTTCCCTTCTCCTCCCCTCTTCACCACTCTCATACAGTCAGTGAGGCCAGATGGATCTTGTCCCCTCCCGGGGTCGCTGGCTCAGTGCACATTTTGCCAGTGGTCCTTCAAGGGCTGCCCGGTGGAAAATTGATTTTCCAACTAGACCCAAAGTATCGATCCCTTTGTCAGAAAAAAGTCAGGGGGAGAGATGCCAGGAACGAGCATCGCTGTCATGGGGCTTCAGAGCGTGTGACAGGAGGACTCGCTGCAGGGACCCCTCTGGGAGCACTCATTCAGCGTGCGGTGATGGGTTAGTAGCATCTGATACTCAAGGAGCGGGCGATCTGTCCTCAGAGGAAATCATACCTGTGTGATCCTCCTGAACAGCCCATTTCAGGCAGACAGCCTCAATGATGAACGCAGGACGTTTTCTTCTGGCAGCCTGGATGCCACCGTGGCTGCCTGTGCAATAGATTTTCCTCTTATCTTCTCTCAAAAATTGCCTCTGGATCCCAGCTGCAGACACTGGGGGTGAATTTCTCCATTGGTGGTTTTTAATGGCATCAGGCTGAAAGAAGGCAAAACCTGGTGTTTCTTAGAAAATTGGCCCACTCTAGTAGAAGATGCTAATATGGAGAGTAGGGGTGGAGACACCTGAACCAAGTTGTACATCCAGCCTGCCCGTGGTCACTTTGTGTCCTTTTTCTTCCCTTACAAAGTGGAAATGCTTTTGGAAAATACCCCAGTTTTGTTGCAAGTTTATACAGCGTGTAGTCCAAAGTGGCTCTGGGCCACGATCAGGCAGTGCCGTGGTCCAAGGAGTAAATCTAAATTAAGGCACTTCCTCCTGTTTCATTCCCAACTTCTGTAGCATCCCTGGCGAGGGTGCGGGCTCGGCTCTGCTCCCTCTCCGGGGGGAAAGGCGCCACAGAGCCGTACGTGCCGCTTTAAGGCAGGGCTCCATGTACCTCGGGCAGAGCATCACCATAACGTGATGCAACGGCAGTTGCTAAGGTAACAGCACCAACATATTTTTTCATGAATAGCAAAGCAAATTGTCATGGAACAGTAAAACCCACATACGTTGCCAGGATATATGGTTCTGTTGCCCCGGGGTTACATGTATTTACAGCCTGTTGATTTTTTTTTTCCCCCCATCTTGAAAAATGATTCTACATGTGCCCACATACTGTTTATGTCCAGAAACATCTTCTTTGCAGCTACCTTTGTCCACTCACAACAGAGACGCCAGGCTGATGCAGGGTGTTTGGCCAATGCGCGCGAGGGGACTTCATCTGCATCTTCCAAACTGCCCCCGCGCCTGAGCCTGCTCTTCGCTTTGCTCTTTCACTGCCCCACCTGAACACATCTTCAATAACTGACACCCTAATGCCTCCCCATTCGTGTTGGGGGGTTTTGCATTTGGTCCCAAGGTACGAAGGGTTGAGGAACACCAGCGAGCAGTGGTCGTTTCCCTGTTCTTGGCTCTCGACGTGAGGAGGGTGCTGGGGCCAAGCACACGGCTCCTTGCAGAGCTGTCTGCGCTGGGCTGTCTCTGTTCTTGGGGGGTGGCTTCCAGCCCACAGCATCCTCCTGCCACAGCCTCCGTCAGCTCAGCCCCTCCTGGGACATCCCCTTCTCGCCTTCATCACCCGCAGGAGAGCCTCTATGGACACGCAGAGTGCACTGGTCATGAGGTTGGCATGGAAAAAGGCACAGATTAGCTAAGTCAGAAAGGTGACAACACCCCCAGGTCCCACACAGACGGGGTAGGAAGGACCATGAAGCAGGAATAGGGCTCTCCCCGCTCCAGCTGGAAACAGGAGCTGGAGAAGGTTGTGCTTTTTCCTCGGCGTTGAGCATGGGCAGAGCTCAGCGCGAGCGACTCGGTTGCGCCGTCAGCAGCGGGTGATGGGGAGCAGAGCTGCGGGGGGTCAGCAGCAGCCTCTGTCCAGGGGGGACATGATGCTTTGGCAAATGCCTTCCCGTAGGCACGGCGGCCACAGTCTGCTCACGTCTTCGCTGCAGAATGGATGTCCACACGGACACTGGAAAAGCTGCCTCAGTATCTGCCCGTACCCTGAAGTGCTGTAAACAACCTGGGGCCAATTTCAGCTCATTTCAGGCAACCTTCACAGATTTATCTCCTTTTCTGAAGACCTGATCTCTTGGGCAGTTGGTTTGGGGCAGGGCAAGGCAGCTTCCCATGTATTTTCACCTGCTGTCTCAGTACTGGGAATTCAAAATGCTCCCAAAGGACAGAGGACATAAGAATGAAAAGCAAGATGCATCATGCGTGCATCTGAACACATGGCACGCTTTTTTTTTTTTTTTCTTCTAAGAAAACATCTCTCATTCTTCGCAGCGCTTCACCTTCCTGCTCAGAAGTGGGTTGAGGAGCAGACACCACCAGACTTCATTTCATCCACTAATGCTTGAGGGAGACCGAGTGAGAACAGGTCAGAAACCAGCAGCATGTGTGAGGAATGGTAAGAACCAGCCTTTTCCATCCGAGAGAAGAAATAATACAGCAGCTGAAGGAATGGGGAGGTGCAGAAGACAAATTGTGGGAAGGGAACTGGAAAAGGCAGACCTAATGGCAAGAGAAGGACCGAACCCTATCCAGGTTGAATTTTTTATAATGTTTGCAGCTCGTCTCTTTGTTTGCTGGACTGAACTGGCACACGGCTGGCAGCGGTGAAGAGGACAGGGCGGTGGATGGATGTGGGAGACAGCAGCCTCGGCAGCATCCGGGCTCGGCGGCATCCAGCCCCAGTAGGATCCAGCTTTGGTGGCATCCAGCCCCGGCGGCATCCCACCTTGGCACCACAGCCAGCTGCGCGCCTCAGGTTTCCGCGAGATGCCGAATCCTTTCCCCGTTGTCACATGAAGTCTCAGACGACCCCAAGGCGAAGTCTGCTCTGTCAACCACAGGGCCGCGGGCAGCAATAGATTTGTTACAGTCTTCTCCCTATAATTCCTCTTGAATTCCCTTTTCCCGGTGCAAACAGCATGCAGGTATTTTGCCTTTGTGTCCTAGCGACTTCCCGGAGTATTTACAGGTGTATCCAAAATTTCCAGATGGTTGCACAGTTAGTTCCATTAGCAGCATTGTGTTTTCCTTTGCTTTCTGCTACGGTTGTATATTTTCCCTCATCAAATGCTTCGGTCCAAGCCTCACAGTTGGAAATTTTGTTTTGCTGCTTTTAAAGAGTAGAACAGTGCCTTTCCTGGCCTCTTCATTACCCAAATAATTCAAGGACCTGAGCAAGAGAGATAAAACCCCATGCCAGGCAAACCTGCAGCAGGAGGGCAGGATTTTCTGAAGCAGCCGGTCACAGCTCCTGCGCAAACATCTCCTTCCTTCCCGGCACTTTAAAGTGGTTTTTGCATTTGATATATTCTCTTCGAAAGAAAACAAAATCCACATTAGCAGATTTTAAAGGGTTTGCAAGCTTCCCAGCAGCCTTAAACGCACACGAGGATCAATGCTGCATGATAACACACCCGTCTGCTACCCAAGGCAGGCAAAACCTCTGGCATATTCCCGGTGTTGGTGACACCTGGAGGGAATCCACACTTTATACCCCATTTTCGTATCAATAAATGGGGTCAAGGAGGATAACAACTAACATCAGAGACCCAGCGAGCCCGAGTCACGCAGGGAAGATTTCCTTGTGCAGTTTAGCAGCCTGATCTCTTTTAAAATAGCACTAAATTGTGCATCCTTGCTTGAGAAGCCGCTTGCTCGGGAAAGATTTCAGCAAGCAAAGAATAGCTGGGAAAGGTGAGAGTCAAGTCATTCTGTGGAGTTTACCTCTTTCTTTTTATTTGTGGTACACGGATAACAGGCTCTCTGACTGGTTTATGAGGCTTTGGTGTGCTCTCCGAGAGTTTCCATGGCATTTCTGGAGGGCAGGTTATTAGATGGAACGCAGTATGTGGTACCCTTTGGGGTTCTGCCCTCTCAGACATTTTGCAACTACTGGAAAGATGCACAAAGCCTCGTACAAATAAAATAGAAATAAAAAAAAAAATTAAATAAAAAAATTAAAAAGAAAAACAATACATTCCCGAATTTCCAGAAGTAATATTGGCTCATAGGGAGGGAAGTGCAGACAACAGCTTACGTTGCTAAAAAAAACCCAAGTTTGCACTGTTTTGGGTTCAGCGTTTTAGCCAACTGCTAAGAACTTCAGAGCAAATCTCAGCGTTTCCCAGGGCCCAGATTGCATATTGGACCATATACCCTGAAATGTTTTTATTTAATTTCAGTCCACATTATGCTGCCTACATATGGTGACACACACATTCCATTTTATGGAGCAGATGCTGCTTTGCTATTGAGAATGTAATATACTGAGCACATTATAGTATCATTTGGTCTCGGGTAACTGCAGCGTTTTTTAACTCTGATTAGCCTTAATTTTAAACCTGATTTCCTAAGGAAATGAAGCCTATGACACGCCGCTCTGTATGCATGCTGGTGCATGCTGTGCATCCAGTCACTTGTCCATCATTCTCCTGTTTCTTTAGAGCTGGGGGCCAATTTCAGTGCAGTCGGGGAAAACCCAGTTTGCTTTCCCTCGCATCGCATAAAATGGCTTCACGTGGGAGATTAAGTTCACGCTACAGGTTCATGAGTCCTGGGAAGCCGAGCTGACATAGCACTTTCCCCTAAACCGTAAGCACTCCTGAAAATTAAAGAGATAAGGGTAATGAGGCCGTTCTCAGCAGCACCTGGGAAGAGGTGTCAGTCAGGCTGAGTTGTGCCACTCTGCTTAAGGACAAAAGCCCATCTCCGTTTTAATTAGGAGCCGATTGGAGTCTACAAGTGATTTCAGCTTTGCTGCCCTCTGTGCTAGCTCACCCTGTGGTCCCCCAGTCTCTGCAGAGACCAGTTTCCCATTCCAGCAGCAGTCGTGTGGCGTCGGGGCAGTGCCGGCATCACTGGGCTGATGTTCAGCCACAGCTCTGACTCCGTCCCCCTGATCGCACCCTGCCCACCCGCTCTCCTTTTCCAACGATTCCCGCAGAATCCACTGAGCTCTTTTCGGAGGCAGCGGGGCACAGCTGTGGCTGAAACCAATTGCACTGGGAACGCCAGGCGATGTTTTTTCTGCAGCTAATGTTGACGGTGCTCTGCGCTTCTCTGACACTTCTCAGTGAAATACCATGAGACAATAAATAGCAGAATAATCGCGCGCCCGCCATTCAGCTGGCACAAACAAGAGCTTGGTCCTTCTTTAGGAGACCAAACACGGTGGGGTCTTCCCTCCACGGGGCTCCAGGGCTTGGACCAAAGGGTTTGGGGAACAGGCTTGGGTGCCGCGGGGAGTGGGTACCCGGGAGGACGAGCGGGCAGCATCCCCGTGCTCGCCTTGCAGGGACCCCCCACTGCCCCAGCGCCGGGCTGACGGGACATCAGCCGCCCCATGGGCTGTGCCCACCGCGGCGGAGGCGATGCCGGGGCTGATGCGTGGCACAGCCAGAACCCCAGGCTCCGCACAGCCCCGAATTCATTAACTCTGCGATGATACAGTACGGACTCGGCCAAAACCAGCCATAAACAGCACTTAGTGATGCATAATATATGAAAATGCCTCATGCCGAGCTTTTAGATACAGAAGGATTTTTTTTTTTTTCTCTTAATACAACTACAACATTCTCCTGCAGCCGTGGAAGCACCATCATAAATATTTAAAAAGAGGTTTAAAAGACCCAATCTGTGCAGATTGAATATTTATGGCCACCAAACCCCTGACCTTTAGGTTTAGGGTACAGCATACATAAAACAGCCTTATTAAACTGTACACCACGGGTCAGCCTGGGGATCAAATCTGAACTGAAATCTCCTTCCGAGCATTTAGCGTTTTTAAAGTTCCTCGTGGTAAACAAACAGAGTGCAATAAATAGGGATTTTGGTCGGGGGAAGAGGAGGGGTGCACAAAGGTGAGCAGGTCCCGTGGGGCTGCGAGGGGCTGGGGGTCTCCTCCCCTCGCCTGGGGAACGGTCCAAATTCCCCACGGACCTCAACTTTCCAGCATCTAAAGCGGAGCGAACAATGGCAATGGGGTAACCAAACAAAAGTTGGCCAAGGTGTTAAAAGCAGAGAAAAACGCAATATTGGGAATAACGGGAATGGCTGGTGTTTTTGGAGAGTTTCCTCCAGCCCGCTCTGCCGCCCTGGATTTGTCCCGCTGCGGCGCTGCATCCCCGGTAGCACACAGCCGGGTGTGCTCAGCCAAATCAGGACCTCAGCGCCTTCATTCAGGTTTTTCCAGCAGACCCGCTGCAGTTCAATGCTTCAATCAGAGCCAATCAGAGATTTTCAAAACCGCCGTGCTTCCCAGCTGGCACATGTTTTTTTATTTTTTATTTTTTTAAATTCTTTTTCTTGAGAATTATGACTCACGCTCAGTGTTTTCAAGTTCAGGCCCCACATTCCCTCTGCTCGCTCAGCTCATCAACCCAGCGCTTTCCTCCCCAAAACCCCTGCCTGAGATGGAGCCGAACCCATCCTGGAGAAGGATGGAAAGGGGGACCCCACTGCACGCGCTGCCCTGCGCCCCGAGAACCTCCTCCCCGCAGGCAGGTGCCCATGCTGGGCAGAGGATGCTGGGGCTGGGGAGATACAGGCAGGAGCTGCGGGGAGGCAGGATTGGACCTCACGCGGGATCTGACGTGGAGGCGCAGTGGAGGGAACGCACAGCATCCATGCGCTGGGGTGTTTTTGGTGGGGTTTTTTTTTTGTTTTTTTTTTGGAGGAAGGCAGGAGCCTCTCAAGAGCTCAAAGGCCCTTCAGATCTATTTGTAGCCAGGAGTTTGAAACGCTCCTCTGATGTATTTGCATATTTAAAAATAAAAAAGAGGCGAGAAGATAAAAGGGAAGAGTTTGTGCATGGCAAGCACTGACCCGCAGAACCCAGTGCTCACAGGGACTGCAGAAAGGCGGCACCTGGTGAAATCCCATTCAGGCTACTGGCAAAAGCAAAACCGACAAATTTTTTAATCCATTTTTTTTGCTTGGTTTTGGCCTTCTCCTGCCCTTTTCCTTGTTTCCCCCCCCCCCCCCCAGGAGAAGCCTCCCTCTCCCGTCGGAGCACGCGGAGGTCGCGGTCCCTGGCGCACAGGCAGGGCTGCGCTGCGGGGCTGAGCCGTCGAGTTCCCGGCGGTTCCTGCTCTAGCTGGACCGTGTGTGCCAGAGCCCATGTGTTAAATGCCCCAAGCCCAGCCGGGGTGAACAAGGAGCAAGGCTCGAGTGCCGTTGAAAGCTTAGCGGGGTTGGTGACAAGTGCCGGTGGCTCAGTCTGGACAGTCACATTTTGAACTCATTTGCCGCGCGATGCCGGATGAGCACCACTCAGACACCACTTACAGTCCTGCGGGCAGAGGTACCGCGGGGAACGTTTGCAGCTGAGTTTTTGTGTGTGTTGCCGTGTTTCCAAGCGCAATTTTCCCATCTAGCCAGTGGCTGGTGATAATCAACGGGGAAAATGTGCTTTTGCTGCTTTCCTGATGATAGGTGTCCTGATTCGCATCCGCTCCTGCAAGGCATTCCTATTCCTCTGCCATAGCGCTGGATTAATCAACGGCTCAATGTCCATATGGAGACCAGTGACAAGTGGTCTCCTGCAGGGGTCCGTACTGGGACCAGAACTGTTTCACATCTTCATCAATGACATAGACAGTGGGATCGAGTGCACGCTCAGCAAGTCTGCAAATGACACCAAGCTGAGAGGTGCTCCTGAGGGACGGGATGCCATCCGGAGGGACCTGGACGGGCTCAAGAAGTGGGCCTGGGTGAACCTTTTGAGGTTCAACAAGGCCAAGTTCAGGGTCCTGCACCTGGGTCGGGGCCATCCCTGGTATCAGTACACACTGGGGGATGAATGGATTAAAAGCAGCCCTGAGAAGAAGGACTTGGGGGTGTTGGTGGATGAAAAGCTGGCCATGAGCCATCAATGCGCGCACACAGCCCAGCGAGCCCCCGGCATCCTGGGCTGCACCCCCAGCAGCGTGGCCAGCAGGGCGAGGGGGGATAGGGCTGGAGCCCCTCTGCTGGGAGGACAGGCTGGGAGAGTTGGGGGGGTTCAGCCTGGAGAAGAGAAGGCGAAAAAGGGGAGACCTCAGAGCCCCTTCCAGTGCCCAAAGGGGCTCCAGGAAAGATGGGGGGAAACTTTGTTGTGATAGGATGGGGGGTAATGGCTTTAAACTAAAAGAGAGGAGATTTAGATGAGATATAAGGAAGAAATTTTTCCCTGTGAGGGTGATGAGCCCCTGGCACAGGTTGCCCAGAGAAGCTGTGGCTGCCCCATCCCTGGAAACATTCCAGGCCAGGTTGGATGGGGCTCTGAGCCCCCTGATCTAGGGGAAGATGTCCCTGCTCATGGTGGGGGAAGTGTACCAGATGGCCTTTGAAGGTCCCTTCCAACCCTAACTATTCTATGATTAATTGTGCTACTAACAGCTGTCTACCAGGGGTATGTCACAAATTATCCATGGGAACCGGACATCATTTTTGTGACATTCCCAGATTTGTTAGCTGGAATTGATCCTGCTGCTACATTAGCTGGAAAATAAACAAAGCCACAGCCAAGCTGGCTGCGTGCCTCTTGCTAGGAACCTGCTGGAAAAGGCGGAAGATCCAATATTGCAATTAATAGGTCCACAGGGGTGTTTTGAGAAGTGCTTCAATGTCTTCACTTTGCTCTGACACTTCGCAATGCCTTCAGTGCTTCCTTTCAGACTGAGCCAAAAGCTGTTATGGAAAATCCCTGCGCTTCCCGAGCTCGGTCCTGATGGAGACCCACCGGAATCTGCCTTTCTCCTCCTGTTAGTGTCCTCTCAGGCCCGCTGACAGCTCAGAGGGTTGCAAGGGGAAGCAGGGACAGCTGTTGCAACTCTTTCCATGTTGGTTCCTTGTAGAGATACTGAACCAGAGAAGCCTTTTGCCGTCGCAGGCTCCGACCACGCATCCCTTCGTACATAACCACGCAGCAGCTATGGGCGCGAATGGGTTATGCCAGAGTTTGAGCAAGGGAGCAAACCTGGAGCCTCTAACTTGGGTTTTTCCCCATCCAACCCCTGTTTTTCGCAAACCCAAGGAAATATCCTTAAAAATCTCTCTCTCCTCCTCTCAGATTCTGGAGCTGCCGGGGGTGGATGGAGCTGGCGCAGAGGCAAGGCGGCTGCTTCGCCTTGTTTTCCCAGGAAACTCTCCCGCCTGCCAAAGCAGCCAGCGACGGTGCCTTCAGCCCGGGGAGCCAGAAAGAGAAACTGTGCTCATTATTTTTGTATGTAAATAGTCGGGAGACGTTCAGATGGGAAGAGCTGTGCAGATCACGGAAGGCCTTGAGAGGGCGTAGGAAGGATTAATTAGCCAGAGTAGGATGTACGGAAACGCGTGCTGGCTTTGGCGGGGTCAAGGCTGTTGGGGTTCAGCTCTCACCTGGGGTGGAAAAGGCAAAGAAAAAAATCTGAAGAGGTAGGACCAGACCTATATATGTCTGTGGGAGACCTCGGCTGGTCCGAGGGGTCAGAATACAAGTTTAACACTGATCCTGAACAGATACCCGTGTACCCTTGAAGAAACAGGAGAATCCTGAGAAGATCCGAGCAAACAAGATAAGGGGTGGCAAACATCCTGGCTTTTCCCAGAGCATGAACAGCGCGTGATCAACAATTGTATTGGCTGAATGGAGTGTGATGTGAGAGCGGATTGGGCAAAAGTAGAATGGTAGAATATATGCACAGAGAAGCATCCGGCTAAAAGGATATAAAAGAGCACTGCCTGTAAAATAAAATGTACGATTGCTGCAACTGGATATTCAGTGTCGTGTCCGTCTCTGCAACGACATATGTCACTAAAGGATCCATCCCTCTCCTCTTGCTTTTGGGAGCCTCTTTAATAAACTTTGCCAGGGGGAAACGTTTTCCCAGAGCCATCCAAGGGGGTACCCTGGGGGATCTTTGGCACGTGAGAATTTGGGAACGGTCTCGCTGCTTGTTCTCTCATGTGTTCAGCAATCTTGTCTCCTGTTCCGGTTGTTTTTACAGGCTTTCTTTCACTATATATGTCCATGCCAGAGCTCGATGGTCTCCACGGCAGGAAGGGAGCTCAGGGGATCACACCGGTCCCCGGGGAGCCCTCCATCCCCTCCTGCTGCCCCGGGGCTCGTGCTTTCGGTGCTCCAGCTCCCTGGGTTTTCAGCACCTGCCTGGAGAAGGGCGAGGAGCTGATGGAGTTAAGCCATTTGCAGGAAGGGGGAAGGTTATATACCCCATCAAAGCAAACCTTTATGGGTGTTCGACTAGCAGCTGTTTGTGGGCACTCGGCCCATTAGCAGAGATGCTGCCATTTATTGCGCAATCATCATTTTAAACCCTCTCCTTTTCTTCTCCTCGCTCCAGAGTAGCCAAAACGGAGCAATAAAAATCCCACCCGAGGGGGACAAATTATCACCTTTATAGTTTGTCCCTGGGCCTGATCCGCCGGCTGTGGGAAAGCTGGCTGGGAGCACGAGGGCTCCTCTGCGCTGCCTGGGGAGGGGGTGAGCAGCACAGGGGACACCCCACACCTCTGCTGTGACCCCACCGGGGACATCAGTCAGTCCCCCAAAGTGGGACCAGAAGGGGAAGGGGACATTTCGGAGCGATCCCGGCCAAGCCACCTGACGAAACCTCTCCAGTTTGGAACTGGTCCTGCTTCCCTTTTCTGTCCTCGGGGAGAAGAAAGAGCCAAGACCACGAAGGGAGCTAAACTGTTGTTTTCGCGGGCTCAAAGGCACTCCAATAGCTGTGTTTTTTTAAAAATTAAATGCATGCATCCGACTGTATTTGCACAGTGTAACGTTCTTATCCAATGCAATCACTTCAAATCACTGTTCTTCAAATCCTCTGGGGCATCTGCAGTGAACAGAGGGCCCAGGTCAAATATAAACCTTCTGGCTTATTTGGGAATGTGTGTGTCAGTGTTACCATTGCATTAATGAACCATGTAAATCATAGCCAGTTGTTAAACAGTGGAGGGGAGAAGGAGGGGAAGGCAGAAGGGACTTTATACCTTTTATACGGAGAGCTTTGCAGCTACAAGAAAATCTGTGTCAGTGTTGCAACTTGCCAGCTTGGAGGACATAAGTTTCCCATCCAAATATTGCTTCTTCAGTCGCCCTTGCTGCTCCCAAGAGATTCTGCAGAAATTTGTAAAGCCCAACTTCAGCACGCCTTTAGAAGCATTTACAGAAGCCTAATATGAATGCAAATATTTTTAGTTACTAAAGAAAAAAAAAAAAAAAAGGAAAAGGTGGAGGGAGAGAGAGACAGGTTGCTTGTCTTTAAGCTTTCCCTGCAGTGCTGGGATGCGGGGATCAGACTGCGGGGATCCGACCCTGCCATCTGTCACTGACTCCCAAATACACAGCGATGTTGCTTAGTTTATCAATCCCCCTTCAATCTGCACACGATAAAAGCCCAGTCCTGAGAGGCGGTTCTCAGTCCCGCATAATGTACTGTTATTACTTTATGGAATTTTGTTGTTGGTTTTTTTTTTCTGGCTGCCTCCCTTTCCTCTCCATCTGTCCCGAGAGTCCCCATCCTCTCCATTTCACAGCCCATACACAGCCCTGCGTGGTGGCCGGGCTGGCTGGGTATGTCACCCCTGCTGGGTGGATAAAGCCCTTTCCATCCCCTTTCCATCCCCAGCCTCGGGGCTGGCTGCTTATGGGCACCAGCTGAGGGGCCACACCGGAGCAGACACATTGTTTAACAGCCAGGGAGGTGTAAGATATCGCAATTAGACCAGAATACATCATCTGAGGAGGAAACTACTTGTCCTTCCCTGAGACAGGCACCCACCGCTAATACACACATATCCAATATTAAACAGTTACTGCGCAGGGAGTGAGTTTGGGCGTTTTCATACTCTGTGTTTCACTAAGAGGCTGCTCATGACACATGTAAAAAGTTTATATTTCCCACTCATTTTATCAAGGAGAAGTGATTTCCTCTGTCTTTCCTCTCTAGAAGCTTGGCATTTACCTGTCCAGAAGCAATCTTCATTTGCTGCAGATGTGTTGAAATGGCAATATAGCTTCAGTCCTCTCCGCTTGATGCTCCTTTCCTGAAAATACAAACTGGGATGGTATAAAGCAGAATTGTTACTGTAACTATAGTTTTCCTAAATCATCTTTACTGACTGCATCGTGATGCTCCTGCCTGCAGTTTGGCTTGGGTTACTGTTGGCTGTGGTGTTCGGGGAGCTTTGTGTTTTGACATCAGGTGACAAAGCAGGTGAGATAAATAAATAGTTCATAATGATCCTCCTGTATTACAAAATACAGATGGGTTGTTTCTGAAATCACCTTTAGGTATTTCAAGTTTTTAGTGCTGTCAACCAAAAGAAATTACTGGATTTTTTGTAATGATGCAGATGACCATCGGCTGTGTTCCTCCTGCAGCACCCAACACCCACGTTTCCCGCGGGGCTGCGGGTACCTACCGCAGGTGCTGCGGTAGCCGGGACGTGGGGCGGGAGCCTGTGACAAACCCCGGGTATGAACACGTCAAGCAGGGAGAGAGTTTGGTTCCACATCTGGGTTTGCTGAACTGAAACACGCTTGAAAAGCTTTGGAAAAATGGTTTCTAAAAGCTGTGGGTTGGGCCGACTGATGATAAAAGGGAGCGGGGAGCTGCAGTGAATCATCCCAACGCACCGCACGTGAGCAAAGCAGCAGCATCGCACCCACTACAGAGCTGTACGTCATCTGTGCATTGATGGATGCACCCTTCGCCATCCTGATCCGAAACACCCTGCCAAACACAAGAAGAAAAATACATCAAGCTCATTCAACTACAGTGGGACAGTATTTTCCCTTCTGTCCTTATTCCCAGCGTTAGCTCGCTCAGATCATTTACCAGAGCTATGGAGACGTGTTTACTTACACTGGCTTGCACTAGGTCAGATCTGGAATCAGTCATCCACGGGGTAAAGAGTGACAATATTTCATGCCCAAGTAATCTGCCTTGTGAAAGAAATGAAGCTTGCATGGTGCTTGGGCTGATCTGATCTTTATTTCCTGAAGAGACATATTTCCAGTGCTCATCATCATTATTAACACAAATGTTCCGAACCGCATGCACCAGGCGGCTGCTAGGAAACATCCGCCACAGCAGCAGCCAAAACGAATTCAATTTGCCCTGTTCTAACTGCAGAGCCGGTCCTTGATTAGCCAAGGTGGAGGCTGATGGATCGGGGTGGCTGGGCAGCGAGCTGCCTTCTTTCCGATTCCAGCTCAGCCGGCTGTGATTGCTCAGGCCGTCCCTACCCCAGGGCAGGGCAGAGCACCTCCACACTGTGGGTACGGCATCTGCACATCCCCCCTCTTCGGGGGGGACCAAAGAGGCTGAGCAGTAGAGCAGCGATGGACTCAGGCTTACTGGTCCATGATGGAGTTGCTGGCCAGCCGTCAGGTTTCAGGTGGTTATAGCTGCATCAGGGAGGGCTTCAAACCTGCTCTCCCAGTCAAGAAGACCCTCCAGTTTATGTCCATGCCAGGGTTGTGTGGCGCACATTGGCGATTAGGTGGGAGTGCAGGTAGAAGCGTGGCCAAGGTGGGGTTGTCCAGAGTCAAAAAAGAGGTTGGGAAAGTGCTGCTTATTTCAGAGAGTTCAGAGCCGGGCAAGCCAAAGTAGCTGGAAACGAAAACCCTGCCCAAATGTTTTCCCCCTAGCTCCTAACCAAGCCCGCCTGCTACTGCATCCCTGGAGCAGTGCTAATCCTCTAAATCATCATCCCTTCCCCACGACAGATCCCCGAGTGAGATGAATTGGGGACTTAGGAAGGAGGGGGAAAGAAAACATGAGAACTGCAAAAGAAAGTCGTTTCACCATTTCACCCGTTGATTAACTAACGCTGCTTGTACACTAGTTTTCTACGGAGAGCGCGCAGCCCCAGTCCAGAGCCTAATGGAGGATGTCAGCACGTGGGATGTGGCCCGACTTACCCTAATTGGCTTCATCACCGACGCACCCGCAGCAAAGCCCCCATTTATTTCACTTAGCTTCCCTCTGACCAGCGGCGCCTCGCTGCGAAAAACCAATCTGTTTCCATCTCCACCAGGCCCACAGCGCTGCCGCAAGTTTTTCTTCCTATTTTGAGGCTGACATTTGCAAATATATGTATTTATACATAATCCTTTCTTTTGCTGAGGTGTTTTTTTTTTTTTTTTTTTTTTTAACCAAGCCAGAATGAGACAGATACACATTTATTTTATTTAACAGTGAGATGCCATCAATGCCTCAAGCTGCACATTTTGGTTCTGCAGGAGTCAGGTATTTACGTGCTGGAATAATGAACCATCAGCTGAGTTGCTGCAGAGTGACAGGGACATTCTGCATTTTATGGCTTTTTGTGAAAACAGTCCCCAGTCAATAAGTACAGATTTTCTCAGGAGGAGAAGACCCTATTTGCAATTGATATTTTCAGGGAAACAGTGAGCTCTGAGCTGGTACGAATCAGGGCAACAGCACAGGGTGAGGTGTCGCTGTGTCGGAAATAGTCAACGATCAGTTCAATTGATCCTCATCTCCGTGTGGTTCTCTGGGACCTGGAGACGCCGAAATGTAATAACAACATAAATTTCTATTTTCTCTGCTGAGATTAGTGGCTTTGAAGCTCCATTACCCTACCCTTTCCCTGTGATTTGGTTCAGCTTTTTTCGCAACGATTGATGCCTGACGTCAAACACGTGGTAGGCAGCATCCTCCACCCCAGAGCGTGTTGGTGGCAGGGGGACACCACCCCAAGGGGGTCACAGCTCCCCTGCACACACCGTCCAGACCCAACCTGCCGACGCAAACAGACGAGCCAGAGAAGACCTGCGATTTCCACTCCTTGAGTGATGCCAACACTTGCAATGGAGCAAAAGACAGGAAGCACAGAGCCGAAGTGTAGCGCAGGGGTTAATAAAACCAGCAGCAATAAAACATTTTGAAATGTTTGATAAGAAACTATTCCTTCCTTCTAGGCTGGCAGTTTTCCTTATTTTTCTCCCTCTCTGAAAGATTTTAGAGCCATGAGGATTTTAAATACATCCACATAATGCAGCTTCAGACAGCAAACAGGATTAAAACCCGACTCCAGAAAAGGAAAGGAAGTCAGATTACTTGTCAAAATTAAATTTGCCTTTGGATGCCATTACGTTCTACATTAAAAAGCTCTGGGGATTAGGAGATAAAAGAGCTAAATCCAATCTGGAGACAGGCTCAGAGGAAAATGTCAGCCAGCCAGTAATCCAGGCTCTTTTCTCTAATAGGATCCTCCTGAAGTCAAAGAAAGTGAGAATAATTATTTAATTCCATTTTGGAGTCTGGCTTCTTTATCGACCCGGCTCAGCGTCGCTGTTTCAGTGCTAAATCAACTGGTGGCGTGGACCTCACAGCTCCCACCAGCTCCACGAGCAGTTTGCTTTACCCTCCGTGCAACACGCACCATTTGTGTCATTCACTGATGGATTTAACCGCAACTAAACCATGCCCAGCCAAGGAGCAGGGAATGGTCCCCTACTGCTGGGGGAAATACTTCACCACAGCCTCTGACCGACAGTAAAAGTCCTCTCTTACATATACTTTTTTCTTTTTTAAGGGTAATAAATAAAACCAGATATTATGCTGGAGCACAAACGCGCTGTTGCACAGCCTTGTGCTGTAATCACCGTAAAAGCCCAACACTTTCCGTCTTCCAGAGACCCACAGCCTTTTCCAGCAGCTTCCCCTTCATCTTTTGAAGTACAGCCACAGAGCCAAAACGACAATCTGCCCCAAATATCCTAGCACCTAAAAGACTGTAACCATGGTTGCACAGTTATCTGCAGGCATGGTTATCCGCACAGACACGCATGTATTGACTCAGAGGATGATTTAATTCTCCAGCGTGGTACAAAAGACACGAGAAGCCCCGTGCCATCTGACACGCTGAGGGATTCACGCCAAAGTTTTCTTGAAGCCAAGCACTGGACAAAGCTCTTTGGTTACCGCCGCGGGTGGGAATTAGCAATCAATAAACATCTAAGAGCGTTAGGGCTTAGCGAGAAACCGTGCACGAGCAGGGCCAGTGGGCACGTGCTCTGGTTGCCAAACCCAGGGAGATCACAAGATGGGCTGTACTCGGTCTTGTTTAATGCAGGCCCAGATGATCCTGGGAGTTCAGAGGTGGGCAAGAAGCAAACGCTACATAAGAGCAAGTTATTTTTAATAGGAGAAGGAGAGCGGGCGTCTCTGGAGAGCTGGCGAGATCATGCACAGGAGTTCAGTTGAATGCATGTGTCAAACTGCAGGTCAAGAATTATTTATCCAGAGACACTCTTCTACTCTAAAAAGGAATCCAAAAATAGCCTTGGAAAAGAAACGATAGGGCTCTACCGCCAAGCAGGGAAAACAAAGGCTCTACTCAACCCCAATGACTTCGGGGCTGGAAAACGCACCTCCTCATGTAGAGAGGGCAGCTGTGCAGCTTGTAGGTGATACAGAAGGCGAGTAAATGTCTAACAGGATGAAGAAAACTGCTTTTAAACTCTCCTATGTGTTTGCTAAGTACTTCTCTCTGCTGGTTCAGGCGCATGTTGGTACTCCAGTGGGGAAGTGCAGGGCAGGAGGCTCTGGTGGTGGCCCCAAAGGCTGCACCAACCTGCCCTGATGGTGCCGGGGGCTGGTGATGCCTGCGAGGGCTGCCTGGGAAGCGGGCTGTCCCCAGGCACCGTCCAAGGTGGTGGTGGTGGCCAGGAGGTCGGTGCTTCCCATGCATCAGCCATGAAAAGCGTTTCCCACTGGGACATCACAGGGGTCTGTGCGGGAGCGGGGCTGACACCCCCTCCACAGGGCTCCAGTCACCAAGAGAACACTGAGATAGTCCAAGAAGCTCCTTTTAACTTCTTCCTCTTGTTTGCCTAACATGGTTTCCCCCCCGCCAGCTGCCTGTGGATGCCTTGTTACTTCCCGGCAGTTGGCAGGGACAGGTAAGTGCTCGCACCGGGACGTGGAGGGACCGAATGTAGGTCACGAGCAATCCTCTGCTCCCCACAGGAGCATCTGCCAGCTCTGCCGATGGGAAGAAAACCAAACACCCCTCCACATCGCCTCAACCCCCAGCAAAGCCAGACCCAGGGGACCCCCACCACCTCCCTTCCAAAATCAAAGACCCACCTCTATCCGTCAGCTCTTAAATATCATGCACGTGCGAGTCAACAGGCCAGCAAGGCCAATGCCACCGGCCTCGGCAGCCCGTGTCCTGCCCACAACTGCTGGAAGGGCCGGACTCTGCCCCACATCCCTCCCGCAGCCCCCAGCACGCTGCGGGCAGCACGGGTGCTCGGCCCTGGGAGGAGGGTGGATGGAGAGAGGTACCACTCGCTGCTGCCTTGGCTTCTCCTTTTGCAACCAAACGCAGCATCTGAGATGTCGGAGCCTGGGGCTGTGTTCATTTATATGGATAACAAAGGGCAGCGAGGGGAAAAACCGCAGCAAAGCCGGCCAAGTAGATGCACTGGAGGGGTTTCTGGAGCCGGCAACGTGGCTTTAATGACAGACTAAACTGTTTGGGTGACACGGTCCTACTGGGATGCCATCGTCAGTGCCCGTGCCAGCCCTGCCCTGCCCGCTTTGGCACGGGGAAGGAGGTCCTTCACGCCTGATGCATCGCTTTTTTTAATTAAACTAG
>NW_009650103.1:2012486-2014691 GCF_000708025.1 Charadrius vociferus | reverse complement strand
CCGTAGGGAAATATAACATTTTCCTTCAGTAATTCATCCCCATGGCTCCCCTATTTTGTCATTTTAATTAAAGCCAGCCCCAGCCACAGTTTGGATGTTTGCAGCGATTAGTATTAAATCAAGCTCAGGCCTTAGGGACTGGCCCCTCTTTTGCTTTTTCTTGGGTTTTTACAGCAAAAAACAACAGGGTCTGAGGCTGAATGCATGAAAAGGGCAACACAGCCACCAGCGCAGAGACTTCAGGCTTCGTTAGGGAAGATTTTAGCTGTTTACTGCGTTCCCACTGCCTTTGCTCATCAGATGGAGAGTGGCAGTCAGGTCCGGGGCTCTGATGGTGAACGTGGGGAGAAGCAGCTCCTGGGGAACGTGCTGTTGGTAGCAGGACTGTGACTGCCACCATCTCCTCCTGTGAGCAGCTCACAGGTTCCTCCGGGATGGAGAGTAGGCAATGGGGTTGTCATGCCCCAAACCTCAGCGTCGGGGCTCCCACAGCTGGGCTGAGTTTTTCAACCTGGTATCTCACTTGAGTTTTCTTTGGAGAACAGCCAGCTCCTTATTTTAATTGTTTTTCAGTAAAGCCACTCTGACCCCTCGTCTTGCGGGCACAGAGTAAGAGACAGTCCCAGACTTTATAACGTAAGGAGGGGAGGGAGCGGGGAGCGCCGTGACCTGCCCCGGGCGGACGATGTCTGCCCTGGCTCTGGCCATCTCTCCCTCCCAGCACATGCCCATCCTTCTAACTGGAAATTTCCTTAATACCTAACCTGAACCTTCCTTTTTTTCAAGGTTAAATAATTTGCCCAGAGCTGCTTTGATCATTGCCAGTGTTTTAATCATGAGCTATAAGATATTCAGTGTTTTCCTTAAACTCACAGCTTCAAGGCTAGGTAGTTACCTGGGAATCACACATTTTACTTTAAAAAAAGCTTTTGTTGTTAGCCTTTAGAGTGCCAGAGCAAAGGTGGAAAAACATGATTCGTGCATCAACTAAGGGCTCGGAAACAAAGAAAGGAAGGAAAGAGAAAGGAACCCAAGAAGGAATTGCTAAATCTGATTTTTTCACACAATCACAAGTTTTCCCTGTGCCCGATTCAGAGCATTTCTGAGCAGCAGCACAACGGGGCTCCGTGTTTCTGGCAACCAGTGGTGCCCAGAAGTTACTGCGCTGTCAGGGCACAGCTTTGTCATTGCCATGATCTGAATTTCACTCCCACCTACTTCTCAGCGGGGAGTGATTCCTGGAGGTGCACAGGACCGGACCCTGGCACAAGCCACCTCCGCTGCCCTCCTGACCCACCAACCATCACCCCTTACTGTTAGCACCCATCCCTGCAAACCCTGAGGGCTCAGCTCATTTTAACAGCTTGGCCACCCCAGTGGAGATGGCAGCTGAGCCCTCACCCCCAGGTCTGCCAAGGAGAGGATCGTGGCAGGACTCCAGCTGAAACCAGGCTGGCAGGACATCATTACCCAGGTGATAAAACTCGACCCAAACACCGAAACCACTGGCTGAAGGCTAAAGCCGTACAGAACTGTGCACGAGTGTGAATGTAAAACTCCCCAAAGACTATGGGTACCTTCCTTTGACATTGCAGACACACACATCTTCTGCAGCGCAGGAGGATGCTCGGCGTGGCGCTGCGGCATGGAAGCAAGCGCGCCGGCCAAGGAGGGAAGCAGTGCTGCCAGCTCCAACTATCTGAGCAGAAGCAGATGGAAGAAACAGGAGGAAGTATTGCGGAATGAGTCAAGGTAGTGATTTTGCACAAGGGAAAACTGTTCTTTCCAAAAGAAAAAAAATAATAAAATAATAATCTTGTCAACAAGTGCCTGAGATCGTGGTGACCACAAGCACTCGCAGGGACACCTGAAATTGCCTCGGCTTTTCGCTAGGTCTGAGCTACAATTATGCTGTTCTGCCGAAAGCACGCCCAGAAGTAAAAGCCATGAAAATTGAGGGCTGTGCAGGCAGAAGCAGGATTTGTGCTGCGGTTTCTCCTCCCGTACACGGTGCAGGGAGGAGAGCAGCTGCAGCCAGCCGCAGCAGCCCCCGGCCCCTGCCCTGCTCAGCCTCCCCCCTGCGGTCCTCAACACCTTTAGCGAAGGTGCCCACGAGGGCACAGATCCAGCCACTGGATCCCCACCTCACCTCCACCCTTAGAGAACGAGACAGCGTATATACAATGACAGAATTTGAAGCCTGAA
>NW_009650103.1:2005862-2012461 GCF_000708025.1 Charadrius vociferus | reverse complement strand
CATCTAAATGCCACGCAGAGAATGAAAACATTTCAGCGGCAACCTTAGCCTCCAAAAGGAAGGACCAAAATACTTTCACAAACCTAAAAGCGCAGAAAAACCTAAAATCTTCTGCTTTCACCCACTCAGACTTCCATAGCCTCCTTGGTAATGACTTGGTACTTAATTAATAGACATTAAAGTTACTCATCACACCTGACTCAGGTGTGATGGGCTGCAGAGGCTTTCTGCAATGGGAGGTGGCTTAACCCCGTCCCTCCCTGGGACCTCTGCGCTGCTCCCTGCCCTCACCCAGCCCTGAGCGTCTGCCTCTTGGGGCATCCTGCGCACCTCGGGATGCTGCGCCTTAGCATCAAGCTCTCTGGAGATGCTGGGAAGGCTGGGGCCCATCTGGGTCCTACCCCATGTCTCGATGGCGTGGCTACGACATCAGATGATGGATCTGATTGATGCAAGTATTTTTTTTTGACCACGAGCCATGTTTCTCCCCGTGCCCTTTTGCTGCAGCACACCCAGCTTCCCACAAGCTATGGCTGCTGGAGGGGAAACTCTGGAGCCCCCAACACAGGAAAGCCATGGACCTGTTGGAGTGGGGCCAGAGGAGGCCCCGGAGATGCTGGGAGGGCTGGAGCCCCTCTGCTGGGAGGACAGGCTGGGAGAGTTGGGGGTGTTCAGCCTGGAGAAGAGAAGGTGAAAAAGGGGAGACCTCAGAGCCCCTTCCAGTGCCTAAAGGGGCTCCAGGAGAGCTGGGGAGGGGCTTTTTCCAAGGGCATGGAGTGATAGGACGAGGGGGAATGGTTTCAAACTGGAAGAAGGGAGATTTAGATGAGATATCAGGAAGAAATGTGTCCCTGTGCGGGTGGTGAGCCCCTGGGGCAGGTTGCCCCGAGAAGCTGTGGCTGCCCCATCCCTGGAGGTGTTCAAGGCCAGGTTGGACGGGGCTTGGAGCAACCTGGGCTGGTGGGAGGTGTCCCTGCCCAGGGCCGGGAGGTGGCACTGGATGATCTTTAAGGTCCCTTCCAACCCAAACCATTCTGTGATTCTGTGCTAGGTTCTCCTGGTGCTAAGATGAGCTATAAACTCAAGCTGACTGTAAGCCTAAAATATTAATTGATCACCCTACTTCTGCTGGCCACGCAGAAGTAATTGCTATGGAGTAAAACAGAGAAAAGATCCATTTATATCTCTCATGGAGTATTTTTCTCCAAAGGGAAGTCACACCTCTCTCCTAAATAGGGACTCTATGATTTTTAGTCTCTTTTTGTATGCTTGACACACTTTTTTTTCTCCTTCTCTCATCCTAAAACGAGCACACCTGCTGGGTAAACAGGAACGAGGGAGAAATGCTAAAGAATGGGAAGAAATGTAAATCGCAAGTCTTTATCGCACACAGCAGAGAAATGCCAGGGTGATACAGCTCTCTGGTTACCCGCGGAAGAAATCTGTAGGTTTAAACCTTGAAGGTTAAAGCTGAGACTCTTTCTTCTATGTAGGTCAGGTGCATCTCCAGCGTGGGATTCACACCGGCGAGCCTCAGCGAGCAGCAGAGGTACCCACCAAAGATGCAGATGAAAGCATATGCTGTGAGTGATGGCTGCGTGTGCCAACGGCAGAAGCAAGCACACTCCCGGTGCTGGGCTTGGAGGGTAAGAGAAGAGACCCTCCAAGTCTCTTGGGAGTGGGAGGGAGGATGATCTCCTCCTTGGAGGAGGCAAACACAGTTGTCAGCCCTGGACGTGCAGCCTTTGGACCGAGACACTCTGGGAGGCAAAGCAGACACATTTTGGGGATTTCATCCTCATCGCTGACATTATTGCTTACCTATGTCCAAACTGAAATGTGGTTTATGGTCAGGAAATCTTTGGTCATAAATTGATGAGGTCTAAGTTGATTGGAGCCAGCTGGGAAAGGACTCTGGAGCCCGCTGTGGTTTCTTCCATGAAAACATGAGGTCGAAGCACAGCTGGAACGGGCTGAACATGAAAGATCTCCCTGGGACTGCAGAACCGGGCTTGAAGGGTCCAAAGGGATGTGTGATATGAGCGGGATGTATGTTTTGCCAGCAAAACTACTTTTTAGAAGTAAGAATGAGAGGTGACTAGGTGCCTTTCTCCTCGCAAGCTTGGGCACGCTGCCCAGCTGGCACCAACACCCCCGGACAGCCCTTGGTGGACAGGGGTGCGTTTAGATGCCACTTCCCATGGAAAGAATATTTACACGCAATGAATAAAAAATGATGCTGTAGTATCAGCTTTACGGGCTCGGCTTGCCGGTACAGAGTGGGAGGAAGCTCACAAACCCCAGCGTTCATTACCAGCCATACATCCTCGGCTGTTGTGTGTAATAGTCTGCTCCTAATGAAGCTTGAACTGAAGCCAGTGAAGTTGTACAAATGTAAGGGAGAGGAAAAAAAAAAACCAACAACCAGGCCTTGTGCTTTAAGCCTGCATTAAATCTTGTCTGCTGTATAGATATTAAATATTACAGATCATTCTGCACCTGTGGGTGATGAGAGGCAACAATGCTGAATGCCGCACCAGCTGTATTTCACGTTTAGGCCGAGCACGCAGGGCATCCAAGGGAAATGCATTGGAAAATATAGCTCTGCACATGTTGTTAAACATGATATATATTGTACCAAATTCTTCAATGGTTTGGCACAATCTGTTGAACCACTGTATTGAGGAGGATCCTTTACACAAACCCACTAGTTTATGAGCGTGGACTTTATACCCTAAACTTGACTGCTATTTGTCAGACTAGATCTGGCAGCTCTGAGAGTGATTTGGAAACAGCAAATTACGTACTACATTGCCTCCAAAACTGAACTAAATAAAACCCCAAGGAATAACCCAGTCCATGGTCACTGCTTCCATCAAGCTCTTTGCTCTTGACATGTTTTTATCTGCGGTTATATTACAGTGGTGCCACAGGAGTATCTGTCCCATTTTTAAGTGTATCAGCTTTCTAATAGAGACGCTGCATTTTTACACTTTTCTTTCCCCCCTGAACACCAGTAGAAAGGAAGGGGAGAGGCTGTCGGAGATATAAGGGGAGAAAGAGCATTTTATAGGGCTGCTCACCTATTCCTGTACACGCACAGACAGAGCTGGTAGCTGCTGGATCTCTCTGCAACCCTTTTTTCCACCAGTCCTTGATGATGGGGGGCATTTGCTGTGGATTTGGAAGGATTAGTCAGAATTTCAGACCGGCGATATTTTTTGCAGATGTTCACGCTCTGAGAACTGAGCCAACAGATGACAAGCAGTAAACGCCTCCTGCCCACTTGACACTTTGGTGGTGATCTGCGCCAGTATAGCTTAACAGAGGAGGATTTAATTGTAAGCAAAACTTAGACTGGCTCAGGTTGTTCCCAGGGCTTGAGCAGACACAAGTGAAATCATTAAAATCTTTGCCAGTGGCTTTATCAGGCACTTTATTCAATTCCCAACTGATCCCATAAGAGCTGGCTTTGCTCCTGTCACTTACTGATCCTCCCTTGGCACCACCTCACCCGTGAAAGGTCCCTGGTGGTCTCAGAGAGGAGGTCCCTACACCGGCACCAAGGAGCTGAGCAGAATTTGGGGACCACGGAGCATGGGTGCTGCAGCAGGCTCTGCCTGTCCCTCGCTTTCCAGAGGAGCCCCGGGAAGGCGAGACGCAGGAGCCCCGTGTTTACTCTGACCCATTTGCTCATCAGGTGAAGAGCAGCGAAATGCATAATCCTCTGTGACAAACAGATTTTCCCCCAGAATCCCATAAAGGACTTGGAAAGGACATTTATGGCTTCATAAAGCACTTTGCTAACGACTCGCTTTACCACTGCTAAATCAACGGCAATCATTTAGCGCTGTCCTCTTGTAACTTTCCACATTTGGTCTACAGGGGGGGCGTAAAAAAAAAGAGTGCTGACATTTGCAAAATACATCTCAACCCATATTAGATGGTGTTAATTAAAATGACTTGCTGGGTAATGAGCTACAAAAAAAAAAAAAAAAAAAAGAAATCAATCAATCAGAGCCTGAGCACAATTAAATCCAGCTAGCCCTGCGCTGCACCGGTGTGGGCAGCACCAGCCGCTCCGGCCCCGGTGGCACAGGGTTTACCTCCTTCATCCCCCCAACACGGCACGATGGGGCTCACGCCTTTCGTGGGATCGAACAACTAAGAGGAGCAGCCAGGCACGCGGCGGCAAGGCACCGGCCAGCCCATGCCCAGGGACAGCAAATGCTTCTGCTGCCCTTTTTCTCCCTCCATCCCCTCAAGCAAGATCATCTCCATCGTTGCCGGAGCCCAAGCACCGGTTTCGGAGGTCGCAGAGAGTGCTGAGCCCCTCGGCTGCCCTGGCTCCCCCCGGCTTCGCTCACAGCCCGTGCTTCAAGACCTGGCTCTGATCGATACCGGCAGATAAGTCAAAGGTTGTTCCAGAAACAAGGAAAAAAAGCAATGAAGGGGGGGGGGGGGGGGAAGCAATATGAACGAAATACACTGTTTCATCCCCCAAAAGGTGCCTTTCAGGCGGTTAGATTGTAGTGCAGATTAACAGCGAGGTGAACATTTTATAGCATCGTTGCAGGCACTCCGTGTATTTGAAAATGGAATTACTGAATGAAATGTAACCACATCTCCAAAGCGGAGGATTTCAGTGCTCTATTGTGGAGCAAAGCCTGGCTGTGTATTCTCTAAGCATTTTGCAGCTTCTGCCCCAAAATTCGTGTAAACATCCGCCTTAGTTTAAGTGCTTCCTTAATACCAGTGCTTTACTGAGCAGGGGCCTATTTCAGAAAATGCAGTACAAGGCTTCTGCCTTCTAAAGCTCTTATTAAGTGTCAGAACAAAATGGGCAAAACTTGCTGGTAAAAGGAGCCCGGCTGACAGCGGTGGAGAGAAGTGGCCTTTATTCATCTTCTGAACAGGTACATTCAGGCAAGCAGCGATAAAAGCTCTCTGCTTTTCCCAGCCCAGCCCTGGAGGACAATATGCAGAGACAGAGAGGGAGTTCAGTCTCACGGGCTTGCCACCAAATCTGTACAGCATATAATAAATAACAGTAACGGCCCTTTGTCATCGATTCTTTCTTCAGACTGCCATCCCAGTTACCAGCCTGGGGACCTGCAGCAGGGGCTGGGGGTAGACCTGGCAGCTACAGCTCAGCTGGGCTGAGCAGGGTCTCCCGGCTGTCGTGAATTTTAGCTAATTCCCTCTAGTTTTGGGTTTGGCTTCAAAGAAATGCTGCAGAACCAGAAGTTTGTACTTCCAGACTTATTTACTAGAGCGTGATTACTGTGATTTTACTGAGCGTGTTATTTACTGTGATGTGTCACACACTGGGTCCAAAACATTCACATTTCACCATTTTAACCGTGTTTCTAAAAGAAGAGGGGAAAGTTTGAAAGAGTTAAAATGGAGCCAGAAGATGTGCAGTTTCTTCCCGTCTCCAGCTCTCTTCACCCCTTGTGTATTCAGGCACACCACAGAGCTAACACACCTTTCAAATTTTAAAATAAATAAGTTATTACCGCACAAGTATCCGAGAGCCTCCCCCATCTCCTCCCCCTGGTTCTTTCTTCCCCAGCTGTGTTTCTCGCGCGCACAATGGGAGCCGGGGCAGAGCCGACCGAAATTAGTGGGAGGCTAAAGAGGGAGAGGGAAGAGCATCTTCTGTTCCCAGCACCCATGGGAGAGAGCTCTCCTCCTATCTTACGCTGGCTCCCATTATTCTGCCATTAACAATGAGGCACAGCTGCGATGACTACGTAGGAGGAGAAGCCCTGGATGGGGCCTGATAAGAAACCCTTTCTGCTGCTCACACACATGCACAGCAAAGGAGAGGAGAAAATTCCTACTTGTTGCCATCAGCAAAGCGGGAACTGTCGAGGGGAACCCAGGATTTTGGCTGTCAGCCTTCGGGCTGTTCACCAGCAACAACCAGCATCATGGCATAGAGCCTTTCCCACCTAATGTGGTCCCAAATAATTGATAAGTGCTGTCAGAAAAGGTTTGAATGAAGGCAACCGTACCAACAAGCCCTAAGTAGATGGTTTTATTTATTCCAGCAAAGCCCCTGGTGCGTGACCCTGTGAATCAGAAGGATGGCCGCGTGTGCACTTCAGGTTTAATTTTCTTAAATAATGTATCGTTCGAAAGGATGAGAGCTGGGGCGGTGCTCTGGCACTGTTCGCGGTGATGTACTGAAGGCAGCTCTGAAATGCCATCACTGCGATGCAGCTCTTCTGAGGACGGGGCGGATCGTCGATCCAGATTTAATCCTATGTAAAAACTGGATCATGTGCAAGAACGCGCATGTAGTGAGTTGTTACGAAAACCCCTCCGCCTCCCTGCTGACAGTGATAAACATCCCTGAATTTTCCCCAGCAAGCGATAGGAGTGCCAGCCTTCACCCTGGGGAAGGCAGAGCCAGAGAGACAAGCGGGATAGCGGATCAGGAGTGCAGTGGAGAGGGTTTTTATAAAGCAAGGGGGATCTAGCCAAGTGGGGAATGAAGTGTTTTGACAGAGCTGAGTACCTACCCAGGGCCGGGAGAGCTGCGGGAGCCACAGTCGCGGGCTGGATGGATGTGACCCCCCCCCCCCCAAAAC
>NW_009650103.1:1983115-2005781 GCF_000708025.1 Charadrius vociferus | reverse complement strand
CCCCCCCCCAATATCGCGGCGCATCGAGATGGGAGCGAGTTTGCTCTTCACACCTCAGGAGGGCTGAAGCCTCTCCCCCACACTTTCACAGCCAGCAAAAGCCTTCACATTTTCTTAAAGGAAGACACTAAGCAAACAAATGGGAGTATAAGCTATTTATCACTGTCTGAAAATTATTCTCTTTGACTCCCGTGAAGTTCAAAGGGTAAAATATAGAAGTGGGCACGCTTGGCTGCACCTGAGCTGCTTTCAGAATAGTTTGCTCTTGCGATGTGGGTGCATTTTTAATGATTTGTGTGGAGAGAGCGTGTTTTGGTAACTGTAAGAAAGATGGGTGGATAAATATAAATTCCTTTTCAGAACAATTTTTTTTACCGAAACCAAGCCAAGGTTTGTGTGCACCATCACTTTTATATCCAGACTTGAAAGCCTCCAGATCTAGCACGGGGAGGTTTGCTGAAGGGAGATGGGAGCTCCTGACTCGGAGCAGTCACTAGTAGCAGTCAGTAGACAGACTCTACTGTTGGCTCTTCCTCACTAGTTTTCAGTTTCATCCAAAAAGTAACACACTCCAGTTCACTATCCCCCAAAAGCACTGGGCACCAGGGAGACTTCAGCATGTAACTAGCACTGTGGGGGAAGGCATCATCCTCTCTTTCTTCTGAACTTGGCAGGACTACCTTTAGTAAAAAGCAAATAAAAAAAATGACTATGTCAAAAAAAAAAAAAGGGGGTTAAAGAAATCACCAAGAGGTAGAGATACCAGAGGAGCCTGTTGCTTTCAGAAAACACTCATCAGCATCTTTGTCAAAAGGAAGCCTTATTTTCTTCTTTCTTCATAAACTACCGAAGATGATGGGATGCAGAAATAAATGATGAATGAAAGGCCTTAATTAAATACAAACCAAGAGGGACTTGGGGCACTGTATTTTAATTCAGTGCTCTGACAGCACTTCATAAGCCTGAGGACAACGTCTTACTCCCATTTTGTAATGCAAATGAACCGCTGCAATAGCAATCTTCACCCCCCAACAGAAAAGATGGGGGAGTTGAAGGCTTTGGAAAAAACATCTCCGAGAGGCCAAGTGAAGTTCGCTATTTTTGAGAAAAAACACTGCAGCAAGTGGTTTGTCCTCCCCAGCCCACCTCGGTTTGGTGGGGTTTCCACAGGAGCTGCCCGGAGCAGCACAGGGAAATTCAGTCACCCTGAGAGGAAGGGCTTAAGGTCTGAAAGCACAGGATGTGGGAGGAGGCAGCGGGGAAAGTGGCTTTCTATGCTTTTCACATCAGAAGATGAGCCCTTTCTGCTGGGTGGGTCTAATCAGGTTCACTGTCGGAGCACACGTCTGTATGTGCATCATGAATCTGGGCAGAAAAAGTATGTTGTTGCCTCTGAGCAGGAGAGGGTCACCAACATTTAAGGGTCACAAAACCCACTAAAGTGATAAGAAATGTCTTCCCAAATACTTTCAGAGCCTTCATGTATTCTCCCCAAGACACCAAGCCTTTACACCCATCTGGGGTTGACTCGAATAGCTGCACCTGAGATGGTAAAAGGCAAAAAGAAAAGGATCAACTACTAATGCCGGACTCTCCCACTATAAACACGCAGTGGCCAACTAAAACATTAGCACAGTGAGACTGCAAAGGTGACTCCCAAAGTAGCTTTTCATCTTCAGTCCACATCACCGTACAGTACAGGGAGAGACCCGAAAGAGCCTTCCCGCTGTGGGCTTTTTCTCCTTTTCTTTCTCCCCTAGTCCTTCCAGATCTAATAAACAGGGCTAATAGACAGCTACATAGAGAGATTTACTGCATTTAAGCCTGACACGAGGATCCAGAGATGGAGCCCTTAAGCACCAATTTGTATTCAGCACGAGCCCTTAGCTCGGGGAGCAATGCCAAACGCGGCGCTGAAATTCCCGATTTCACAGTGCAAGACTTAAAAGGCTACAGGCACAATGTCATCGGAGATGGTTTGAACTCGTTCATGAGTTTTTTAATAAGACTCCCAAGCTCTCCGTTTGGGTTATGGGAGGATTTATAGGTTTAGAGAAGAGAGGTTCTCGGTACATCTTATCGGAAGTTCAAACTGGAGGAGAATAACTCTTTGGGAGACAAGTGGCTGTGGCTGGTGACAAGAGAGCCGACTCCTGCAGCTGGATGTGCTCCCGTTCCCAAGTCCCTATCAGGACCCAAACAAGTCTCCTCTTTCCCAGACCAGCCTGGATGCTGGAGAACGGGTGAAGAGGCAGGGTGCTCATTCCCAACCCATTCGTATTCATCTCATTTGCCTTCGGTATCTTGAACCTGTAGGCCTTTCAAGAAGCCCAGAAGCATTTCCAAGCCTTTTTCTTTAGCTGTGCCATCAGGAAGCAGAGCCTTTCTCCCATACAACCCCAGGAACTCACTGATTTTGGGGAGGGGGGGTCTCACAGAGCAATCAATGTCAGAAAGACTTTGCAGGATGAGGGCTAATTCAGGCTCATACGATACACAGTCCAAGGCCCCGCTGAAGGACGGGCAGGTACCATTCACATCCCAGCATGAACCCATCACACATGTCCTCCTCAGAGGCTGGGCAACCGGTGTCCCTGTCGCTGCCGGCAGAGCACAGCTCATCAAAGGCTGGAGTCAGGCTCGCTACTCATCTCCGCTGGACAAACTGCCAGCTTAGTGCTCTATCATCAATATTAATCGGCTCATTAACAAAGGCTTGTAAAACCAGTCCTGGGGATAGGGGGAGGGGAAGGAAAAAAAGGGATGAAATCAGCAAACCAATCCATCTTTGAGATTTTTAAGCTTTTGACTATAGATTTTATTCTCCCGCTCAGAGTCAGCCAGAGCAGGGAGGGGGTGAGATCTGTGCAGTTAAACAAATCAATTGATGAATTTTCTCCATGACATTCAGGGGCTGAGTCCTGGGCTAATCGTAAAAAGGCACTGCCAGAGGATTTTAATAAATCCCTTTAATTAAGTGATATGTTTTAGAATTAAATTATGATGAAAACTATAAATCCTTTCCCAACAAATGGAGTTCAGTGTGCACAGAAGGAAAAGGGCATTCCTCTTCTTTTATCTTTCTGGGGTTTCCACCCTTTAATACAATAGGATTCAAACAATTAATTATCAAACAATACAGGAAGCCGTGTCATTTATCACCCTGCAATCCAGCCTTTTAAATTAGCGGGATTTAACCTTGCACTAACTAATCCTATGCTAGCAGGATGGTTTAAATTTATTCCACCCCCAGTTGAAGGACTGGAAGGGCTTTGGTCCAAGAGAGTTCCCCACAGCTGAGACTGGGACAGCCCCGCGGCCACCTCCGAATGCAGGTGGTCCAGCCTGGGACCCCTCCAGGAGATGCCCTTCACTGCAAGCTCCATGCCCTCGGCTTCCCAACACCCCCTTAGAAACCTCAGCCCCGTGCATCACCCCCAGCATGGCGTTCAACCAGCCAGCCCCACGGATATACGAGCAAAAGTGGTACTCATGCCACTAAGCACAGTGAAATACCCGTATAGACGAGGGGTGTACATTGGGACACTACAATAAGCCGGCACAAGGTAGATGGGTCACTTGTCCCTGACCCCGAGAGGCTTTGCTCGTGCACCTCCGTAAATATCAAATAAATTGATATTTACAGCCCACAGCGGCACCGAGACCTGCTCGGCCCCGGGTTTGGCAGGAACGGACTGATGTCCTGCCCCTGCCCTGGCGGCGATCCCTGGGCACGCGGCAGCTTGCCCTGCTGTTTCGCGGTACGTGGTTTCCCAAAATGAGAAAGATCCCCGTGGGACCGAGCGCAGTGCCTCGCAAAGTCCCACTGGGGGAAGCGAACTGCTGTAACGCAGGAACACGCAGGTAGAGTGAGAAAAATCCCCGGTTTGCTCAGCCCTGCCCAGAGCCAAAGGCAGAGCAGGGAACATCTCCCTGCGGTATGTCGGGGATTCGTTAGGAAGGGGGCTGGTAGCGAAACGAGAATTACAGGGGGACGCAGAGGAGGGAAAGGGGCGTCTTGCCGAGATGGTCACACCACCCTTCCCTCGTGTCTGTGCCCTCCCGGCTCTGCTGAGGTGGTTTCTCAATTGCTGATTGATCTTGTACATCGAGCACAGAGCTCGTAGAGTTTGGGACAGGGAAACCTTGAGCCAGGGCAGCTGAAGGCAGGAAAGAACGGAGCTGCATGGAAACAGTTGGGAATAAAAAAGAAAAAAACCCCAGAATGTTTACAGCACTGTGTACAAAGCTTTACCTGCTCAATGGGTTGCTTTATCCATCAACTTTTTGTTGTATAATGCAGGAGCTGTCTTAATGCAGCACCAGGAGAGTCAATAAGGATGGGAGAGAAACTTAACAACAGGAGAGATTGTTCCCCAAGATACAGCCTTGTCACAGCCGAGGCAAACAGAGACTCTTTGTTAGCATATTTACCTTCCTCCACCATCATTACATTTGCTGCATAAATAGAACTGTTCATTTTCTTCCCCCAGCCAGCTCACCTCCTCCATTGGGATATCAGTGCAAACAGCTCAGGGTACCGGGCCATTATAATATCCTTTTCCAACAAGGCTGACAGTAATTGCAGGAAGAAAGGAAGAGGAAAACAAAACAGAACAAAAAAATCCAATTGGAATAACTGCTGAAAGGTTGCAAACAAGGTGAAAGAAACACACAAGTAAAACAATACAGTACCGAGAAAATAAAGAGACTAATAATAGGAACTTTCTTACTATTAACTTCCCCATTGCTACAGGTGCACAGTGCCCTGCTGCTATTTCTGAAATCCACAGAGGCTGCAACAGGGCCAAGAGCAGCACTTGCACAGTCACTGCTATCCCTTTTACAAATATTGCTCTATCACAAAGCAATTTACCCCCAAACCAAACAGCATTACAGCCAGTTAACTTTTTCTCACGAATCTTCTTTGGACACAAGGTAATTTGGGCTTTATAAATTTACAGATTTTTTTTTTTTTTAATGAACATTAAAAAAATAAATATCTGTTTTTCTAATGAAAAGAAAAAAAAAAAGCCTAAATCATGATAAGATTTTTCAGCTTCTAAATGCTGCCAGTGCTAAAGCTTCTGGTTTACCTCCACTTGATTTCAAAGGAGAAGCACACAGGAGAGGAGCTTTCTCTGCCTTTGCAAGGAAGAAGCAGCCTGCAGCTGCTGGCTTTTTATGGGGCAGAAGCAATCAGGAGCCTCAGCTGGGGAAAGCCTGGGTTATAACATGTGCCTCAGAATTAACCCTCTCAAATCTTGGTAAATAATGCAAACCCGAATGCTTTTCAAAAACAAAGAAGACACAGGCAGCCCTGAGGTCTCCCACCCTGGAAACGTTTTCTGGGGTATTTCCTTTACTCTGCCATGAGCATCACCCCTTACAGAGCAGGGGCACTTTGCACAGGGACATTCACCAGTGTCACCTCAGAGTGGCACGTACGTAATTCCCCTCTTTATTGCCCAGCAGCCCGTGGATCCCGTGCTTCTCTGTTTCTGGCAAGATGCAAAAACCGACAGGAATCACAAGAAACGCTAAGGTGAGAGAAAGAGGAACAGAAGGTGCTGTTTACCTGTCCCTTCCTGAAACTGAGGGTCATAAATTCCCCAGTTAAAATTCTCTTGAAAGATGGCAACTGATGAAACATAACTTATTGCTGGTAAAACACAATTGTTTTCAATAATTAATATACCAGAAACCTTTAAGAAAGGCAGAGGTCTTGCAGAGTGGAAGGTGCAATTATTGTTTCATTAAAGATTGATTACATGTGTGGCCAGCCATTTGAATAATGGCTCTGCTGACACCTTAAATGGAATGATAAATGAGGTTGGGTCCACTGCTGTGACTTGATGCACAAGTTGACTCATGAATGCTAGTGAGAAACAGCAGCATCTTTCCGGCCCAAAAGGTCATCTGAAATATTAAAGAGCTGAAGATCAAGTAACTATGAATAAGGTCAAACAGAGTGTTGTGGTGATGGTATTGGAATTAATTGAGTGATAATTGTCCTACATTTATGCATTTGTTTTTATTTTATTTTCATTATGAAAGGCATCCAAAAGGATGGGCTCACTGGGAAGCAAAAGGCAGGGTGTTTGTGACCAGACAGAGCAGAACAGTTTCTCTGCTCAGAGGGAAAAGGAGGATACCCACTTTATATGATGGGAGCCATCTGGAAAAGGGTGGTTGCCACCATAGTAGTGTCACCTGCTCATGGGAAAACTCCATGAAATCTCTAGGAAGGAGAGGAGCCACCTCTCTCCGGTCAGCAGAGCCCATGGGTCACCCTCCCCTCTCCCTGTCAAGCAGGACCAGGGGTTTGGGGCAGGCTCCTCCGGGGAGGGCAGAAGTGGGGTGGTGTTTGTGAGGCTGCGGCACGGTGAAACCTGGCAAAGGCTCCTGACAGCGAGCCCTGCCTGCGGTGCTCGTTACACCCCCCATGGGCACATCTGCCCACACGGTGGGATGCCTGGTGGGATGCTCCTTGGTCCCGCTTGCCCACGGAGCTGAGCAAGGCAGATCCATCCTCCCCAGGCTGGGACGGGCAGCTTGGGGGTTGGCAGGAGGAGATGGAGCCCTTGATTTGCTCCCAGTAGCCATCGGCAGCCGCCTACACAGTCATCACCCTTAAACCTCCAACTCCCTCAAAGGAAACATGAAAGGAAAGCATCCAAAGCACATCGTCTCACGAACAGAGAGGCGGGGACAGGTTTATTACTAAAAGTACAGCTCGCAGTCCAGCCCCGTGCCCAGGGCCTGGGAAGGCGAGCGATGCTCCGGGGGTGGGCATGCCGAGGGCTTGCCGCGGCCCCGATGGGAGGGAGAGCAGCCCGGGGTGCACGTTGCAGAGACGGTGAACCATCGGGGAATCTTCTCCCCCCACCCCTCGGTGCTTCTCCCAAGCCCTCACGCTGTCACTGACACTGGTTGTGCTCGAGGCAAAAGCGGGAAGCCCACGGCATTTTGGCCGTAGCATCCTTGGGTCACCGGGGCTGGAACAAGGCGAGTGGGGGGTGAAGTTGTCCCCTCACGTCAATGGCAGAGTGGGGAGCAAGCCCACGCCAACGTCCTCCTGCAGCCAGCAAAGTTTGCAAGGCAGGAGTTACAGTAAGAATGAACAAATATATGTTGGAAGTAAACGCCTTAATTATATTCATGATGGGTTTTGCCTTAGACTACAGCGCTAAGGAGACCCTCTTCTATCAAAGTCAATTAAATGGTGGCTATTCTCCTAAAGCCCAGCAATAAAACAAGAGCTGTACATATCCATTAAACCGCAGTCCACATCCATTAAACTTGCTTTTGCTGCTGCGGTTCATTTACTGCCAGGTTTGGCCTTGATTCTGATCTCGTTTACGTGAGATTTACCCCGGTGTAATAGCAGAGACTTTGCAAAGTCAGTCCGGCTGATTTGCTCCAGCCTGGTCCAGACGCCCACACAGTCACAAAGGGGATGAGACAGACACTTTCCTTTCAAAGTCCTGCAAATAATCTTTGGGCGTCAATAAACCCAAGAGAGAAATGATTTGCTAAACAGCCAGGTTGTTCCGCACGCACACACACACACAAATCTATACGCAACTCTTGAAAAAAACATCCCCCGGAGATAGGAAATCTTTCTGCCTGCCAACACCTTCAGGAAGTTTGTGCAGAGCTCCTCCTGTCCGCTCGGTCCTGGAAACCGAGCAGGAGATGACAACGGAGGGTGCAACGCTGGGGCTGGCTGCGTCTTCTGCACAAAGCCGATCTCCCTGTGCATAACGAGCTTCATTCCCAAATTAACTGCAGCAAAATCCTGTGCTGGGAACCGCCAGGCCCTCCGCTGTACTCAGTTGTCAAACTAAATCACCTAAGAAGAACAAAAGTATTTTTTTCCCCCGTGTGTCAGACTTGGCTGAGAGTTTGCTTGCGTCAAGAGGAGTGATGTCCTTAAGTTTGGGACTGAGTTTCTCCTCTGTGTTTTACCGCACACAGAGGGCTTTACCGGATCCCATACTCTGTTTTCAGCCATGCCAATCCTTTTAAATTAAACCTTTGGAAATGCATCTTGAGTTTCTCCCCTTTACCGAAGACTGAAATCCCTGTCCCACTTCCATCCCCCCAGACCTCTAGCAGTGCCCTGGAGATGGTAAATGTATGTTTTCCCTCCTGCGTGTTCAAGTTTTATCACACAGCGGGTGTCGGGGATGGTGGCTGTGACGGCAGGTACAGCTCAGCCACCAGGCACGGACCGTAGCGCGTGCAGAAAGTTTCACTTTTATAACCACTGGTGGTGTTTCGAAGTGCTGATGGGGAATCTGCTCCTGCAGTGCAAGAGAAGGGGTTGAAATGACCAGCACTTTAAAGATGCCTTTGCTTTCTTAAGATTTCCTTTAGTTTTCTTAAAAGAAGCTGGAGATGACAGGGAAAAGGTAGAAAGGTAGGAAAGGGAAAGGAGAAAGCCCTGTTGGCCTGCAGGCAGAGCACGAGGGAAGTCAGGCAGGCGGGGAGACGCTTTCACAAGCGTCCACACACGTTAAAAGCTTGTGTCCCAGCGGCTTTCATAGCAAGTTGAGCAGATGCCTTTGAAAAGAAGATCCATACACCTCAGCAGGCACCAATGCCTCCGTCCCTCTGCTTCTCTGGAGACTGCCCACCATCAGCTGCCCCGCTCCCACTGCCCCGGTCCCCACTGCCCTGCTCCCACTGCCCCGCTCCAGGAGATGCACAGGAAGGTGCACTGTAGAGGCACAGGAAGAAACGCAGGCGCGAAGGTAGACACCGAGGACTTCTTGTTTCTGGATGATGTGCTTGATGTGCCTTCGAGGTGACCCCTGGTTCTGCCTTTCATTTTGCCTGGAAAGCAGCCGCAAGCACAAAGCTGTAATGCCTCGTGGCAATTAGCGGGCGGTAATGAACTTGGTGAAAAAGGGAAGGAAAGGTCACCACGCCCTTGTCTGTTAACGGGGCCGGCAGAAAGACCCGGTGACTAATTAAAACTGTGGGCTTCACGGCCAGGAATACTAATCCTTACATCTGTATTGGTCTTAATTATCTACCTCTGCGTGCTTCTTCATGAAGGGGAAAAACAACCCTTATTCAATCTAATTGGCTTAATTTTTATAACTATGTTCTCCCCAGGTAGGGCAGGCGGGGAGACGCTTTCACAAGCGTCCACACACGTTAAAAGCTTGTGTCCCAGCGGCTTTCATAGCAAGTTGAGCAGATGCCTTTGAAAAGAAGATCCATACACCTCAGCAGGCACCAATGCCTCCGTCCCTCTGCTTCTCTGGAGACTGCCCACCATCAGCTGCCCCGCTCCCACTGCCCCGGTCCCCACTGCCCTGCTCCCACTGCCCCGGTCCCCACTGCCCCGCTCCCACTGCCCCGCTCCAGGAGATGCACAGGAAGGTGCACTGTAGAGGCACAGGAAGAAACGCAGGCGCGAAGGTAGACACCGAGGACTTCTTGTTTCTGGATGATGTGCTTGATGTGCCTTCGAGGTGACCCCTGGTTCTGCCTTTCATTTTGCCTGGAAAGCAGCCGCAAGCACAAAGCTGTAATGCCTCGTGGCAATTAGCGGGCGGTAATGAACTTGGTGAAAAAGGGAAGGAAAGGTCACCACGCCCTTGTCTGTTAACGGGGCCGGCAGAAAGACCCGGTGACTAATTAAAACTGTGGGCTTCACGGCCAGGAATACTAATCCTTACATCTGTATTGGTCTTAATTATCTACCTCTGCGTGCTTCTTCATGAAGGGGAAAAACAACCCTTATTCAATCTAATTGGCTTAATTTTTATAACTATGTTCTCCCCTGAGATCCATTTCTAAAACAATTTGAACTGTTCTTTCAATATCGTTTTCTTATATCCTTATGATCATCTCATTCATTCTAATTTGGAAAGAGGCTCCATGAAAGAAAGAAAAAACCCCAAGTTTCTTTCGGTTTATATAGTGCATGATGTGAATTTCCTCACAGCAAGATTTCTGGGTCTCCTCCTAAGCAATCCTTCTTTTTTTTTTTCTTTCTTTTTTTTTTTTTTTTTTTAAATCCCTGACTAGGAATAAAACCTACATTTTTAAGAGATAAGATGAATAACAACCGCAGCAATGCTCCGGTGTTTGTGGTGGAGTCGTCTCGATTTTAAAATCAAGACAGGCTATTTTTGTAAATAGAAAGTTCAGCTCCAAAAAGAAATAAATTCACACACACACAGGAGGTCTGACCAGTCTCTCCCCACCATCTCATCCATTAATCTCAGGCTCCCATTCCCTGAGCACTCCAAACCCTCCAGAAATATCCCCCCCAAAACATGGAGTTTGCAAAGGATTTTAGTCTTTCTCCTTCTCAGTTTGGACTTTAATTATTAAAGACAAAAGGAGGGGAAAAAAATAAAAAGAAGGTGAGAGCTTTGAGATTTATCGCATCCAATAAAGGCTCAGTACACAGTGATTTACGCCGTCGCAGCAGCGGTCTGACTCCAGCTGGAAAAATGTGTGGGACCGCATGATCTATGAACCCCACCTGGCATTTTCAAAATCCTTATAGCAGCAAACTCTCAGATCAATAGCTCTGTTAGTGATCACCACTGGGCGTTAGGTCAGGTAACAGACCCATAACATACACTTTTTTGCATGTTTTTTTTTACTTTTTCAATCACATCACCATCAACGCTTAGCAAGGACACCCGACGGGCCATAGACACAGGGGGATGTACCTGCAGATTCCTCAGCAGGGTTTTAGGCATGTTTGCCCGGCTATCTGCACAAAACCCATCAAACCCGTCTTTATTTTGGCTATTTCCGCTTCCCAGGTGAGGTCTCCATGGTGGCAGATGCTGACCCCCGTCCTGAGACTCACCAGCAGACGGGGAGCTGGAGAATGGTGCCGGAGGGGCTAATTTTACAGAGCGATTTGGGTGCTTATGTGCCTTTTAAAATTCCAGTCTAAAAATGTAGTTCAATTCTTCCCTCTTCAGCTATCCAAAGGTAAAGCAACTGGTTTCAGGTGTGCCCAGTTCAACAGGGGAAAAAAGCAGCTTCTGGAAGCAATTGGTCCCACCTGTCTGAGGAGACCACAAACAAACTCCCGTACCTGATGCCAATGCCAAAAAGGATGTATTCCATTTTTAATCAATTCTACAATGTTTCCGTACCCTCGGTCTATAGGACAACACATCTGGGAGTGTCACACTGGTAAACAGTAGCAGAGGGAAAGAATAGTTTAGTGTGTGAGGCATGGGAGCCAAGGAACATTCCCAGTGAAGAACTGAAAAGCAATGGGGAGTCGATGACGATCATGAACGCTGACCCAGACGGAGGTGTGATGGTGTGGAGGAGGCATGGGGGATGTTGAAGGAAGAGGAGGGCAAAGAGCCCCTAATTTCTCTTCCCCTCTGTTGTGACGGGCGGGAGACCCATTGCCTGGAAAGACACACTTCTGCGAGTGCCCCGCTTCCCCTGGAACTGGAGCGATGACACTTTATGGTGTGTGAGGAACCTTCAAAACGTATGGAGGTTTATGGGACATCATTTCATTTGCAAACCATTACAGCAAACCTCAAGGTGGGCATGAAGCTGAGCACCGTGATGCTCTCTCCTCCAGCTTCTTTTGCCTTTCCCCCACTCCTCCTGAAATAGAGTACGCTTTAGTGCCGAAATATATATATAGCCAGCCTAAAAGCGATGGAATAAATGAGTCAGCAGCACCCGAGTTCAGTAATGAGATAACTCCTTCGAGCAAAACACGGGGAGAACTACATGCCATAGTCAAGCTCTGAAATATCAGCCCTGTGCTGACGGTCCCTCTCCAAAGGAATATTTCGTTTTGTTTTCTCAGAGGGAAGTGAGCGCTGCTGGTCCTGCCGGCGTCGGAAGCTCACCGGTGGGGACAGATGGACCGGGCCATGAGTCACGGCGGGGAGGCTCCTCGCGGCAGACGGCGAGAGGGAAAAACATCTCCACGGTGTGGCAATCCACCCGTCTCCCCCCTCCGCGCCAGCAGAGCGTGGGCCAAGCCCCGGGCAGGAGCAGCCCCCGTGAGCCCCATCGCTGGTGGCACCTTGGGGACACGGACCCCGCTGCCCCCCAGCCCGGGATGCGCAGGGTCAGGTCCCTGCATGGTCCTCGGAGGGAGACTCCTGCTCCTGGCTGGAAGATGGGCTGAGCTCAGCCCTCGTCTGCAGCGCTGGATCCGGCCCCGGAGCTTCAACTGGAAGAAATTCTCCCAGAAATCACGGGGAGATGTTAAAAAAGTCATTTAGCGCCGTGCCGGGGTGGGCGCACGCAGGGGGAAAGGTGCGGGGGAAGAGGTAATCAGTTAGGAATGATTTTTAGCAGAAGTTTCTTGATCGTTAGCATATTAATGACGTTTTTAATAATATGTTAACCTTTCCTCGTTCCTCCACCCTGGAAAATCACACCACTTCTTCGGTTCAGTGAAAAAGGCTGCCCTGGGGCGACTCACTTCTTCCAGCCGATATAGTCATTAGATTTAGCATAAGAAATAGGTTCCTTTGAAAAACACTTTTGGTGGCTGAAGGCCCCCCCCACCCCGAATCGTTGGGATCGTGTCTGCGGGACTCTCCAGCCCTCTGCGGCTCAAGGCCCAGCTCCCTTCTCAGCACACTCTCCTTTTTTATTTATTTTGTCCCTGGCATTTATTTACTGATTGGTGGATTTTAATTTTTCCACAGGCCAACATGACTGGGTAAAAAACTCAGCAGGGATAATAGATGCTTTATAGGTGCCAAGAAAAAAAAATATCGACAGATGCTACGCAGGAACTAAAGGTGCCAAAGAGCTTTCGCTGCTCTCGTGCTCCTCAGGAAGCGCTGTGCCTTCCCTCTCTCCCAAACTCTATTTAGTGAATGAAAGTGTAGTTTTCTCCTACTGTATTTCAGAGAGAAGACTCCTGTTACTAACCGAGGATGTGCGCTAAGGCAGAGGAGATCTCTTCCACAGTCTCGGAGAAAAATAGCTTTGGATAAAATTGATTTCTTTGCTCCTTAAAGCCTTTTATTTCACACAGGTGGCTCCTCCAGCCTTTCCTGAAACAGAGGCAGTCCGGGCAGACAGTGCAGATGATTATGTATTATTTCTCCTCATTGCTGTCGTTGCCACAGGCTCAGAAATACCTCCTGCATGCAGCACCAGTCGCAAAGGGCTGAGCTGAAACCTAAGCTCCGGACATGCCACGGGATTGATGAATTCAGCATCAGCCCTGGTCTGGTGGGTCTTGTAAACTGCTATAATTTCATTTTTCCGGCTGTGATCTATGACACAAGGTGGAAGGCCCTGCTTGAGTTAGTTTTGAGTAAGGCGCTGGGGGTTTGCAAAGAGCTTTGCGCTTTGCGGCCGAGTTGGAAGGGAAAAAGAAACCCGCACTAACATCAGCAGCGGCGAATTGCGAGATGTTGTGCAGCTTTGCAGAAAGGCGGGACATGGAAACGTCTCACCAAGTATCTCAGAGTTGTCGATGGCAACAAAAATACTAATCTTTTCTTGATTGCCTGCCAGCCAACACTATCCATCCCGGGTGAGCAGATATTTGCAAGGCTGCATTTATTTGGTATGTAAACATACAGGCAGAGGATCCATCACAATGGTAAATGAACCTTCGCAGATTTAGAAAATCAGCAAAACCCCCAAATCTGGCCAGGGACGGGGAACTTCTTCCCATTTTGGGGGGAGCATCCTCCCCTCTGTGCGCCACATCGCAAGAGAAACCCGTCCTGCCGCAGGCACGTGCTGAGCGGAGCCCGTCACAGGCGGCAGATGCAGCTCGGGCTCTCCGCTGTCCCAGCCAGAGGGGGTCGGGGACCACTGGGACCCGGCGGTTTGCACAGCAGGAAATAAATTAACAGGTAAACCCAATATAAATGGAAAGAGATTGTTGTCCCCTGTGGCATCCCACGCAATCTCTGTCACAGCTGGACCTCCTGAGCATCCTGCGGCTTGATTAATAGGGGTCTGGGAGGCGATTCACCTCCGGTTCAGGAAACCTGGCTCTGAAAAACAAGGGGAGCGGTGACAGCTCTGTCAGGAGGAGGGGCTGGGGACACCTGGGTGCCTCCTCCTGCATCCCCCATCATCCCCAAACAAGCCCGATAAAGATGCAACTCTGCATCCCGCATACGGGAGTGAAGCCCACGGATCTGATGCTCACCTGGTGCACCGGGACACGGTGCCGCTGGCGTCGATAGAGCATCAGTGCTCTGCACCAGCTGGGGAGAAGTCGAATATTTTGGCTTTATTGAGCGCAGTCGAGAAAGTATCTTTATGCCATCCTCTCTATAAATCACTGATACAGTGCCTATAAATCTCATCAGTCAAACGAAGCAATACTCAATGATTTATATTTACAGCCGGCTGAAAAATTTTCCTCAAAGCGTCTCTTTTAGGGGAAAATGGTTTTTTAACAATATGGACATCTGGCAAAGTTTCTCATTTTGAAAAGTCATCCAGAAAAGACCTGTTTCTGAAGACTTCTCATCCAGAAAAGACCTGTTTCTGAAGACTTCTGGAATTTTGAATGATGAAAGGAAAATTGAGTATTTTGTCCTAGGTTTTCTCCCTCTTCCCCACAAGACAAGGGATAAATGTATTTCAACCCCATTTCATTTTGAATTATTAGTTATGTTTAGGCTTCTGCCACACCGGGGACTCATTACAGAGCATCCATAGCGTTACATGGTACAGACAAAATCTCTGACCCAAGAAGCGTACAGTCAGGCTTGAAATATAACTGATGAATTGTGAGAAAAGAAAACAAGTAGAAAACGCCGCGGACTTGGAGAGGGCAACAGGCTGGGACCTGACCGTGCATTTAGTCCCTTTATCCACTTCAAACTCCTCATGCCCTTGACCGAGTCATTTAAACCATCCTCTCCCCAGCGGCTGTGGGAAGGGGGAAGGCTCTTACATCTGCTGCAGACTCCTTCTTGCTCCCGTGGCTTCTGTCTCTGTTTCCTTGTCCACACGTTGGCCCCTGTTTTCAGCCAAAGTCTTTCAGGGCTGCAGCAATAAACGATAATAGTAACTCTATAATGAGATTCCCACTTCCCCCCACCTTCATTTTATTTTCAGGCTTGATTACTGACCTCATATTTCCTCGGGATAATTTACACTGTCTTGGCTGCAAACAAATGGGCAGTTTATTATCTGCAATTGGCCTCTGCGAGAGGACTGTGGCTGTTCTGGTATCGATGGGTTTGAGCTCTGGTTGGTTTTGTTTTTTTTTTTCACCTCTGAACGATATTTCTAAGCCCCTTCCCGGGTGAGGAGAGATAGTGCATTTGTTATTGGTAGAATTTCCATTTAAATTGAGGATGTTGCTCAGTGCAACACATGTACCAGTTAAACGAGACTCTTTCCTCCAGCAAAAGGCAACAAATTATACGAAGAAAAAAAAAAAATGTTGGGAAGGGGAGGGGGGGGAAAGGGAGAAATCACAAAACTTAATATGAAATCCAGCCGGATATATGCCTGCAATAAAACATCTAGATCTTAATAAGGCTGTGGGTAAAGCTTGGATTACACACCCAGCTTTATATGCTATCTGCTATTCAGCAGCTGCTTCTCCTGAATAGCTCCTTTCTCTGCTTGCCAATCCGATTAGCTCTCTAGAAAATTAGAAACAAAACAACATGAAATCTTTTGCTTTTAAAAAATAAATAGAAACGCAGCCACGAGAAGGGGGGTTGGATCAGCCCCAGAAAAGCCTTTTCAAGTGGATAATGACTCCACGGGACAGACATTTCAGGTGGATTTCCTTTTAGTCACAAATTGTTATTTGTACTGGAAATTAAAGGGAGGGATCCACTGAACAATAGGAAAATGCATCACGATGGGGTCTGCGAGTCCTTTCCAGCCCTTCCCCAGTGCAGCAGAAAGAAGGCTCCAGAGCAGCAGGAGGAGGGTGAGTCTCCTCTCCTCCATGGCCACCAGCTCTGGAGCGGTGTCTGGGCTGGGCAGCCTCTGGCGAGCAGATGGAGGGGGTCCTGACCGCCCCTCTCAGCTGGAGCCACCCGGGCTCTCCTCCTGAGTTAAAAAACACCGACGCAAAACAGACCCTGCAGCTCTGCCCTCTGCAGCATCCCATTGTGTCACACACTGCAGCCCCCAGGATGGGTTTGGGCTACTCCAGAGTTCAGGTCCAGGACACTGAGCCCACTTACTTCAGCAAAGCGAAGTCAGGGAGGTGTAACGGGTGGGCTGAAGATGCTCCTGTCTCTGCTGGGTGGGTAACATGCAGCCATTATCCAGCGCACAGAGGGTGTCAGGGGCAGCTCCACCTGCCATGGGTGGTTTCCAGCCAGGATGACCTGGTGGTACCCAGTGGGATGGCTCATCTCTCCCCCCCCCCTCAACTGCTTTCTATTTCTAAACAGATTAAAAAAAAAAGAAAAAAAGCCTTGCAGTGAACCAGTCTCCCCCATCGCACCTCATCAGCTCTGGACAGCTGGGGCAGGATCTGGTGGACATGGGCAGCCCAAGTCTCATCATCCTGCCAAGTAGAGAATACCCACGCAAACCACCTTCATCCCTGCAAAAAGTGGAAAGCAGTCTGCATCTGCTCCCGAAATGCACTCAGGCATGGGCTCAGCTGGCCAGGCCGTCCCCGCTCTGGGTGCTGGGGACAAAGGAGGGACACCGGGACTGTAAGCTGCTCTCTAGGACCAACGTGCTGAGCCCTGTTTCTGGGCTGGGCTGGCTTGGTCCTCCCAGGCAGCACAGGATCCAGGAGATACAGGCTCTTTTTTTTTTTTTTTCTTTTTTTTTTCTTTTTTTTTTTTTTTCTTTTTTTTGCCATTTGCAGGGTCACCTTTAAGTCTCAATCACAGGTGGGAAGTAATCCGCTCCATATTGTACGTTGGCGGTTGCTACGGGGGAAGAAATGATTAATTTATCACCCATTCCAAGATCTGAAGAAAGAAAGATAGAAGGGGAAAGAGGGAAGGAAAAGAAAGAAGAAAAGGAAAAAAAAACAACACCTCAGAATGATTCTGCTCGAGCTGCACAGGAGCATTATTTACGGTCCCAAACTTCCACAACCATCTGAATGTAAAGCAGAATCACAGCATCGATAATATTGTGCTCTGATCAGAGGGAAAAGATGTCTGAGCAGGAAGAGGAGGGAAATAATGGCATATTTTCAGCTAGCTGGGGAGATTGCAAAGGGATTTTAATTCCAAAGATGCCGAACAAATTGCACATGAGACTCTATGAGAATAAATAGTGTCTGGTCATAGATCAGCACAACTTGATTTTCTCCCCTTTAAGTACAACGGTATCAATCTTTAGAGGGGAGGGAGGGAAAAAATCAAGGTGGCAAATGAATTATTCCTCATACCTTTCTCCACAGGCAGGAGAAAAAGAAAACCTTGCAGTCCGCAGCATGGGACCAGGGCGGGAGATGGGGGATGCTCCTTTCCCCAGCAGTGTGCGAGCACTGGCTGCAAGGGGCGATGCTGCAGGAGCTGGTGTGTGTGGGGGGGGGTTTCCCATACTTTATCTACAGTGTTTAACACAAATATTTTGGGCCCGGAGCATCGCTGACCTTATTAAGAATATTTAATAGCAAATAGCTGGCTTGCAACCAAGGGTCTCAAAGCCTTTTGGAAACATTTGTTTAATTAGATTATACAACACTCAGCAATAGAAACGTCTGTGTTTTGCCAGACATGAAATGGGGAAGTTACAGGAAAAAGATCAGGAGCAAAGTATGGAGAAGTGTTCTACATCCCCCTCAGACCTACTAAAAATACACACGAAGTGCTTTGTGTTTTCCAGGCTCTGGGAAAACACTAATTAATCCCCGGGGAGTTTGCATGTGGCGAGTGGAAAGAAAAGCTGGGGAGGTTTTCTGGTGTCTTTTTTGACCCAGTTCAGGATCTATATTTGAGCCCCACTTTTCTCTTCGAGGCAGACCAGTGTCCGCTTGCAGCAGTTGAAGACAGAGAGGGCAGGAGGCGGCAGCATCACTGCTCCAGGGGCTGGAGCTGCTCAGGCTGATGGGTGCCGTACGTTACACACGGGGGTTTCTGCCGGGTCTCCTCTGCGGACGGGTGACAGGGGACATCAGCAGAGGTGTTTCGGGGTGAGGTGACCCCCGCCATCACGGTGGGCTGCCTGGTGAAATCCCTCCCGGCGTACGGAGCTGAGCGGGCTCTCCTGCCTGGAATAAATGCAACCGCAGCATTGCTGATGGGAAAGAGATTAACCCGGAGTATGAAACCCATAGGGATGAGAGACGAGAGAGGCTGTTTGGGACTGAAGGGCTTTTCCGAAGACGTATCTCAGCACTGATCCCTTCATCCCGGAGTGCTGAGGCCGTGGGCTAAACTGGGTGTTGGCTTCGCTCCTCGGACATCGGTGGCCATCGGCCGCGCCGCTCCTCAGGCACCCGAGTGCCGGAGCCGGGGATGCGGGAAAAAGGAACTGCGTCACTCCGTGCTCGAAGACAGTGGTTCCTACAGAAAATATTTATATTCTTCAGCGATAATAGATGGATTAGTGGTTGTATTGTGCAGCAAAGGCGCTCGTGGTCCAGGCCGCAGCGTGAGGCAGGCACGCTTCTTCGCAGGGTGGTTTGGGCAGCGACAGCAACGGAAATGCAAAGCAGGAAAGAAAGTGTGGGGGGGACACACACAAAAAAGAAGGTATTTATATACAATAAATATTTAACATGCTTAGTGTTTCCTCCTGAAGAAACTTACAGCAGGGATTAATTTTTACACATTCTGCCTGCTCCGCTGACGCCCTTCAGCAAGGTTAATCTTTGCCCAGCGCAAGTTTGAAAATTAAATCCACGGTGGTGTACAAACTTCCTGTGTAGTTTGATTCAATTTCTTTCATTCGCCACCAAAATGATATATGCGTTTCGAATACACAAACGCTTCCTCTTAGAGCAGATAATTCATGAATAGACGCTCCCCTCCTTCCCTCTCGCCCTCTCTCCCTGTTGTGTATCTTAATTAATGTTCCAAGTCTGGCAGCCTTTTGATTTCCGTTTCAACAGGGTCTCTGATCAGCCTGCTTGAAAGGAAAACCTTAAAAAGGGGCAATTTTTTTCTGGTGTCTGCTTCTGCTTTCTCCTGAAATTCAACATCGCGCTGGTAGCAGCAAGGAGCAGCTCCGGGCTGGGGGCCGACCTGTAGCGGAGATGGTTCGGCTCTTCCAGTGCCTAAAGGGGCTCCAGGAGAGCTGGGGAGGGACTCCTGATCAGGGAGGGGGTTTACACTGAAAGAGGGGAGATTTAGATTAGGTATCAGGAAGAAGTTTTTTACTGTGTGGGTGGTGAGCCCCTGGCACATGTTGCCCCGAGAAGCTGTGGCTGCCCCATCCCTGGAGGTGTTCAAGGCCAGGTTGGACGGGGCTTGGAGCAACCTGGGCTGGTGGGAGGTGTCCCTGCCCAGGGCAGGGGGTTGGAGCTAGGTGATGTTCAAGGTCCTTTCCAACCTAAACCATTCTATGATTCTGTCATTCTTCAGCACACTCACATACATGGGCAGGAGATGACCGGTGGTGGAGGTACCCCACTACCAGGTCGCGGTCCCTCCCTGCTCAGCCACCCGGGTGAAGTTTTTGAGCTTAAAAAAGCGGAGTCAGCGTATCCGTTCCCTCTGGGTCCACAGGCAACGGCACAACCACAGCAGTCCACAGCCTCAGGGCTGCGGAGCAGCGCCCGCCTTCTGCAGGGCTGGGACCGTGGCTCAGCGACGCTAAGGGATGTCCCCAGGGTCACACCGGCACTCAGCACCGATGTGATGCTCAGCCAACACGGGCACTCTGTTCCCCACCCCGGGGGGCTCGGGGAAGGCTCCCCTGGGTGCAGCCCCTGGTTCCGCCCTGCCTGAGCCGAGGAAATGGAGAAAAAGGAAAATTTGCCGAGCTAAGGAGCAGCTGACAAAAAGCCAAGCACGGCGCAGAAAATTTCCGGCGAAGAGGAACATCTCGTTGTCAAATTAACATATTAATAATTAGTCAGAACGAGAACATTAAGTCCCAGTGCAGGGCCCGAAGACGGCACGTTTGCTCTCTGCGTTCAGCTTTGTCGAGCAGCGATTCCAGGGGTGCCTCTGAGCGTGACAGCCTGCACCTTACAAGATGTAATTTTAGCGCTTCAGAGCTCTCTTAGTTATGCATCTCTTAAAAAACAAGCGTGTTGGCTTCTCTCTGAAGGAGGAAAACAGCTTCTTCTTCAGGGTTTTCATCTGTTTGATTTCTTTGGGGTGTTTATTTTTGCTCTGGGCTATTTGAGAAAATCCATTAAATACAAGCATAAATTGCTAAGTTTTGTTTGCTATGAAGGTAGGAACACGCAGGGCCTGTCTGAACTATTGGGTTTGTGCCTCTGGAGAAAATCACTTTGCTGCCGTGATGCCCCAGGATGGAAAAAAATCTGCAGCCCGAGAAGTTACAAGGAATAAATGAAATGGCAATAGGTGCCATAAATAAAACTACAGCACATTAACACTCCCCCTGCTTTGGAGATCAAAAGCAAAAAAAAACAGCTTTCAGCGTGCTGTGACTCGGGGAAAACCCAGCGAGAGCCCCAAATCCAGCAGGTTGGTTGTGTGCCCGGAGAAGATGCTGGTGCTGCGGCTCTCCTCCATGCGAGAGGACACCACCTTTCCCCCCGGCTGGAAGCGCCGAGGGAGGGATGGGTTAAGAGTAAGTTATTTCCAAGGCTGTAACGATCCAAAGGATTGCTCCATAGTGCTTTTGCAGGACAATCCTGGTGGACCAGAGCTCGGTGCTGGGGATTTTGCAGTGACAATTGCCTGCGGGTTGCTAACGGCACGGCATCCTGCGGCTCCGGAGGAGGGATGGAGACCAGCCCAGGGGGAGCTCTGCAGACCTATTGCCCGTCCCCGTACTTGGCCGTAAGCACCGAATGCCAGGGCTGGTATTCAAGCTTTGTGTTTGCCTGTCGTTGCTCAAGTCATGCAGCTGTACTGTTATATTCTCTGGTGTCAGTAGTGCCTCCTGGTTGAAATCAGAGCTTGAGTTAAGCCAGATGCCTCGAAAAGCGTTAAAGCTCTGCGGTTTTGTACCATTGGGGAACGGCAGGAGAGCAGCGCTGGTTAAACAGCGACTGACAGATGTGGAGAACATCAGCCCACGTTGGCTTCAAAGGTGGCTCTCGCCTGAAAGTAAGAAAAATACATGGAAAGGAAGCAGAAAGGAAGGAAAAAAACACAAGTCCTCTCTGCGGTGACGGCATCATTGATGGGTAATTATGACAAACCATTGCTTCCCACCTGCTGCTCTCGCGCTTTGCAGCGGAGCAGAGGGGAGAGCGGAGCAGAAAGGCAGAGCAGAGGAGGTGGCTGTGTCAGGCGGGCTCAGGACCAGCCCTCAGCACCACCGGGGGCTGCAGGGCCAGATCCTGCCCCACCATCCGCCACGGCGCCGGGCAGAGCCTGGGCACGGGCTGCCCCGGCTGGGTGGAACACAGCTTATCTCTGGAAAGAAGGGTCACACAGTGCGGGCAGGAGCTGGGATTGTTGAGTGTTACAGAGACCAGGCACAGCTGACAGCCCTTGAGCCGATAATTCCTGTTAGTGCTGCAGGCTGAGACATCGCTGAGTGCTTCCAGCCACGCTGTGGGTGAAGGTCCTGGGCACGGCCGCTGCCGCAGGCTGCATCCTTCACCCGAAACCCGGCAGAGGATGGGACGCGATGCTCTTGGCAGAGGGACACCGGGTTTGCAGTGCCAAACGACACGAGAATGAGCCTGATGCGACTCACTGCTGCGGCAGCGGTCTGTCCTGCTCAGGTCACCCATGTTAAAAAAAGTATGTTAAAAAAATCTGGAAATTGGCTGTCTTCGGGGAGTGCCTGGCCGGCAGGAAAGCCAGAGCAGTGAATTTACAGAGGCACGAGTCCTGCGCAAGGTGTTAAGAGAGAGGGGATGCATTTGGCTTGCGCTGCATTAGCTTTTGCTGGAGACTCTGCAGCTTAATTTACAGGTGGTGGTGAACTGCCAGGAGGCATCTCCAGCTCACTTGCTCTTTCTCATAGAAAGTCATGGAGAGGTTGTTTTTTTTTCCCAGAGCTCTGGGTCGGATCAGTTCTAGTCTTTTGATTGAGACATTAATAAAAAAAAAAAAAAAAAAAAGTCAAACCAGGCCCAGCTGGGGAGAAGATGCTGGACAAAAAGCAGCTGAACAACGAAAATAGGTCTGGCTTGGCTTGTATGCTGCAAAAGCCTCGCTCCACCTAATGCTTTACATACTCTCCTCATGCTAAGGCACATTCCTCTCCCCTTCTCATTATAGCCTCCCACTTCGTCTTGCTGTTTCTCCCTTTCCAGGAGAGCTTCAGTCGCACGAAGGAAGCCCAATACTTTGTATGAAAACACCCATTCACAGTTTTTCTTCTAGGTTGTTTGCCCAAACTCACCTAGACCAGAGGGAAGAAATGCCCAGGATCTGGTCTCTAAATTTAATCATAGCCAACACCTCCTTTTTAGCCATTTTTATTTTTACCAGTTTCATGTAAACATGATATTTAAGGAGCCGGGGTGGGGGGGGGAGCATCGCTTTGAGAGATAATAATAGAGCAGGGTACATCCCAACCAAAGCTGTCGTGTCTTGCAGAGAACCAACAGTGTGCGATCACGGCGTGTCCCCGCGCGGCGCGGATTGGGCTGGGAGCGGTGCGGGGCAGAGCT
>NW_009650103.1:1972865-1982949 GCF_000708025.1 Charadrius vociferus | reverse complement strand
GGGCTCCGTCCCAGCCCGCCCCCGCGCACCGCCTGCTCCGCACAGCCCTGGTCAGGAGGCACCGGCACCGGTGCTCCCAGCAGAGACCAGTGATGAGCGGGGCTCCTCAGGGGTCGGTGCTGGGACCGGCGCTGTTTAGCATCTGTGTCGGCGACATGGGGTCGAGTGCACCCTCAGCAAGTCTGCAGATGACACTGAGCTCTGCGGAGCAGTTGGCACACTGGAGGGATGGGATGCCATCCGGAGGGACCTGGATGGGCTCAAGAAGTGGGCCTGTGTGACCCTCATGAGGTTCAACAAGGCCAAGTGCAGGGTCCTGCTCCTGGGTCAGGACCATGCCCAGTCTCAGCACAGGTTGTGGGATGAAGGGATGGAGAGCAGCCCTGAGAAGGACTTGGGGGTTTTGGTGGATGAGAAGCTCAACATGAGCCAGCAATGTGCAATCACAGCCCAGAAAGCCACCCCCATCCCGGGCTGCACCCCCAGCAGCGTGGCCAGCAGGGCGAGGGGGGATTGTGCCCCTCTGCTGTGCTCTGCTCTGGTGAGACCCCCCTGCAGTGCTGCCTCCAGCTCGGGGGGTCCCACCAGCAGAAGGAGACGGAGCTGTTGGAGCGGGGCCAGAGGAGGGCACGGAGATGCTGGGAGGGCTGGAGCCCCTCTGCTGGGAGGACAGGCTGGGAGAGTTGGGGGGGTTCAGCCTGGAGAAGAGAAGGCGAAAAAGGGGAGAGCTCAGAGCCCCTTCCAGTGCCTAAAGGGGCTCCAGGAGAGCTGGGGAGGGACTCCTGATCAGTGGAGTGGAGTGACAGCACAAGGGGGAATGGTTTTACACTGAAAGAGGGGAGATTTAGATTAGGTATCAGGAAGAAATTTTTCCCTGTGCGGGTGGTGATCCCCTGGGGCAGGTTGCCCCGAGAAGCTGTGGCTGCCCCATCCCTGGCGGTGTTCAAGGCCAGGTTGGACGGGGCTTGGAGCAACCTGGGCTGGGGGGAGGTGTCCCTGCCCAGGGCAGGGGGTGGCACTGGGTGATCTTCAAGGTCCCTTCCAACCCAAACCATTCTGTGATTTTATGATTCATCCCATGTGAGCAATGGATGCATGAGGTTGCGCTCCCTGTGGCCTCCTGTCCCACAGGTAACCTCTCAGTGGAGTCTCAGGTGGCTAATACATGGCTCAACATACGCTGAAGCCTCTTTTCTCTGCCCCACTTCCTACTCTCACAAACATAGTGACAGACACTGCTCCACCAGCTGAAGCACGCCAAGGAAGTCCGAGATAAAAGACAGGGAGCTAACAGACATGCAGATAGCATGAGGACCTGGGGCCCTTCTTCCAGAACAGGGCTAAAAAAGAAATCAAGGAGGAATAATTCCCATTTTACCAGCAGAAATCGTCACACAGCAATTCACATTTTACCTTACAAAACAGACGGGAAGCAAACGTACACATCCTCACGCCTGGGTCAGCTCAGGTAACCGCATGGGAAAAACTCTTCAAGTTTCACCTTGTTTCTTAATACACTCAAGTGCATAAATCCCAGCCTAGTTAAGGCCCTGCCTGTTAGGGAAGAAAAGGAACGACAAGCAAACAGACCCTGGCAGCCTTACAGCTCCCCCTTGCCCTGCCCAGCCTGGCTCCGCTCCTCTTGATGGTGGGTGGAAACACAACTGGGCTCAGCCGCGTCGGTCAACTCTCCCTCCCCAGGTTGAACTGGGGGGTGGGTGCTGCCCGGCTCCCCCCAGGGCCGGTGGGGGTGCTGAGCTCGGTCCTCTTGCTCTCCTTGCCGCATCCCGGGGGTTGCGGTGCCGATGCTGCGCCGTCATCGAGAGCGGGGGAGGCAGCCCCTGCGCCGGGGCTGTGCCTGAGTTTGGGTCATCGGGTCCCATCCTCACCCCGTCCGCAGAGCAAAACTGAGCTGCTTCGGGCGCTCACGCCAATAATCTGCTGCTCTTTTCTCTTGTGGGTCTTCCCAAAATTACCCTCTGTATTTCACTCAGCAGACGGAGTTACTGCATCGTGGCTCGAGCACCAAGTCAAGGACTTTCTGTTATACGAAAAGAGGTGAAAAATATGCCGTGGCTTCTGTGTCTGGCAGCTCCAGAAGCAGCCAAATCCTCGCTCAGATCCCTGCTTTTTTCCTAAGGGCAGATCAAAGCTCCTCTCGGCAGCGAGACCCCGAGGCATTTGCGAGAAGTGTTTGCCGCAACCAGCAACGATCCAGCGCAAATCACAACTGGCAGGTCAGCACCATGAGGTTAGCGTCACCTCGAGGCATCATCACCATCTAAGTCAAATCTTTCTAGCTAGGTCTAAGTAATTAAAGCTATTTTTCGCCCCTAGTTTCTTGCCCCAGCTGTGGTACCTCTGCATTTCTGGGGTCCACTTGGATAAAGATTTGTCCATAATACCCCAAGATTTGCCAAACTACTCCTATAATTATAATAATTATATATACTAAAATACATACTAATTATATACTCTATATATACACACTAATTATATCCTTAGGCTAAAGGACTTTGGCTCCTTATCTGAACATCTCCGTTAATCTGAGATCTACCACCAACTGCAAAGCCAAAGAACAAAGGGGAGAGGCTGATGGGACACACAACTTGGTGTGGTCATCACAAAGCTTTGTGCGCAGAGGTGGGTTTGTGCACACGTGTCTGTGTTTGTACCGCACCTACCTGCTGTGTTGCAAACAAGGACACGTTTTCAAGGTGCAGGCATCTTCCTGAACCTGCAAACCAGCAGCAGCAACCAAATGGTCTTTGCAAGAAGCCCCCGAGAACCAGAGCGATGCGAACCCAGCAGCAGTGGCTGGTGTTGGCAGGCAGATGGGTGCGATTTCTCGCCGTGGTTTCCAGAGGAGCCGTCATCTTCTCGCAAGTCCCTGGAGCGAAACCCGTAGGAGGTACGGAGGAGAGGATGAGCAAAGTGTCCCCCACGTTCCTTCCCCCAGCACGTCCATGCAGCAGCACCCTGGGGCCGAGACAGGAGTCTGGGGCTGAGAAGCTCACCAAGAAGCTGGAGAAATGTTGGGGTTTTTTTTTTCTCCTTGGGGCGAGAAGATCAGCCAAAGCAAAGGCTGTGGTGCCAAGGAAAGACTCCTGGGGTGCTGTCGCCACTGGGGCGGAGACGGTGGAGAGCTGGTGGCCATCGGATCTTCTCATTCAAGTCCCAGCCACTGAAGTCCCCGGGTTGGATTTTCACACTGTTGGGTCCATCTGAGTTTTTCACTGAGAAAAAAAAAAATAATTCTAGGCCTGGAAGTTCTTTCTCTGGTGGGTTTGGTTTATTATTTTACAGTATATATTACCTTTGAGCACTTTCACTGCTCTTCTGATGAACTCTTCAGGCTCCACTGAGCAGAGGGGTCGTGGGGAAATCCCGCTGCAATCAACTTCAAGAAGACATTCACATCATGTTGGTTTAGGTGGAAACAGTAAACTTGATTTATTGAAAAAAATCTATTACATTTATTCCTTTATTACACAGGTTTAAAATATTTAAAAATAGCTCTTATGGGCATTACACTTAAATTTTATGACATGTTTATTGGACTTTGAAGAAATGTACAATATGTCATTTGACACTATATTTTTTAAAGGGCCTTATGTACTAAAATTTTTTTCCATAGGTTTTATTTTTCTTATCAACATTTGTTCAAGTCATATATATTAAGGGAGGAGGGAAATAAAATTACACAAAAAGAATGTCTGCAAATACAAGTAGTAATTTTATTGCAATATACCGTAGCTAAGTGGTCTGGGGAAATCGGAACAGTTTGGAGCTCAGTACAATTACAACACTGTGGAATTCAACAGAGGGTTTATTTATTATTTTTTTTTCTTAAAGCAAAGAAATAAAAGGAAAAAGAAAAGAAAAAAGCTCCCTTGATGAAAATTTATAACAGAATCACATGACCCAGACAGACGCACACGTGTGTACATACATCAATATATGGCTTATCTGTTGCAGAGAGGAACGTGCAACCTTTTCCGACCTTCCCACTGTTCCTGAACAAGGCTCTGGCCAAGGTGACCGAGAAGCTGAATTCTCCTATATATTTTTATATATTCCTTTTCACTGCTTTGCTGCCGGAGTCTGCAGTTTTTAGGGTAGCACCTTTTTTTTTTTTTCCCCCCCTAAGTGTAATAAAAAAAAATACGAGAGAACACAACAGAAGAAGGGAGACGGATGGATACGGCTCTCCCGGGCCGAAAAGCACCGCGCGGCATCGCCGCTCCCTCCAGCACGGCTTCGCCTCCCTTCCTCGGATGCTGCTGCTCTCTGCTTGGGAAGGAGGAGGGAAAAGACATCATATATAGGCTTTTCTTCACAGTAAATGTGATGTCTTTTCCGTTATGGTGAAAGACCCCCCTTGGCTCAAGCGTTGCTGTCATACTCCAGGCCAAATGTTAATAAAAAACCCACCCCGCAACATCTATTTTCCAGCTGAGAGATCTAACCCAAGGAAAACGGCCAGGGAGAAAAAACAAACGGGAAGAGAAGATGGTGTCAAGCAGGTTGCGAGGCAAAAATGCTGCCTGGAAAAAAAAAAAGAAAAAAAAAAAAAAGCCGTCCTGGCAGAGCCACCGTGGGAAGACCAGGAAAATTGCAGACTCCCGGGAGCGCTCAGCGGGGGCAGGCACCCACACGGCTTCAGCATCGCGTCGGGACATCCAACAAGTACATAAATTAGCACCACAAACATTCAGCGACTGAGTACAAGCTGGTACGGTTATCATCATATCAAATGCATGAATAGTCTTGGGGGAAAAAAAAAATAAAAGAAAAACAAAAAGAAAAAAGCATTTAATACTTTTTCTACACGGGCCGTATGAGCTACTGCAATACAATTAAGGAAAGGAGAGGGTCTTCTACATAACGAACAGGAAGGTGGCATGCATTTATAATCAAAGACTGTAGCAAAAGCCTGCAGTCTGTGTTGAAAGTGGCTAAAAAGCAAAGGCAGGTGGGAGATTGGCCAATGGCAGGGTATCACCAGTGTTGTATTAAAGTTACTCAAATAGATAGCACCACAGAGACATGTAAAAATAAAAAGCACCTTTTTTTTTTTTTTTCCTTTTTTTTTTTTTTTAACACTTTATATTCAGAGACGACAAATGGATTTCCCCTGCCAGTGCAATCTGCCACCGGGAATGGATTTTTTTAATTATTATTATTATTTTAAAAGAATGCCAAAGGAAAAAAAAGAAGAATTAATTTAAAACACATGTGTTAAGGTAAGCAAGTGTATAAAAAGGCAGAGACTCAAAGCAGATCCTGCTTTCAGATGAGGGTTTTGCAGAAATCTTGTTTAAAAGTGGCCTTAATTTCCTTATTTTGAAGCGAATTGTTCCAAAAGGCATCTGTGGCTCGGTGGGGCGGGGGTGGGGGGAACTGGTTTGCCACTCATTGGGCCCTCATCCTGCGCAGCTTCGTGCCTGGGGGTAACTCCAAGCCCCTCCGGATCCAGGCTTGGGGTTGGGAAGAGGCAGAGGCGGTGGGGACGTGAGCCGCCGTCTTCGGTCCCAGGCTAGGATGGTGGTGGCTTTAATACAGAGAGGGTCACATGCATGTTTTGAAGACAGAAACATTTAAACATTTAAAATAATATACAATACAAATATTTACTTACAAACATACAAAAATATAAGCACCTTTAATACATGGGAATAGAGATGCCCAGTGTGACTTTCAGCTATCAAATTAATGGGGTTAAATTTTTGTAAAATATAGAATCACGCGATTCAACAGAGATATTAAAAATTCTGGAAATGGCCACGACGTCTGCTTGCGAGAGCCGATCCCAATCTCGTGGAAGGCAACGAAATGCGTCCGACGAGCTTCGGCAGGGTTTGGGCTGGAACCTTCAAGGTCACTGCCGGCACTTCAAGGTCAAGCTCAACACAGGAGTTTCAAGTTTTTTCCGTTTTTCCTTAGAGACAAACAAACAAACACTAATGCATAGACAAGCGCTCAGTATCGCTTCTTGGCAAGAAGAAGAAGAAGAAGAAGAGGTCTTTGATGGTGGTGGGGTCTGCTCGGTGGCTGTGGAGCAGCAGGGGTGGCAGCAGCGTGGGGACAGGTCTCCGGGCCACGCGTGCGGCGGTCGGTCATGCGATTCTGTGTCTGTCACGGGAACGGTCCTCTCGGTCGGCGGATCGGTAAGTGTGGGTGCGGTGGCACAGAAGAACTTGGGAAAAACGAGGAACAAAACAAAACGGAAAAAAATAACCCATCGCTGTCCAGTTTCAGAACGTGCATGTGGAAAGGAATTCCTTTTTTCTTTTTTTTTTTTTTTTTTTAATTAATTAAATGGCGCAATGAGGTTACGAGGTTGCTCATTTGGAGACTAGTTTTCAGGTGGCTCTTAGCCCATGAAGCAAGCTGGTCCCACCTCGAATCCAAATTTCTGTGACGCTTCTCCGAAGTCATTGAACATGATGTCGACTATAGGTACTTGCTCTACTTTGGGCGTGTTGATTTCCAGGATAGTCTTCTGATAGCCCTTCTTTGCCTGATGGGGAGAAGAGGGAGAGAGAGGAGCTCTGATGATGCCTCCAACCCAACAACAGCAAGTTATCATGAATGAGCATTGACCACTCAGCTGGGAATACGGTGACAATCTTGCCCAGGCATTTTCTGAGCTGAATGAGCTCCCAAACCCAAAGTCCAGCACCCAAACACCCTACGTTTGCCCTGCGGATGTAGCAGACGTGCTCTCAAGTGGGATGGTGACCACTGAGCAAACCCCTGGGAGATGACTGTCCCGAGCCCAGACTTTGGAGCAGAAGAAGCTGCTGCCATGCAGATCAAAAGACACTAACTCTGCTGTCAGCACGTCTCAGAGCTGGAAGAGGAGCCTGGTGAAATTGTTGTGGCTGTGGTATAGTTGTTTTGTCTCCCCGAGGACACGCATGGGTTGTTGAGCAAATGCGAGCAATTTAATTTGAATATATTAGTTTGACTATTATCCGAGCGCTACCCAAAAAGATCACATTTAAAGTTTGATGGAATTCACAAGGTGATGTTGTCTCTTTATCGTGCCTGGTAGCCATACAGTTATTTCCGAAATATAAATAATTATTAGAGGAGCAGAAGCGCACCCGAGGGCATACAAAGCTGCACAAACAAGTGAATTTATGGAGCAGCTTTTGGCTCTACCTTACCCTCTGATTTGTGTGTCTCGGTAGAATAGGCTATATCACAGCTACTGAGAAAGGGCTGTAAGATCAGGAAAAACACATTCAAATAATAGCCCGAACATGAGCCCTGGAGATCCTCCGGCGCCGTTGCAGCAGCCTCCCTCCATCACGGCCGGAGTGCGGGTCCGACCCGCACCTCTGCGGCAACGCTATGTCGGGCAGCCCAACCTCATTTTTCGCACGGTAGAGCTCAATCTCACATATCCTGCCTGTGGTTCAGGAAGGATGATCTACCCCGGTACCGGCGACGGTACAGGAATACAGGAGATGCAGAGCCTCCTCCTGCAAGGCTGCAATAAGCTCCCTCGGCATATTTTACCTCCTTTATACAACCTGCAAGAATGTCTCTAGCGGAGAGGAAGGACTGGGGCATGCCGGTTTGGAAGTGATGCCCAAAGCCCTGAGACAGGAGAAGACATCTCTGTGCCCCACCATCACACCGGTGCTTGTTCAGCCTCTCCCACCACGGGCGCCCGTCGCTCCCACTGCTTTAGTTCTTGCCCCAGTCATTTATTTGCCTGCGAGAAGCAACCAAGCAAATAAATGGGAAGGAGCTACAGTCCTCTTTCCACGCAAATATCCCTCGTTAGGGAGGGGAACGCAGGGCACCTGAGCCAAATCGCTTAAGCCAAAAGGGTTTTCAGCAGCCACATCTGCCTTAAAATGTGCGATGACTGATCTTGCAGCATCCCTGAGATTTAAGAAGGGAAAGGGAGGAGAAGGTACTTTTTACGCAGGACACATTGCGTTAGCAGGAGAGGTGAAGTACTTGAGGAAAAACTTCCCTACGCGACTTCTGAGCATTTCCAGAAGCGGGACGGATGCCCTTTCCCTCTCTGCAAGAGTGTTGAAAGAAGAAGTGATTCTAAGCTGATTTTCCTCATCGCTCCTACAAGTGAAAAACGTGCGTGTGCCAGAACAGAACCGCTTTCATCTCAAATTATGTGGAGGGCTGCTTCTGTCAAACATCTCAATCTTTCCATCCCGTGGGCTTCAAGCGCTGCAGTTACAGAGGGTGAGAATTATGCGTGCTTTTGCACCAGCAAGCTGGCTCTCAAAATAAATGCAAGCAGCACCTGCTTCGCCAAATTTTTAGCTCCCGAGGGCAGATTTTTCAGAGCTCAGTCCCAAATCGGGTATCCGACAGAAGGCGGCAGAAGCCAAGGAAGGATGCTGGGCCCCTTTGGAAACTCCGGCTGCTGCCCGTGGCCACAGTGAAGGCAGAGAGCGGCGCGGGGAGAGGAGGGCTGTGGGGGAACGCCTGCCTCTGGGCAGCAATGTCACGGGGAACAGAGCTAGAGAGAAAGATGCTACAAGTTGCATTTGAAACGGGAGGCCATGTGCGAAACTTTGCCTCCTGCATCCCACAGCAACATCTCAGCTTGCTGTAGAGTCAGAAATGGTTTGGTTTGTCCTTTCCCAGGGCACAGGCGGCTCCTGTGGGGGGAGCAAGGGCTTTGCAAGCCCAGAGCAAACCGAAGCTCCGTGCTGGGGCTCCGCTGGCAGCTCGGGGGACGCTGGGCTGGAGCCGGGTGTACCCCTGTGCCCGGCACAGCCCAGAGCCCTCCCGGGGCTGCACACAGCAGCGTGCCGCAAAAACACTCCAACCAACCCAATGCCAATCCGTCCACGCTTTGCCTCCACTGAAAGCACTGGGAAAAGTTATTATCAAAGCCTGCAAAACTCCCACGCAACTGGGTGTCATCGCTCGTCTCTCCCTGTGTGAGTAAATAGAGTAAGGGCAAAGGCCAGGGGGGATATTTGAAAGAACCGTCGGTTTTGGGCAGGTGCCTTCCTTTACACGCAGCCAGCAATAAAGCACATCAATCCAGTTTCTAGAGGTGTTGCACCTTCCCCTGACCGCGAGCGGGATCACGTATTCCCAGCACAGGCAAGAGCAAGCTCGATGTCTCCCATGCCGAGGACGCTCCTCCAGGCAACCCCATCAGCGGGCACAGGACATTTGGAAGCCATTTGCTCCGAGGCAGACTGTGCTGGACAACCAGAGGAGGGGGACAGCCACCTCCGGCACTGTCCCCTTTTGCAGGGACTGGCCAAGACCAGCTCTGCCCACGTACCGCGCAGCCGTCGAGGACGGCTCGGATGTAGGGGTTGTTGTCGTAGGACATCTCCTCGTCGTTGGAGCCCAGGAAGCGGATGGCCTTGTCGTAGCTGTTGGTGGTGGCGTCGTGCCAGGCTACGGACTGGTAGCAGTTGTAAGTGATGTTCTGGTGGGCCGAGGCGCTCAGGAGCCGGAGGAAAGTCATCTGCACCACTCCGATGGGGTTCCCGTCCGAATCCACGTAGGAGAGCTATGAGAAGGGGAGAAAGGGAAACACTGGGCAGTGAGGGGCAATGGGATGCCTCTGGGGGGCTCTGAGGACCACCAGTCTCACCCATATTTATTACCCCAGGCATGGGGTTCAGTCTCACCACCCCACCGGGGCGCAGACATGGCTCCTGCCACGCTACGGCACGGGGCTGCTCTGGTCCTCCACAGCTACTGAGGGCAGTTTATTTCTCTTGCTGGTTGGGAGCTTAAACAATCAGGCTAATGCAGGGGAGGAGGAGAAAGGAAGAGGGGTTTCAGCGCTGCTTCCAGAAAGGTGCAGTGCTAAGCAAATTTGGGAATACGTGTCTCAAATTTAAGCCAATACTGAGCACACTTCTCCGGCTTTTGAAGGGGAGAGAAAGCAGATTTCTGTAAGGGTTTGGGGCTTTATTTTTCCGTCCTATTTGACATGATTTTCTGACTGCTGTGGGTATTTTGTTCGGCACACACTGGGGTATTTCCCATCCATTTTTCCTGGGCACCAACACATTGGCTTTTAAGCAATCTTTGCACTTAATCTGCTGCAATCCTGTTCCTGCTG
>NW_009650103.1:1959559-1972854 GCF_000708025.1 Charadrius vociferus | reverse complement strand
TGCTGATAAGGACTCCGTGCCACCCTGGTCCCTGATGCCGCGCTCAGCTGAAGGGAAAATGCCTTTGCTGCCCTTAGGGCATGTCATGAAAACCAGAGCTGCTCTGGCAGAGAGCAGGGATTGGCTCCGTTCTGCACATAAGACTCCTTTTCGCCCTTGGAGGAGAACGGTATCTAGAGATATTTTTCTGCGAAACACAATTTATGGAAGCCCACTTCCAGCACCGAGGGGATTCAGGACTTTCTGGGACTTTCTCTCGTAGCCCACCAATGGAGCAAACGTGGCACAGCTACTTTGGATGTATAAACTAACTGTACTTCAGGTGGCATCTCCAGCCATGGCCAAGCTACCAGGGCTGCTGTTCGGTACTGTCATCTAGAGATAGTGGCTTTCTTTAGCAACGACCAGGAGAAAAATACAGGCACGCAAACGGCGCAGTGTTCTTCGAGGTACCATGAAACATCAAGTTGCGGTGCAAGCTGCAAACAGTAGAAGAGATCCATAACCAGACAACAAAATCATGAGCAAAAAGATAATAAAAATAAATAAGTATACCAACCGGTTGTCAGGATACCGTTGCACTGTCCTCCTGAGAGTTAAATATGACTGACCATGAGAGAGCCACGCATGCCAGGAGGAGAGCTACCAGAAAACCACCAGGACGTGGAAGGAAGGGGACACAAAATGCCGACTGCTTGGCACACACCCAGCGCCACGTGGCACTACTGATCTGCAGGACCCACTTCTCTTATTTGTTCTTATTTCAAATCAGTGCCTGGTTTGGGAGCCTGACTGCTTGTTACGGGGTCTCAGTTGCTGCTCCGCCTCTGCAGACTGCCTGAAGACCTGTCCCAGCTTTGCAACTGGAGCCACTGGGAACTGGTTGTGTGCGTGAGGCTTGCTCGAGGGAACGGGGTTTTGCAAAAAATCAATCCTTCCCTGGTTTCTCTGTGACAGTATTTCCCTGTGGCAGATGCCATATGGCTCTGAAGGATAACAGGACAGGATGGGCGGCAGGTCTTGTTAGAGCTATGGGGAATTGTAACACACGCAGAAGGAAAGCCGAGTCCAGCAGAAAACATCTGCAAAACCCTTTTATCCCTCGAAATGCAGTTTGGCTGCATCATGAGAAATGGTAAGAAATCAACTCCAAGTACTCCGTGTCATTGATTAATGACGGTGCGGAGGCACCACAACAAGACGGTTTCTTTGCATTTCATATTTACTGTGTCCTTCTTGCTTTAGCTATCCCCAGAAGAAAGGCAAGCCTCGGCACGGCTGCACACCTCCTGCAAGCACTGAGATTCATGCGGAGTCCCCCCTCCTCGTCAGCAGTGCTGAGCAGCCACGTGGAAACCTTCCCCTCGGCTGCGGGGATCCCCGTGGGCTCAGCCCCCCGAGAGACCGTGTTCGGGCTGCCTGGAAGGCCACCAGGGACCTTCTCCAGGGAGTAACGGGAGCAACGCTGCACCCAGAGGGGAACTCACTCATTCATCCTGCCCATCTACGCACAGATTTCCAAGGCTTTTGGATCCAGGCCAGGCAAATATCTCCCCAGTTTACCAGTCCCATAGTTCCAAATACTGACTGGGGTGAAAGGAGAGTTACTTTTTTTAAAAAATAAAAAAAAATAAAATAAAATCAAACTTTACTTTTATGGCTTGTTTAACAGTTTTGTGGTTTGCTTAGGCAGGTCTTCTACGTTCTGGTGGCTTTTTTTTCCAAACAGAAAACGCAGGACAGTTCAAAAAGCAAGAAAATAGCAACACAGAAAGATGGAACAAAGGGCTCCAAGTAGCACTGAAATTCCTATTTAAAAAAAAAAAAAAGGGCCCTAAGCTCTAGGTTGGCAATTCAGCCTCTAATGTAGCTGGTAAACAGACTGGGGAAAAAAAAGCAGAGAAGATGGAGAAACGGAGGTGCTCATAATATTAACTGATTAAGTGCTCTGTAATTAAGCTATGAGTAGTTGCCCTCCAAGGAGCTACAAGGCTGAAGCCTTGGCTTTGCGGCCTTATTCCATGATGCAGAAAAGCTGCAGAAGCCATATCCTTCTTGTGGGCAGAATCAGAGCAAATGTGTTTAGTGGCGGTGAAATGTGGCTTAGGAAAACAACGCGGTGATTTTCTTTGTTGTTTGCTTTTTAAGGTGGAAGTTCGGGGCACTGCAAGAAACCTCTGCCCTGGGGAGAGGACGACTGCGCGAGGCAGCTCAGCGTGCTCTGCCAGAGCACCTCCTGCTCTCTGTCAAAGCATCTTCAGGGGCAGGCCAGTTGTATCCCCTGAATATTTCCTTCTTCCCTAATTCTCCTGATTTGACTGAGCTCATTATCTGCATCCCACTAATCCTAGAAGAATTGATACACATGTGGGAGATTTCTGTTGCTTAACGAGACCTGGCTTACACTAATCAGTTGCTGCTCTGACAAGGATGCTCTGACATCCCTGACCAAAGCTCAGGCTCTGTGGGAGTGATCTACCCACAACGTGAATGTCCTCTTACGGGACAAAATGCTAGAGCTTCTTCTCTGGTTTACACAGCATCCCAGACTGGTGGGGGCTGGAAGGGCCCTCTGGAGCTCCCCCAGTGCCACCCCCCGCCAGAGCAGGAGCACCTCCAGCAGTGGCACAGGACGGCGTCCAGGCGGGTTTGGGATGGCTCCAGAGGGGGAGACTCCCCCACCTCTCTGGGCAGCCTGTGCCACTGCTCTGCCGCCCTCACAGCAGAGAAGGCCCTCCTCAGGTGGAGATGGAACTGCCTGTGCTCCAGTTTGTGCCCATTCCCTCTTGTTCTGTCACTGGGCACCGCTGGAAACAGACTGTTCCCATCCCCCCGGCACCTCCCTTTAAGGATTGATAAGCGTTGATGAGATCCCTCTCAGTCTTCTCTTCTCCAGACTGAACAGCCCCACATCCCTCAGCTTTTCCTTGTAAGAAAGATGCCCCAGTCCCCTCATCATCTTCGTAGCCCTTTGCTGGACCCTCTCCAGCAGTTCCCTGTCCTTCTTGAACACGTCACTGGCTTGCTTGCTTGCTAACATCGAACATCATTTGATTTTATGACAGTTTTTCTCTCTTGAAAAAACCCCTAATTGTGACTAAGTCAAATCCCAGGCCGCCAGGCTTGGCAAACACGCGCGGCTTGAAAGCAGTGAATTCACATCTCCCAAGCGCTGGGGGTGGCACGGGAGCCCCCAGTGTGGCTCAGCTCCAGCGTGGGAGATGAAATTCTTCTATTGGGGTAAACCTGCCCCAGCCTGGAGCTGTGCAGATTCACCCCCTCAGCCCGGGTACCGGCGGCAGCACCGTGCCCAGCTCCAGGCTGGAGCATCACCTTGGGGGTGTCGGGATAAGGCTACACTGATGGGGGACAGCAGCACGGGGACACCCAGTTTGCCCTTGCCGTACTGGGAATGGGAACTGCTTAGAGGACTCCTGCGGGACGCAGCCCGCTGCAGTGCTGCGCAGGGACAGACCTGCAACAGCTCCAGCGCTGCAGGGTCCCCCGGCACCTCAGCACGTCCCCTCCTAAGGCAGGGGAAGGCTCATCGCCTGCTCCGAGGTTCCCAGTCAAACAGAAACGAAACCCAAGGGGGACGTTTCTTTCCAGTCAAGCAGACTGGAAAGAAACGTCCCCATTGGGTTTTGTTTCTTTTTCAGTATTCCACCTTAAATGTTTTCACTGCGACTTGCGATGGTTATTAGTCCAGCATGCAGAGTGCAACAGGTCTGGCCATACCGAAGCAGATGAGGCGCTCTGATTCAGACTAGAGGGCCAAGGTTAGCCACTTACCAGAGACCCCCGCTTGTATTGACTATACCATGTGGAAGGCTGTTCTTTGGGCCAACGAGCCATTTTACTCTGTAAAATACGACACGGGTTAAAGAAAACAGAAAGCACCAAGATGCATCTTACCAGTTTACCGCGCTTGAATTCACTGAACCAGGAGCCTGGGTTTTCCTTTGGCCAAGAAGTAATTCTAGCCTAGTTTGTGGACGGCAAGGAGGAAAGAGAGAAAGAAAAAAAAAAAAAAAGAAATAAAAAAGAGTTACATTCAATTCCACAAGCAGAGTCTGCATGTCTTATTGAAACTGTCCAACTTCCTTTAAAATGTTTTCTTAATCTTTATACACCAGTAACAAGAGCAGCCGGCAGAGCCCTAAGATGCCAGCAGCATCTCGAGCAGAACAGGATGGCGCAGTGCTGCCCTGGGTGCCCAGCGCTGCCTCGGCATCAGCTTCCTTTGCTAAGGGCTGATGATCTCTGCCTCCAAGAGCCTTTGGATGCAAAACCAGCGGTGCAGTCTATCGGCAGGAGAGATAAAAGGAAAGATAGAGGGGAAAAAAGGAAATATCAATGGTAAAAGATCCACTGATCTTCGTGGGAGGGCTGCGTTGGAAAAGCAACGCTGATAACGGAGAAGGCTGCTGTCACTCTAACGTCAAATCCAGATGCTGTGAGGCTGGGAAAAGCAGAGTGTGATTAGGAAAAAACAGAGTGTGATTAGGAAAAAGCAGCGCGTGATTAGGAAAAAGCCTCTGCCTGCCTCCTGCGTTTGTGCAGCAATACGGGGTAGCACGGGCAGCGCATCCTGCACAGTCGGCGCTGGACCACCACACGTGATGGAGCTCCAGCTACCCAGAGTGAAGCCGGGGCTGACCTTGACAAGAAATGAGCTGTCAGAACATCCTTTATGGCAGCCCTGCCGAAGCAGCTGAATCCCCGTTTCTGAGTCAGAGCCCGAGGAAGGAGCGTGGCTGCCGTCTGCTCCCTTACCCTCCCACAAGCTCCCTCACTTCTGCCATAAATCTCTCCCCAAAACAACAGCAAAGCTATATGCAGGTGTCTTGGGATTGTCTTTTCCTTTCCAGTACGTCAACCATAAAGCGAGTCAGTGTGTTTCTCCTGGGTCTGAAAGGGGATATGGCTTAAACTCTGCTGTGGCTTATAATAAAACCGCTCAGCCAATACTTAATGCCGGTCTGGTAGCTGTTTCCTTTCCTCTACCTGGGAAAAGGGCAGGCTGAAGGTTTTTCTTATTTATGACAGGACTGCAAAAAGTGTAGCAGAATTTGCATTTTGAGGAGCATCGCAGCCTGCGGTCAGAAGAGCAGCTCCACAGCGGAGGAGACGGGGGCAAAGAGCCACTCGCCGAGTCAGCGTGGCAGGAGTGTGGGCAGCTCTAACATCATGGGCAGACTCCGCTTTTTTAGCTGTCAACGTTTTGAGGAGAGCCACGGCAAGTTAATGCAAAGGAGAAGAAATCCATCTCTTATTTAAACAGCCCTACCAAAAACTCGAGGCAGATTTATGTTGTGTGTTATTTGCCCTGTGCTGGCGCATATTTCTGGTGGATGAAATTCAGCAAGCAAAGGGCTTCCACTGGAGTGAACAGCTTTGTCTGCATCTTAACCCAGCTGGAGCGCAACTGTGCCACTGACAGAGCTCCCCCAGGCCGCTTCGCGAGAGTTTCTGCTTGGCCAGTGCAGGAGCTGGTCCCCAGGCGTCAGAAAACACAGTGCGTGGATACAGGACAAAGACGATGAGTATGGTTGAGCTATGCACATCATTACACAAATAACTTAATCAACCTTGTGCATCGGTGCCAGGAAGAGCGCCGAGGCTAGTTGCAATCATTTAGGAAACCAAATACCCACAAGAACCACCAGGAAAAAATGAGATGAGATAAATATTTATCCGCTCTGCCTGCAGGCACAGTAAGGGCAGAGGAGTCGGCGGTGCTTATGCACGCAGACAGCGGAGCGGCAGCCCGGCTGCAGCACGGGAGAGCAGGAAGGAGTTAAATGAAGCTCACGGGGAGCTGCAGTTCCTGTGCCAACATACACTTCTGCCTTTGTAAAGCAAAGTGAAAAAAAAAATAAAAAATAAGGTTTTAGCATTTATTATGCCTGGGAAATCATCAAAGACTTGTCCCAAATCACAGTTTAAATCTGACTTACTCAAAGAAATTCTCTTTGTAAACATACTCCTTATTATTTTAGAAGCCAACATTGTGTAACAAAGAAATGTTCTGGATCTTTAATCCTTACTTGCAACTGTTCAAGTCTCCTGAAATTGACTGTCTATGAATATTCATATTAGGAAACAATCTCTTATCACTATGATACAGAGTGGAAAAAGAGAAGTTGTGTTGACTTACTCCTTCAGATTTCTTATCAGGGAAGATGCAAGTCTCTCCACCAGCTGTGAAATTACAGTAAACTTTGAAAGAGTCCCTGGAACATCCTTGGTTAGGATCAACCCAGTATTCACCTGGATGCACAAGAGGGAAGAGAAGAAAGAATCAGCTCTGTGAAGGAAGGGCGATGGGCACTTCAGCAACCATCTTACCAGCGGTATTTCATCTCTGTCACAGGCTACTATTTATATGTACGTTTTTGGATAGCTGGTTATGTTCTGATCCCACATAATACTGTGGCACCTTACAGGAATAGCTATTTTTCATCATATATCCCTATTCTTAGAATAGAATCGAATATTCCAGTTGGAAGGGACCTACAACGAGCACCCAGCCCAACTCTTCTCTACGTATTCCTTCTTTGTCCGCCACATTCCTCAATGGGCCACCAGGACTGGGGTCTCCCCAAATTACTTCTCTTCCTGCACTCGCTTATATTCACTGTGCGGAGCTGGGAAACCTAAGGTGTTTTTCCCTGCACCCCCTCTTGTCCCGGGACACACCGTCTGGGAAATCAGGGTGACAGAGCTGCAGATCCTTGCAGGTACGCGCTGGGTTATGTTGAGTGCCCAATGGATGCTTCATTTGCTCAATTTCCAGTTTCAAGGAATTCAGCGACCCGAAAATTTCCTCCATGCCATCTGCATAGTCCATGTAGTTGTCGGCATTTCCATCGTCCACCAGCTGGCTGGCGTCAATATTTCGCCTGGTCCTCTTGGAAGCCTGGATGGGCAGCGGCTGGATGACTTCTCCAGGAGGACCCTGATTTGTGGGGAAAGAAGATACAACTTCTCACTGCATTGGCAGTGGGGAAGAGAGAAGAGATGGCCAAAGCAGCCACCAGCGCTGAGAAGCAGCATCACAAGATATACGCTAGACATGTAAAACACTCGCGATGGTACTGATAAAAACACCGGCCGCCAGGCTTGGACGCTGGGTCCATCTTCTCTTGTCATCTTCCCATTAGTAACTTCTCCCTTCGCATCCTGCTTTCTTCCCCAGCATCTCTAAGAGATGCCAATGCATTCCCAGGACTCCTGATGTGCTGAATCTTTGTGCAGAAATCTTCTACTTCTTAACATCACAACACCCATTAAATCTGAACCTCATTTCATACTTCATGTAACGGGTTCTACTTACAGGAGGCCCTGGGGGCCCAGGAAGACCCGATTCACCCTTCGGACCCGTTGGACCCTGGGTGGAAAAAAAAGAGAAAAACATCTGAGTCACTCAGGAAAAAGCACTTATCACTTATATCACATCCCAAACATTATTTCTTTTAATAGTCTCTTATGGCAAAAACTTTCTCCTTGTCCCTTCAGGTACACAAGAGGAGTCTCCTCGTACCCCACCAAGAAAAAGTTATTTTGGTTATTTTTGAGGCTTGGGTAAAATGAAAAGATCAGTTCAACACTTGGGGTTAAACACACAAATTTTGCTTAGGCTTCCTGTGGAAAAGGAAGAATCTTCCAGTGCATGAAAATGTTAACTCTCCAAATCAATTCAACAGCTTTATAAATCAAATAAAATCTTAAAATTAATAAAACATTGAATTCTGCATGGCAAAAAGATGTTAGGAAGTTGCCCAAGCGGAATTTTTAGCTGCCTGCATAGGAGATCTGTAACATGAAGCTTGCTTCAGTGCCGCATTTCTCACGGAGTTCTTCGCTTTTCAGCTTGCCACCTCCCGCTTCACAGTCTATTTTTATTACCCTCCGCTTTACAGCAGTAGGTTTTCTCCTAAGGACTATGCACTGGATTCCTCCTTATGATCTTTGCTGTGCTGATGTTCAATGAAGTACAGTGTGTGTAACAAAAACCTTTCCCAATTATAATTTCTGGGCTTAGACGCCCTGAAAAGGCTGCATTTGCTACAGTCATCTTTGGCTAATTGCCTTAATGCCACTGATGTAAAGAAGTCGCAGCAGGTTACGCACTTAATAAGAGCTCCTCAGCCTTTTCGTTTAACAATGTCTATACTCACTGATGATCCTTTAGCACCTTTGGGACCAGGTGGACCCTGTGTAGAGAAAAATACAGAAAGGAGTCAGTCCATTTCCTCGCAGAGAAGTGTCTCTCCTTAGAGAGACACAGAGTAGTGTTATACGAGGTGGTTTTCTTTCTTAATTCCCTTCCTTTCTGTTTCCACGTTTCACATCCACTTGAGTTCGGTGTGGCTTTTATTTGCCGACACGCAAAAAGCATTTGTGTCAGACCAATCTGTGTCAGCGCTCCGCACTCCTGCCCGGGTGGGGACTGGAAAAGCTGCTGTGTGATTACGGTGAGCCGGGGCTCATCCTGGCTGCGTGCTCAGGACACCCAGCAATAGCGAATGCCTTTGGGCACCCAGTGGGCAAAAAAAAAAATGCAAATAGCAAAAAGTGCAAGAAATCACCACGTGATTGCAGATAATCCAAAAGAAAAGGGGGAGAGAAAGAGGGTGGACTAATCTCCCTGCCTCCATCACGCCGTGTCCCCTGTGCCCATCTCTCAGCTCACGCGTCACCCCCAGTGCTCCTGTAACTCGTTCAGGTGTTTATAATGGGCTCAGCTGGGCACCCCCCGTTCCCATCAGCATCCCCATACACGCTCAGGTCAGGAGGACTGTGCTGGGTGTCTAGGAGCACCAAGGTGACCCCAGATGGGCCGTGTAGCTCCCGAGGAATTAAAACATAATTACTTGTCACATACCGGTAATCCTGGTGGCCCTGGAGGTCCAATTGGTCCAGAAGGACCTGTGATACCCTGAAAAATAAAAGCAGAACAACATTGATTTGCATGCAGAGATGCTGGTCTGTAACTACACAACTAACATCCGCTCACAGATGACCACCTGGTTTTGGAGGACTCCATTCAAATCTGGAGCTCTAACTGGTTTTCAAGCGTGTGCATGATCCAGACAAAAGCGTGACCGGGGAACCTCATGCCTCATTTAGGCACACAGTTTTAAAAATGAGTCCTCTAGATGCATATTTAATGTTACCATCCCTCCAAGTCTATTAAATTCTTTTCATATCACCCTTGAGAATCTGCTTTCCACTAAAATGGATCATTTTGGAGCATCTCTATATGTCACATGTAGAATAAACTACATTAACTTAGAAAATGCTCCTTCAGAAATTAGCAGGTCTCCTGCCGAGGTTGACCACGTCTGCTATGCCGAACCTGCTCAAAGTCAGCAAACCACACAGCTCAAAAGCACATTTAATTAAGGTCTTACGGAATATTTACCTGCTCTCCTTTAGGTCCTGCTGAGCCCTGGGGGCCTGGGAGACCTCTGTCACCCTTTTCTCCCTGCTCTCCTGGCGGTCCAATAAGACCAATTAAACCTGGATGACCCTAGGGGAAAACAGCAGATGTTAATTATGATCTCTTGCCGGGGGTAACTGAACACCAAAGCCACCCAGCAAAGACATTTCTAGGCACAACCCCAAATATCTAAGCAAGGTGAGAGGAGTTTGTAGCTACCCCTGACACCTGGAAGTGGCAGGGCAGAGAAAAAGCACTAGCTTTTTGCAATAGAAAATGCCACAAATATAGAAAAAGAACGGCTGCATTGGAGCACCTGCTCATTTCATGCGCTAACATATATCGCATAAATTTCTACAAGACTGAGAATGATGCCCTAAAGCAAGGCAGGTGTCTGCACCCCACTATGCCCTCTGCTAAAGCGCCTGTGTTCAGGCAGCCCCAACAGCCGGCGCCGCCACGGACTGCAAGGGCTGACGTAGGGGAACTCTGGTCCTCCGCGTCGCTTCGTCGTCATCGGTGCTGGTGATATGGGGATGGGAAATCTGGTCTTGGATCCAGATGGCCGGTGGCACATGCTCACCCACAGCACAACCCAGTTGGACCCTTGGGGCACACTCCCAACTCTCCATCTCTCCTCTAAGGATATGTCCAATGCTTCCACAGTATGAGAGAGAGCACATGGGGCTGGTGGCGCTCCTCAGCCTTGTCCTGCCAGCTGCAGGACCCCTCTACAATGACATTTTCTCCCCACACCCAGACATGGGCATCAGGTCACGCAGTGAGTTCCTGTAGGCCATTCTCACCTTCTCCCCTTTAGGACCAGAGTCTCCTTTAAGACCAGGCAAACCCGGTGGGCCCTTCGAGAGACGGGGGGAAAAACAAAAGAGAGAATGAATTCATGTAAAAGACATTCACCCATTTTAAAACCGCATGGAATTTGACTGTCTGGACATACCATTGGGCCTGGAGGACCATCTGGGCCAGGGGATCCTGGGAGACCTTGTTCACCCTGTAAAACAGTGCAATTCCCTCAAACCCATCCTTCACGACAGCAGTGCTCCCACCTGGGATTATTCAGATTATTCATCTGGCCTCACCCGGTCCCTGTGCCAGGGAGCGTTTGCCCTGGTTTCTCACAGGTGGGTGAAGGCAAAAGGATTTATTTTCCTTTCATGCTCAAATCTCTACTGGAAAAGGGACTTTGCAGCTCATGGAAATGTTATCCCAGAGAGTGGGTGAGCAGAACCAAGACTCAAATAAAACATGCTAAGAGATGATATTCACCGTTATGTTACTTCCACTAAAGATGTTTTATCTGCTGTCAGGCATTTAAGCACAGACAGAACATTAAAGTGGGAGAAAGGCATCTTCCAAGGCAGATGGGTTACAGTAAAGCACCAGGAACAACCCTGCCCAGAAGCTTTCTCAGATTTTGCTCAGTTTGGGAATACTCACAACTGGACCAGGAATCCCTCGAAGGCCATCGGGGCCAGGCTTCCCTGGAGCACCCTGGGGACCAATTGGGCCAGTCTTCCCAGGAGGTCCTTCCAAACCAGCTTCACCCTAGATGCAAGAGGGAGCATGGTTTAATTTGCATTGGGGCATCAAATTATCTTCTCACATACACTGTGGCTGCTGCCAGGATGTCACAGAGTGAACTCAATTCCATGCAAATCCCAGCACCCCAGACTGGTGGGGGCTGGAAGGGCCCTCTGGAGCTCCCCCAGTCCGCCCCCTGCCAGAGCAGGGGCACCTCCAGCAGTGGCACAGGACGGCGTCCAGGCGGGTTTGGGATGGCTCCAGAGGGGGAGACTCCCCCACCTCTCTGGGCAGCCTCTGCCACTGCTCTGCCGCCCTCACAGCAGAGAAGGCCCTCCTCAGGTGGAGATGGAACTGCCGATGGTCACGTTTGTGCCCGTTCCCTCTTGTCCTGTCACCGGGCACCACTCAAGAAAGACTCTCTCCATCCACAAAGCGTGTAAGACTTTCTGTTCATTGAGTTTCCTACTGCTCCCTACCCCTTACGCACTGAGGACATGGCTCCAAACTCCCTCACTTTTCAGCCTTGCCTATTTCTGCTGATTTCCGGCAGGAACTGCCCTTTGGCTGCGAGCTCTCCGGAGCAGGGAGCTTTCCTGGGTTTGGTCCTGGGAGATGAGCTAGCAGAGGACATCCTCCGCCACCAGCGTTCCTGCGGCTGCCGCAACAATTGGATCTATAATTTGCAATCCCACTCTACATTTCCCCACTGCCCCTACCAAAACAATCACGGTCTAATAATGCTGCGTTTGCCCTGGGAAAGGATGTAGGGCACTGCATGCCATATTATTTACAACACATTAAATTGCCAAATATGGCACTTTGTCGTTTCAAAACAAGAAAAACGTTCCCATGACCTTACCAAGCTCTAATTATCTCCACAGAGTTTGTTAAAAGATGAAACATGAGCTTAGATTTGAGGCCAATGGCCCCCAATTCAGGCTAATTTGTTGTAATACACAGAAAAATCAAGTAACTGTCTTTCAAACACCAACGCTGTCAGAGGGTGATCTTTTTGGCGTACAAAGGACATGGTAGAAGTGAAATCCCATTCAGCTCTTACCTTGGCTCCTTTCTCTCCTTGCCTTCCTTCAGGACCAGCTGGACCAGGAGGGCCCTAGAGAAAGCACAAAATAGATGCAAAAGACAATTAGATCACACTGTTCTGAAATGGTCTATTGGAATTACCAAAATGATGCTACAGCCCCAGGGAAGACGACAAAATGGAGACAAATATCTCTGAAAAGCTTTTTAAATTAGCTTCTTGCAAAATGAATCCCAGGGCTCTGCCAGCAAGGCAGGAAGAGCAGGAGGACCTCATACTTGTATTTATTTTCTTTTGGGTGTTAAAATCTCAAAAAAAAATCATGGGATTCAGTTGACAGCTTCCCATCAATTTCCAATGGCATATCAATTTTTTTATTATTATTATTACTATTATTTATTTTACACACTACTGCCTTGCATTTACTGTAGACCTAGTAATAACATTCGTTTCAAAAAGGCAATACAAATACATTTGGAAAAATACTCCTAATCAGCCTTACCCTTTTTCCTGGAGGTCCGGAGGGGCCTGGCTCTCCCGTGGGACCAGGGGAACCCTAGATGGAGAGGGGAGAACAAGCCATAACTGCGCCTCGAGGCATGGGAAGGAGGAGCAAACATGTAAAACTCGAGTTGAGATGTAGAGTTTGTGCTAAGCCGAGGCGTGGGTGGCCGGTACAACTCCCGACACCTCCTCGGGGGTGCAGGTGGTATCTTGTTTTATCCCTTCCCACCATGCAACAACATAAGGCACGGCAAAGTTAAAATGAAAAACTTTGATTTTGTTTTTCCTTAAGTGAAGTTTTGCTTTCAGGGTGTATCACTGAGCAGCCTGGATGGATGGCAGCAGCCAGGCGGACACGGGCAGGAGGGACAGGCATCAGGGGAGCGGCACGGCAGGAGAGGGTGGGAATTAGATGCTGTATGACGTGTGTTAAAAGTCCTTGGACTTGCACATGGAAACCGTGGGCACTCATGGGGAACAGATCTCATCTATCCAGTTACTCACAGTCTGTCCAGGTTCGCCATCATCACCTTTGTCACCAGGTGGTCCATCTTGACCCTAAAAAGGAAGAAGAAAGAAACAAGTAGGTGTATTTAGGGTAGGAATGGAGTTGAGCAGTGTTAGCAGCAGCAGGTGTGGTTCAGCTGCTCTTCATGTCACCAGCACCGTCCCTTCCCATCTCCCGTTGAGAACACCGGCAACAGCAAACGTCCTGTGTCAAATACTGCGGGAATAGCAGCATTCATATAGCCACTG
>NW_009650103.1:1945486-1959516 GCF_000708025.1 Charadrius vociferus | reverse complement strand
CGTGCCAGAGGAGCTGCTGGTGAACGAACAGCATACAGTCATATTTCACAAAATCAAGAGGAGGGACCTAACTGCCCTTCTGTCAGACGAACACTTACAGCTGGACCAGGTTCTCCAGGAGGACCAGGGTCACCGGGGAAACCAACTGGACCCTGCAAAGAGAGAAGAAAGATATCCCGAAATCAGAGATATTGCATCTGGAGAATTGCAGAGTACTAGTGCTTGCTACCCCCGTGCCAGCACAGGGAGTCACCCTATGGAGCAAACCCCAATTCCCTACCCTCGGACAAAATCCCAGATCACATCCCATCTTTGCATCTTCAGGAGTTTCATCCTGTCACAGCCACCAGCTCAGCTCTGCATCCAGACTACGCAAAGCTCCAGTGTCAATGCTGGGACTTTCCCCTACTTTTTCCTAAATACATTGGACAAGTGACAGCGAAATCCCCGCACCTTTGGGGAACGGGCAGATTAGGAGATTTCGCTTTTGCTTACTACATGATGTATAACACTTTTCACATGAAGATCCTCTCAAAGCATTTAATGACTAAAACACTTCACATTCTTCTCTGTACAGTGTCTATTGTGAACTTCAAATGATTCCGAGACCAGCATTCAGATCATCGGCTCCAACCAATAATGCGATATCCCAAAACCCATCTGTTAAGAGAGATGACTAACTCCTCTGCCTCCTCTGCTGTTTCATGCCATCTTTGCTTATCGCATAATAAATTTCTTCAGCCAGCAAGCATCAAAGAAGCCGGCAAGATAAATACTGTACCATTGTCATCTGGTATAAATCAGTATAGCTCTATTGGCTTCAACAGAACTACAGCAATTAGCATCAGCAGGGATCTGACCCTAGAGGTACAACTCCCAGATTCACATAAATCTCCACGCTATTTCAGAAGCTTTGCTCTGGTGCAGAGGACATTGGCAATGCATAAGCTCAAGTGCAAAGTAAACCTACTGCAGGACCTCTCCATAGGGGCGAGATTTCTGATAGCCTGCAAAAGGGACTAATAATTCAAGTATTGCTGGAAGATAGGTACAACTGGGTCTTTTCCTCATTAGCACCCTAAAGGAAGGGGACTAATATCACATATCATCAGAGGAGCAATTCTCTGGCTGGTAAACTATTTCAATTTTCCACAAAAATTGCTGGAAAACATCTTTTCATGCAGAACTCTCTGCTGGGCAAGACAAGGAAGCCCTGCTTGGACAGGAGGGGGTACGTACAGGGCTGCCTTTGGGACCATCATCGCCTGGTGGACCTTTGGGGCCAGGTGGACCAGCAGCCCCAGAGGGACCTGCTTCACCCTTTTCACCTCTTTCACCTTTAGGACCCTGCAAAGGAAAAAAAGGTGTTTCTATTATCCAGAAAAGCAACTTACCGATCTCTAATTATCCTTTAATCGGTTCTGAGAAGGAAGCTCTATTTGTATCTCAAAACATGAGGACATGATTTAGCAGTCCCTTCCCACAAAGCTTAAATGGTGTTCATGTTGTTCAGTCGTGGGTAGGCCATATTCGGTGACTAAACGTTATACTATAAATACCCAGTAACATGGCGATGTGTCACCCGATACCCAAACCAAGGACGTGGCTGGTTCAGTCCCTGCAGCCCCATCTACGTCCATGCCTCTCTGTCACCCCTTGACCCAGCTCCTTGGGGGACACCACTGAAGAAAAGCTCTTCTCCATCCGAGCAAGAGCCGCCCCGTAGCGTACTTACCGGGAGGCCAACCTCGCCAGGAAGACCAGGCTCACCAGATTCACCAGGTTCACCCTGTAGAGGGGAAAAGAGGATGAGCACACTTATATTTCTTCAGGGTGCTGAGTTTTCTGCTGACGTAGCAAAGTCCCTGCACGAGTGTTGTAACAAACTCCTGCGGGCTTCAGTCAGGTTTGTCTGGATGCTTTACCTTCTCTCCTACTGCACCGGGATTTCCTATTCCACCAGGAGGACCCTGTGGACCATCTGCTCCTGGTGGTCCAGATGGACCTCTGGGTCCAGGTGGGCCTGGCGGGCCCTGAGAGAAAGGGGAGGCAAATTTAAGACATGATTCTTGGAGCAACGTCTGTCAGCGATGAAAAAAGACTTATGAAAGCATCTTACCATCTGCCCAACGTCACCTGTTTCCCCCTTCTCACCAGGTGGTCCAGGCAAGCCCTGTGGAGGTGGAGGGGATGAGTTTTAGCTGTGAACATCTCAGGTGGAGCCCCAGCTCTCATTACCCTAAGCGCTCCCTTGATGCTGTAAATTACCTGCAAGCCCACTGGGCCGGGGGGACCAGGGAAACCTCGGGGTCCTTCGTCACCTTTCTGACCAAAGAGGCCTTGCTGCCCTCTGGGACCTGGCTCTCCGTCGGCACCCTACGAGGACAGAGTCTAACACAGCTTGGCAAAGCCACAAGGCAGATGCAAAACTCCATCCCCACCACCTCCTGCCGCAGCCAGCGGCAATGCGCTGCTCACACGTTGGGCGTCAGCAGTGCCAGGCAGAGACTGCCAATCCCTGCAGCGCTCCCCAGGAGATTTTATGGGAGGAAAGAGGATTTCTGCTAACAGGGGACAATACTCACAGCTGGGCCAGGCTGACCGATTGGACCCTGAGGGCCGGTAGGACCTGGGGGACCCTGTCATGGAACAGAAGTGCAATGTCACCGTGAGGAGCACAGAGTAAAAAACTCACCTGGAAAAGGCGATGCCCTTCAACGCAGCCTCCATTAAATGTGCATTGATTCCCACAACAGAGAGGGAGGAGAGGGTCAAGTCTGTCCAGACACACCAGCATCCCTCAGCCCTGGTGCCAATGGCACAGTGGATGTCTAAATGCATTTTTGCTCCAGCAAAGCAATATCACATCACTCGGTTCTATCTAGATACTTATGGGTGATTTATCTTCCTCAGGCCCTGAGCAGCACATAAAGAGCGCTTTGGTGTGCTGCAAGCAACTAGAACAGGAACTACAGCCCAACACCCAACTTTAAGGGCAAGGGCTGCTAATGTTTCACAGATATTTACACGGTACATGGGTGACATGGAAACATCTCGGTGTGTTCCTGGGAGCTGGAAGCTCACACTTCAGGCACTCACTCTTTTTTACATCATGTGGGTATTTGATGAAGCAAAGGAAGATGAAGCAATTGTAGAAAGAAACTAAAATGATATTGTTTTCTGTTTCCAGCAAGTCATACAACATAGCCATGCTCCTCCAGGGCAGCAGCTATGACGATGTCCACCCCACTCACCTGCTCGCCTTTGTCGCCCTTGCTGCCCTTCTGGCCAGGCTCCCCGATCTCGCCCTGCCGGGTACGAAGGGGCACAGTTAGTTCACTTGGTGACCACCTCCATACCTCAACGTGCAAGCAATAGTCCCGTAGGTCTACAACCTCATCCTAAAGATGCCAATTGACCGTAGAAATACCCCAGAACACTCTGAAAAAGGCCAGAGATTTGGCCACTCCGGGTGTAACCAAACCCTTTTACCTCCTAAAACTTTCCTTAGCTGCCATGCGATGCGAGAAGCATCATGTTGCAGACCTTGTTAGCAGCGATGAGTGATTCATCCCAGCTAATGTTTTCTCAGAACCCTCCAGTCCAGAGGGGCTTAATGAGAGAGTGGGGCAAGGTAATTAATTTGGAAAGGCCAGGCACCCACGGGCAGGCCACCTGCTACAGGCTTTTGGGGCGGCTAACTGGATTTCAGCGAGCGGTGTGGCTGGCAGAGCACACGCAGCTGCTGCCGCCCCGATCGGCCGCTGCTGATCCCGCGGGATTGCAAGCGCTATAAAATATCCCCGTGTTACGACCAGCAGCACATCCAACCCCACGCGGTGGAAGCAGCGTGGTGGCAATGGGGCACGTTGGCCCTGTTCCCTCCCAGAGTGACCCTGCGCAGCAGGGAGCTGCTCCCACCTTGTCTCCATCCTCTCCGGGGGGGCCGACGGGACCTGCTGGACCTGGCAGTCCCACCGGGCCCTGGATGCCGTCCCGGCCAGCCGGTCCTTGAGGACCCTTCTCACCCTGGAAGCAGAACAAGCGGGCAGGTGACACAGAGCTCTCCCCCACCCTTCAAACCATTACATCCCATTAACATTTTATTCAGCTGCTAATAACCCCTGACTGTATGGGCACGTATAGCAAAACCAGTTTCCAGCCGATATTTCCCCAGGCTTTCTGTGCTCGCTGTCTGGAACACGACAAAATTTCTATCTCAGGAGATAAAGAAAGAACAAACAAATCTGAACGGTGAATACCCAGATCGCAGCTGCAATTTCACTGCTGTAGCAATATAATCAGATTTAATCTGAACCCTCTGCCATCTCTCTCCGGATGACAAACAAGACCCCAACTAATTTTCATTCCCACAAAACAGTTTGTATTGATTCTGGTCCTGGCTGCCCCCGCACTCAGTGCCTGCGCCCTCCCTGCCTCATCCCCTACTCATGGGGGTTTCTCAGGGCCCCCCGAGCTCCCGCCTGAGCTTCTGGACAAAGGAAAACACCTGAAGTGAAGAAAGCACTTTCTGCTGGCCTCCTGCTTAAACGTCTGCTGGTATTTCTCAGACCTGGAGCCTTCAATCGAATTTGCTTGTTTATAGGAACTGAACAGGGAGTATTTTTCCGTTTCCTCATACGTAATTTAGTCGCATGTGAATCCTGGGTGCTCTCTTCTGAATAATTAGATGCCACATAAATTGCCTATTCATCTCTTCACTGATACACCATATAGGTACTTGGCAGGACGGATGTTCATAAAGCTGATTCACCAGGAAATTCTTGCCTCTGGACTAGCTGCGGGAGTTTCTAATAAGCCAGCAAATGCAGAATACAGGGGCTGATAAACACTTCCGATACCAACAATCAATCACCGTAAGTGTCCTCATGTAGTCTGAAATCCCCGACGCCAGCATTTGCTCGTTTTGCTGGGTCTGAAGCTGAGCTGGAGTTTGAGGCAGGCAACCCCGAAGGCTCTGCAAAACCACTCGGGTGTGAATTAGAGGCTCAGCCTTCCTCCTGGGGACTGTCACGGCGCTGCGCTCTTCAGGGACAGAAATACTCATCCCGGCCCACTCCCTCCTGCCCGCACGTGACATTTCACGCGCGTGCCTGGGGAGCGAAAGACGTGAGAGCGTGCGCGGGCTGGCTGCTGAAGGCTCAGGAGAGGGACCATATGGCAGGACTCAGCCGCGCTCTGCTCCGGCTCCTGCCGAGAGCGGCTCTTTCCACGGGCGCCAGCGGGATGCCTGGGAACGCTGACGCCACGGCAGCCCACAGCAGCCTGCGAAGAGGAGCCAAAACCTCCGCAGCACCTTCACGTGCTGTTCCTTGGCCGGGGCAGGGGGAGGGTAAGGATTTATTTGGGCTCAGTGGAAATTGCTGCTGCCACCGCATCCTTGTAAACAGTGATGGGGTTGACTCGCTTCTCCGGCTAGAGGCCTGTCCCGTGGCTGTTTGTCACTAGGAGGTCACAGAGACTTTCACCTGCTTGGTCCTCATCCCTTCTCATTGCCTGGAGACACTTCAGTCTCTGTGATCACATCCTTTTTTGATATCATGGGTGTCACCAGTGGGGCAGTTGAGCTGCTAATATTCAGCAGTTTGATGCACCCAAGATGAGATAATTCTTTTCCAATTGAACCCCTTCTTTTATTTTTATTTTTTTTTAAATCTTTTATACACCTACCCCAGGGGATGTCTCCATGCTCAGATTCCTACTGTACACATTTCTATTTGACCCACAGCTGTTAATCTTTATACTGGTACTTACCGGGGCGCCCTTTTCACCTGCGGGTCCTGGAGGTCCCTGGGGGCCAGGTCGCCCTGGCAAGCCTATGGGGCCGGCTGACCCCGCGGGACCACGCTCGCCGGGAGAGCCCTGTTGGGAGAAGAAGGAAGCGTTAACTGGAGTATCAAGCTTCATCTCTATGCAGAAAATAGAAATCCAGCAGTAGGATGCTGTAAATGCATGTCAGTAAATGAACACATTTGATGGGGTGACTTCCACGTGATGACTTGGTACCATCAGCCTAAGGGGTCCTGCAGATCTTTTTTTTTTAATTAAAATCCCTGGACGGGCTGGGTTCTCCTCTGGATGGTGCGGGGAGCTCAGTTTCTGGGGGCACGTTATCAGCTTGGAACAAGAGCGTGAGCCACGTCACGGCCAATACAGCAGGGAGGGTCGGATGATGAATATCTCCTTCCAGGAGGGCTGCACCGAGCACGAATCTCAAGTGGGGACAACTTTCAGAGGGAAAGCAGGTGACTTAGAAGCAGAATTCTCGGTGTCCTGAATCATTCCAGTTCTCTCAGCTTGTCACGTATGTTCACAGCTGACACCACAAAATGACTGAGCTATTACACGTGTGTCTTGTCAAACAAAGCAATATCCAGCAAGTCGTTAGTTAGTGCAAAGGAAATAACGGATAAAGCACTGAGCTGTGACTAACCCTCCGTTTTGGCTTGCCAAGCTTGTAAATGCGTTAGGTGGTGCCTGTAAGGGCAAGGATACTCACTGCTGGACCTGGGGGGCCTGGGGGACCTTCGTTGCCTTTCAGCCCTGGGGCACCCTGGAGGGAGGAAAACAAAGTCATTTTGGGAGGTGGGTGCTGCACCTCCTGGGCATCCTTCCCACGGGAAGGACCGGGCAGCCTCTACTCACAATGGGGCCAGGGAGACCTCTCTCTCCGGGGAAGCCTCGCAAGCCGGGGGGACCGTCCTTCCCTGGGAGGCCGGCGGGACCGGGGTCCCCCTGCAACGACAGTGATAAACAGCTGAGGATCTGCAGACTCCATAGGGACCCAACTCCTCCCTCTGGGCTCAAGTCGTGACGAGACACTGCGAAACATCACTTCTCTTCTGAATCATCTCTCTCCATCTCTGGGAGAGACGCAGGTGCCCAGGCTTGCAAGGAGCGGGGATTCAGTTAGGCTGCTGGTCCCTACCTTGGTCCCTTCTTTCCCAGTGAGGCCAGGAAGACCTTGTTCACCCGGGGGACCTGGAGGGCCTGGATGTCCCCGCTCACCCATCGGCCCAGTCTCACCAGTCGGACCCTGAAGAAACAGAGATCGGGGAGAAGGTGGTGGGTATCAGCAGAGCACACAACGAAGGAGGAGGTGCAGGCTATCAGTTTGTTCCTTTAGGTCGCAATGGGATGGAAGATGCTCTTTCTCTTAGCTGTCCCCTGCAGTGCCACCAGGAATCCCTGCAGAGATGTCTCCTTTGGCATCTAAAGGAACCTTGTTTTGGAAGTGGGCAATATTGCACTTGACAGACTAGAGGCATTGGGAACCTCTGGAATGAAAGTGTCCACATAAATGAGATATTATTACTACAATTATTATGCTTAGGGTTTTTTTTCTTTTTTTAAATTGAAAACTTCCTAAGTACTCTACAATCATGCTGATTCTTCCTTATATGGGGCATAAATAATGGATTAGGCTTGTACTGCACGGCAATTACTGACTGCCTCTGTGCCGTACGCGGGCACTAATGGTGACGAGTGTAGCATAAGGCCCAGTGCAGAAGGTTCCCAAGTGGCCCATTTTGGAGGAGGACAAAAGCCACATGCACAAGACTATAACGTCCCTGCACGCTGGTGTCCGCCGGGACGGTGGTTGTAATTCATGTCATGCTGCAGGGTGCCACTTAGTGTAAGTAGAACGATAACATTGCGATCGCTCAGCAACCACAGATCACGCTAACTACGCGCAGCAGAGCCAAATAAAATTGCCATAGAACCTAATTTGCACTTGAGAAGACAGCCACAGCCAGGGAATTGCCCCTAATCAGGGACTTTACAAATCAGGGACTTTACGCTATCATTAAAGAGGACAAATTAATCACTTTCCAATTAAAGAGCAACCTCCCCAGCAGTTGAGGAAAGAAGACTCAACCCAAAGCCAGACCCGCTCAGTCTAGGGCTCTGCCTACAAAACCAGCCCCGAGCCCTGCGTGCCTGTACCGAAGGGGTACGCAGCCTGGTTGTGTAGTATTTCCAGATCGCACAGAGTTCACGGTAACTGAGAGAAAAATAGCCCAACTCTGACAGAATCTATTTAGCGCTTTATATTAAAGAGGGATGCATTTCTTCATGACAACGTGTAACAGCCCTCTTGTATCACTCTTGCACTGCCCGAATGCCCCAGGAGCTGTACAGCCCTTTGAGATCATGTCTAACCAACAAACCAAAAAACCAACTGGCAAGACACGACTCAGGACTAATGATCTGCCTGAGATTTTTGGCTACTTACTACTCAGGTTGTGTGCAGCTGGTCTCTCTCTCACCCTCCACCAATTTTACGCCAAAGCAGCTCTGTTAAGTTCACAGGAGCCACCTTATTTCCAGCAGCCTTCAGGCACGCTGCCTAAATGCCATCCTAACACCTCAACAAGGTGGGCTGGGACCTATTGGGATATTTCCAGGCCAGGTTGGACGGGGCTTGGAGCAACCTAGGCTGGTGGGAGGTGTCCCTGCCCAGGGCAGGGGGGTGGAACTGGGTGATCTTTAAGGTCCCTTCCAACCCAAACCGTTCTATGACTTCACACCCTGGCCAGGAATTTCAAAGCCATCAAGCTTGCTTTGACATGACTTTGCCTTCCCTGGAAGAGGACCCTCTGTGCTGTACAACCTGTGGTCCCAGCAGCTCCAGCTGAGCCATCTGAGCTGTGCCCAACCGGTGAAGATGAGCTGCCGAGGGTTGGTGCAAGCACGAGCATTTGTTTCTTACCTGAGGGCCTACGACACCGGGAGGTCCTGGAGGGCCAGTCTTGCCTTGGAAACCCTGTTAGAGAAAGGGAAAAGAGAGAGAGATGACACTTCAGCCAAGAAGTGCTCCAGTGAGGGTCACAGGCTGCCACCTGACTGCTCCTCCTCTGGTGAAACTACTGACCAGGAACGGGTGGACACCCAAAGACAAAAGAAACCACAACAAAATCAAACAGAAAGTGGAAAATGTGTATTTGTACATTTATACAGGGATGAAACAGAGGAAGAAAAGGGGGTTCTCAAAGCTCAGCTCTGCTGTTTTGATGGAGCTACTTGTGGTTTGGCTGAAGGACTGGACATATATATAAAAAAACTTCCTACGCTCATAAATCCTATAGAGGAAATGGCTATTAAAAAGTCAGAATGTGCCAGTTTCTTCATGCTGCACAATTCTTAATAACCATGTCCCTTCTCCTGCTCCCTGTTCTGGTTTAGGTTCAGCTCTGGTTCAGGCTTAGCTCCCAGGAGCTCGGGCACTGGGTGACCATCTTCCACTTGTGGCACCGGTAGCGCCAATCTCCAGCCCCGCCACAGCCCACAACCCACCAGCCTTGGGGGCTGAGCGAAGCTTTATTTCCTTCATCAACGTCTGTTGAAAGAAATCACAAATGTGTTTCTCTCCAAATGCTGATGAGTAGCGAAGTCTCCATGACAGCTCCTTATAATGACATTTTGAAGAGTGACGATAACGAACTATCACCACCGCAATTGTTTAGCTCTCCTAAGCCACTCTTTAAAAAGCACATTAATTATCATTCTTACTATAGCATGCTGACAAGCTTGAGAAATGTCATTTAGGGCATACCGGCTATTTTCTCATTGCCATAAAAGAGGATCAGATAAATCCCAAGTCAACGGTAATGTGTCATGCTAAAAAAACTACCCAGTGCTATTCTAGCTGTCTGCAGACTACAGAAAACATCCTGTCGTTGATGGGGAAATGGCGAAAGAGCTTTGTGAAGTGAACGTACAATTTAAACTCTTATCGTAGAAAAATATTTCAGCCAATTCAGTGCAGCGCTTTTCTTATTAATCTGAAGAAAGGGGTTTCCTTTTATCCCATCTGAGCCTCGGGCACAGAGCTTTTAGCGTTTTTCTTCTTTTTTAGATCCAATCTTTTTAAATTTAATATGGCCAAATATTTCAGTATCCTTCAGCGTGCCTATTTGTTACTAAAGGAAAAGTAAAATGACGGGGACTATTAGACACAGAGATTTCAAGTCTAGGTTTTCTTGCGTGAAGGTACAGAGTGAGCTAACAAGGCTACTGAGGTGGAAATAGTACTTAATTCATTTTAATGTTTCTCTCCTCGCTTTCTGGCACTGTGTAAGGAAAAGGGGGACAAAAAAGGGACTTCTGCTACCTGGGTCTGCATGTCTGTGTGCATCTCAAGAGGACGCAAGGGAAAGTGATTTTGTAAGCTTGTTGCTGGCACAGATGAACAGATTTTTGGTTTTCTGGAAGTGTTTGCCTGTGATAGGCAAGTTACTGCTGCAATGAGGTAAGAAAGCTACTAAGGAGTACTTTCAGACCCCAAATAATTGAAAGGCCCTTCTCCATTCAGATTCCTGCAGACTTGGAGTTCGATGCTTTATTCCTGTCTCAAAAGTTGATAACAGCAGATGCAAGCAAAGTTTTTACTGCCTCTTCTAATCTGAATGCAGCTGTCCTGGATGTCACAGATAACTCAGGGAAGGAAGACTAAATGTCACAGTCAGGCTCTGGCAGGTGAAAACTCTTCTCTTCACCTTTAAGTTAATCCTGACCTGAGGACTGTGTGCTCAAAAATACCACAATCGTTGCCTTAAAGTCAGTCTTATGGAGTGTAAATAAATACCTGGTGTTGCGCTGAGCAGTATTTGCATTGCCTTGCTTAGCAAATGCCAGGCAAGTTAATTAAACCGTTGTGTGATAAGTTGAGGGCGAAAAATGCATAATGCGCAAAGCCTTTTTAATGCTCATTTGCTAGGAAAGGCAGTGGAGAAAAATGCAAAGCTGAGTAGAGGAAATCGGTGGGTTTTTTGTGGGTTTGTTTTTTTTTTTTCCTGTAAAATAAACACAGAACAAAGAGTCTATCTGCTAACATGCAGCATGCAGTGTTGGGGAGAAGGACAAACCAACAACAGCGAATGAGCTGGATTGGAAACAGCCGAGGAACAAGAATAAACATCCCCAAAAATGCCAAAGAGAAGAATACTAATTACTGCATGCAGAGGAATACGTGGCAGAAGGGTCATTTTTGCTTAGGGTATCCTTCAAGCGAAAAAAAATAAAAAAGGTGCAGAGAACAGACCACCAGAGACGCACAACAGCCAGGGTATCATACCTTCCACATGCCTCATCGTTCTCCTTTGGTGAGAAACAATGATTACATCTGCGCAACAAAACCTTTTAAAATGGACAAAGCAGTACGCGTACGACACAGTGAGGTACCTAAACAGCCAGGAGCCGCTCCCCGGGCTGCAGCAAGGAATTATTGCTGGAGGGGGCTTAAGCAAAACTTGGTGAGGCTCTTGTGCGTAGCTTTGGCTAAAAGGCAGCGTCAGCAGAGATGCTCTCCTCACTCGGGTGACATGAGCGTGCTGCAGGAACCGGTGCGGACAGAAAAACTAGAGCAAAACCATCACACCACTCATCTTGGCCAGGAATTGCCTTCCTCTCAAAACAACCACTGCCAAAACTGGGCTGTAACTCTTACTGCCTCTGTAACTCTATGCAACAGTTCTTGGCGTTGGCCACATGGTGCATCAAGAAGTGAAAAGCGTTTATTTCTCCCCGTTGCAGGTTCCAGAGAAAATAAAACCGCCCCTGACCTAACGCAGCTGGGTGCGGAAAGCTGAGCTTGTGAAGGATGGAGCCCATCTTGCATGAAAAATTTCTGCTCTCACAGCCCTAGAGTTATGTCTCTGGAATAGAGAGACGTGAAACCTGTGCCTCTCCAGCGGACGGAGTGGGAAAGAAAGCACAGAGGTTACCCGTAACCCTCTATTGAATGGAGGCACAGCCTTCCCCCTCTGGAGACCAAAGGGACCAGTGCTTCGGCAAGTCCTCGGGGTACAGAGCCCATCTGCAGGGGCTGCTCAGAAATCACCCCCCGGCTGCTTCTCCACCTCCCAAAAGCAAGCGCCACACCAAGTGCCGCTGCTGACCCATCAGCCTCAGCCAACAACCTCCCACCTCCCGAGGAGCTGCCTCCGCAGCACCCATCCCGGCAGAAACCCAACTGCCATCGTCAGCATCGCTACATCTCTCCATTCTTATTTTCTCCACGCACGATGCACGTGTTGACCTCCACAATCTACTAAAGGGACAGAGAGAGAGGAGTTGGTTCACAGCCTTCACGTAAATCATCATTAGACCGACCCGTCCTGCTCAGAAGAAGGTTGCTTCCCATAGACCATCCCGTGCAGCTGGAGAGACACAGACCTCCGGGGAAACTAAATGCGTGGCCACATCTCCCCAGCTGCATAAAAGGGTTTAGAAAAACCAACCGGCAAGACGAGGCTCAGGACTAATGATCTGCCCAAGAATTTTGGCTACTTACGGTTTCTCCTCTCTGTCCGGGGTGACCAGGCAATCCATCCTTCCCAGGAGGACCCTACAGAAGAAAACCAGGATGAGAAGAAACATGACCAAGTGCTCGGTAGTAAAACTGATATGGACTGAATCAAACCTGGTGCCCTTCTTGCATTAATTCCCATCCATTTTGCAGTGAAATGGAGGTGCTCAGAACCCTAAAATTATATGTCCCTTTCCCATACATCTGCCAAAGGAAAAATTCATCTTACAGGTCCAGAGCGGGAGCGAGCTGTCCGCCACAGGGAAGGAAATCACTCCAAAAAGGTTTCTGAGACCCCCCACCAGTGTATAACAATTGCAGAGACAGAAGCGTTACTCGGTTGTGCCGTCCTCCCGGTGTACAGAGGGAAAATAGAGAACAGAGCAACCATGAAAGATCCTAGCGATATTGAGTCATTAGGAAATGAACATTTATAATCAGCCGCAATTTACTTGGCTATTTAAAATCTTAAACCGTCGGGTTATTATCATGATGGCTCAGTAATGCCTTTTATTGGGTACGTCACCGCTTGTCAGAGAAGCAGCTAAGACTGAGCTGGCACAGGCAATCACAGCTGGAGGGGGAAAGACTTTCTGTATTTCTTTGCGTGCTCCAGAAAGAGAGTTACTTACAGGGGGGCCTTTTGGTCCAGGAAATCCAGTCGGTCCTTGAGGCCCTGGTGGTCCCTGGGATGCAAAACAAGCCAGAAAACATTGTTAAGGAACCTGTAACACTTCACTATGAAATACTGGCTCTGTGTGAACAGCAGATGAGCACAAAGATATGGAAAACCAGCTACTTCCACCCCAAAGAAATGCCCCAAAGTGTGAGATGCAACTGCGTGGGGTCATCCCTCAAAAAAAAGGGCATGGAGAGGTAAGAACGACCGGGCATGTTTAACTGGGTGGTGTGTCCAGCTGCACAAAGCACCGCAAACATGAAGAGGGCCATCAACTGCTTTGTGCCTTTCCCTCCCAGTGCTATGAAAAATAGGTCTTTTCCCATCCCAGCTCAACTGAGAGCACCTGGGAGCTCCCGGCTCACGCGGGAAAGAAAGAGAAGAGAGCTGGTGGCTCTGGGGCCGCTGTCGCGGGCGGCTGATGCTCTTCAGAGCGCTGCTTCCCTGCGGCGGCGGCGGCAGCAGCTCCCCCCTCGCCCCCAACCGTCACAACCAGCAGATGCAAAGTGGGGACCAATTGCATATATTTCCTCCCTGAGCAATTTCGTCGAAAATTTACAAAGAAAACCAAACCCATAAGAAAAAGCAGAAATTGAGGCAAAAAATCATGCAAGTCTCATTGTTTCAGTATTTTCCACCTAGTGTGCTGTAACCTGGGGAAAGCAGCGTGAGGTCCTAGGGCACCACCTCTGCCAGACTGGCTGTCCACACAAAACCCATGGGTGACTTTTCCCTTCTCCCACGGAGCGGTGCTTACACAGGACACCCAAGGTCCCACTCGAGCCTTCCTTGGAGAGCTCAGAAAGGACCTAAGGGCTGTAGGTGACTTGTGAGACCCTCTCTCCACACAAGCACGTTTCACCTCGGACTTCTAAACAGATTTTTCCCTTTTTGCTGCCCGAGGTATGCCAAGCTGCACCCTGGCTCCAGCGAGCCGCCCACCCCTCTCTGCTTGACAGGGTACTTGGTGGGATGCTCACTGCAAAAAACCCCTCGGCACCGTCTCAGCCACACCCACCC
>NW_009650103.1:1942838-1945286 GCF_000708025.1 Charadrius vociferus | reverse complement strand
TGGGGAGCAGCATCCAGCCACAAACAAGCAGCTGCTCGTTCCCCCCACATGGCTTAATAAAAATACAGGAAAGATAACGTCAGCGAGCTCAGGATATTTCCACCAGATAACGGCTTCCCTCTGAGAGATAAATGCCGCCGCAAAGATGAGGTATTTATCAAAAATTCATGCCGACACAAAGCCGAGACATTTATTTTTAAAGCCGGCAGCGCGGTGGTGACAATGTCTTGCTACAAAAGCTTCGCTTCCATCATGCCCGGCGATTGATGGTCACTTAATTGGTCTCTGCAGCAGGTTCTGGAGCCGAGTGTGCCTCCAGATTGGCTGGCAGCAAAATACCTATTTTTCCCAGTGACCAATCGTGGGCGAACAGTGCGCATGCAAAGTGGCTGGGCACGGTGCAAGGTTCTGGAGCCCAGCAGCAATACCTGCCCCTTCACCCGTGGCACACCCTAAGGCCTCTAAGGTGGTTCAAATGCCACTTAAACACCAAAAAATAGGGCTTAGGGGAAGCGTCAGTGGGTCGCAGGGTTGTGCTGGTCCCCGACGCGGGGGTGGCTCCCTCCTTTTCTGGTTGCAATGGGCCTTAATTCGGGCATGCACCTTTTTTTTTCCTGCTGAAACGTGGGCCAACACATTTTTAGGACCTGAGCATATACTTTATGGCTGGGTTAGGAGCCATTCGGCTGGGTAATGAAGCTCAGGGGGGCTCAGCTTTCAAAATACAATGGAGAAAGGAGAGAAGGGAAACAAAGGGCGATGAACCAGATGGTCTCTTATACCAATGCTTTTTGGGACACAATTCCACTAGGGTCCCCAAAACCTTACCTTTGGGCCAGGTTTCCCAGTGCTTCCCCTAGGGCCTCTTTCCCCACGTGGACCCTTAAAAAGACACAAAAGATGATATTTAAGCCTTTCTTGCTACCCACAGCCCTACACTGTGATCACCCAAAGCACCCAAGCACCTGAGCTGCACCGGGTCAGCGAGTCCCCCCACCAGCAACAAGAGGATGACAGGAGCCTTCAGCGTTGCCACTGGAGGTCTGACCTTGTTATGACCTCAGACCGTGTTGACCGGTGAGCCCCAGCCCCAAATCACTGTCCCCCTCTATTTAGCTTTAACTGCTGAAGGCCAGATCCTACCCAGTGAGGACATAAATCAGATGACCCTTTCCCCTGCCCTTAACAAGCTTTCAAACTGCACAAGAATGAAGAAATGGATTGTTACCGTTGGACCGCGCTGCCCCCTTGGACCTGGTTTGCCAGGTGTCCCCTGGAACGGAAAAAGAAACGAAGAGGAGTTAGCGGCCAGCCCGGCAGGCTGAGCTCACGGCAGATGAACCCCCAACAGAGCTCATCAGGCACCAACCGCCCCCAAAGCCTCCCTGGTTCTCACCTGCAATGAAAAGGACAACAAGAAGTTTATTTTTGGCTCCTGATTCTTTTCTTTAATTTCATTTATAATGCTTAGACAGGCCTGGATGGTAACCCCAATGCCCAGAGAACATCTCCCATCTGAGGGAAGGAATCTCCTAAGAAAAAGTATCCCGAGTCCTTTAAAACACCGCAAAGACTTTCAAAAATGAGGCCAACCCCTCGGACCAGACAGTCTCCTAAAAAACCATCCAACACCTCAGAGCCAGCAGAAAGCTCTTCAACTCGGCCACTCCAAAACCTACTTTTTTTTTTGCTGATGGTTGCTGGTCCCTTCACCCAGGTCCCGAGGTGGGGACGGGCTGGTCCTCGCGCCGGCCGGGAGCCGGGCAGGCTGGCTCGCCCCCACGCACACACGCGTTGCGAGACCCGTATTGTTAAATATATTTAAGGAATGACAGCAGCAGAGCGGGGTTCCTGCTCTGAGCGGTTATTTTACGCCACACAAGTCAATTAAGCTGCCCCACATATTTACAAATCTTTCTTCATCGCTGTGAACTTTGTGCTACACAAGTAATTTAAGACCCTGTTTTGCAGCAGCGACAAAGCAGCGGGCTTATGAGATCTGACAGACGCACTCAGCTTCCTCTAATGGGGGACTGTGATTAATTCTGACAGAAAAAAGACAGAGACGGCTGGGTCCTAAATCTGACATTATGTTAAGCTCCATTACCCTGCGCCTAAAAGAAAACTAATGGCCCTCAGCGCACTCCCTGAAAACACTATTTTGGCTCGTGTCAAGTTACCAAAATTCCCCGTAGGTTTAACTTTCTTCTTTTGGACCCGCAGCCCACTATTGTTCCCAATCACCTGTTAGAGGAAGGAAGAGAAAGACTTGCTCTCTATGTAAGGCACACAGAATGCTAAAAATATCGCTTGCCATTTTCTGCCCCAAATCCATCATCTCACAATCTCGCCTTCTCGTATTTGGCGCTCATTAACCAGGCGAACATAAAACAGGAGCTGGAAAACTTTACAATCAACTTTCTTCAAGCTACTAAAATTAGTCCTGCT
>NW_009650103.1:1883640-1942827 GCF_000708025.1 Charadrius vociferus | reverse complement strand
GCTCCATTTAATAAACCCTGCTGGCATACCTTTTTTTAATTAATTACAAAAATCATTTTCAAGTACTCCAGCTGGTTTTCCTTTAGCTACGGGAGGCTAAATTCAGAGCAGGTGGAGAGGAGTGTGTGCCACCTCCCTGCAGGTAGCCCCACACACTCTCCTCCTTCTTCTTCAATGCTATTTTTAAGCAAAATTTTCCCTTGCTTATTGCTATCATTAATCATGCATACAGCACTGTGTACTGTTGCGAAGAATTTATATAGCACTGTAAATGTACACAGACCTATATTTTTCAAATAGGCATACCGAGGGAAAGGCATCTAAATTCAGATTATTTTCTCGGCACCCAAATAAATGGTCTGGATTTCGGTACCTCCACACACGCCCCAGGCTCTGTCAGACCGGGTGAGCAGGGAGATCTATTACCCCGTGCTAATGGCAGAGGCCTATTAGCTCTAAAAATAAGACCACTTATTCACGTCTAACTATTGATTTTATGAGCAGGTTTTGAAAACCTCCAAGCAAGCTCATCCGAGCTCGCCTCCGGCTGTGGGCAGCTGAGGGAGAACGGGCACCGCGACGAGCAGCCGCTCACCAAAACTATTGTGATATTTAACAGCTCACACTTCTCCAAAAACACTAAACATCCTTTTTCTTTTTTTTTTTTTTCCCCATTTTTAACTTTGCCAGCCCTTTCATGCAGCCAAACAGCCAGAAGCTGTGGTTTCAGATTCGGGGAGCACCAAAATTCAACGCTGCCCGCGCTGCCCGCACTGGCTGGTGCTGCTCTTCTGCCTTTGCTTTTCACCTTTTTTATCTTATTTAAGGACTCAGGACGACTACTCGTGTTGCTGAAATAATGAGCTGGAAAGCTTATTTCAATTCCTAGATGATGACGATCGTAAAAGAAACGTGTGATTCATATTATTTCAGACACATAAACAACTGCGTTGAATAGCATAAAGGTAATACCTTGTAAAAAGAGAAGACAAACAAATGATTTTTTGGTTGTTTCAGCTGCAAATTGGGTTACTCCACAGTGCATCGGAGGAACAAATCTAAGAAACCCTCTTTCTTGACTATATGTGGACACGGTCATAAAAACAGCAAATTTAGTGGTCTTAGGAGAAACAGAGCAGGATTTATCACTCCTAACTCAACGAGGCTTAAATTAAGTTGATGGTCTCCCATTTGGTTTGTGTGGTGTGATCCCAGCTCAGTCTATCGTTCTGTACATAATTGCTTTTCACTTATTTCAAATGGGATACTTGGGAGCCAAAAAAAAAAAAAAAAAAGAAGGATAACCAAAACAGTTACTGAAAATCAGTATTTTTGCTACTCTTAAACCGTTTTCAAGCTGGGCTCCTTATAGTACAGGTGAGATTCGTCCATGAAAATCTCTCTCTCTACCCCTCTCTCTCACACGCGAACACACCAATAGAACAAGCACACACTGCTGGACTGGGTGTGGAATGGCATAAATAGTCAAATCACACAATGGAGAGGGAAAAAAAAAATGAAATTACCATAAAATAAAACAACCTATTTCTATTTGACAGAGGTGTGCCAGACTGCGCTCCCCCTTAGGGGTCGGGGTGCCACCTCCTGCCCCTACGCACAAAACCACCCTCATTTCTCCCCAGATTTCTGTCCCCTTCCTTTACCCCAGAGGTTTCGGGGCTGCCGGCTCCACCGCAGCGCTCTCCGGAGCCCGACCTGGCCAAGCCCTGTCGCAGCTCCCGAGCCAGCACGACACGAGCTGCCCCATCTCCCTCCAACCTGGGCTCGAAATGCAAAAACCCCTTGGCAATTCCTAAACCGAAGAAACGCGTGGCATGCCAGGGGATGCAACTAAGCATCCTCACTGCCTCCTCCTAACGGCATGAAGCTCTTTTAGAATAAAAGTGAGCAAACTGCCGATTTTTTGCCTTTTCTTCTCTTATTATTGCTCCATCCTGAAGCTGGGCACCTTCCCAGCACGCCTGCTCCGTCCTCAATCCCTTTTAAGTTGGGCATTGCCAAAACTCAACCAGTTCAACCCCTGGGGGTTTTTCCCATCTCATAAACGACCAGCTCCTGGTACCTGCTCCGCTCCCTGTAAGGTTTCCCATCCCAGCGGTTTGGCTCTCCATCCCACCAGAATAAAATTAGCAGACGGAGCAAGAGGGATGGGGATGCTCAGGGACGCAAAGCACCACGTCTCCGCCCCGCTGCCGTGCCCGTGCCCTGTTCTACACCACCCAAAAATCCAGCCCGAGGATTTTATTGCTGTATATTCGATAAGGGGGGTGGTAATTACAGGGCTACAGTGAATTCAAGGCTGTCATGGCAGCTGCCTTATTCATGGTCTCTCTCCTCCCGCCCGGCCGGAGCGGAGGGAGGGGAGAGGATGGCACATTTGTAGTTCAGAATGAAATGAAAATTACTCAGTGGGGGAAAAAAAAAAAAAAGGGAGGGGGATATAAACCAAATTTCAGTGGCCTGATATTAATGCAGTGCAAAGTGATTTATATTTTCTGGGCTCCTATCAAACACGTCTGTTAGAAGTCATTTGTATTTAAATGAGAGTAAAAAGGAAACTAATTCCACTCGCTCTCCTCACTCCCTCCTTTTTTTCCCTGTGACCAGAGCTGGTGCAGAAAATGACTTTATGTTTGTACTCTGAATCCCCTAATTCAAGCTTGTCTTCCATGAAATAAAAGAAATCACCAGTGTATTTAGACAATCCCTACTCGGGAGCAGAGTCTGTGGAGGTGGGGTGAGAGGCAGAGACAAGTCTGGAGGATGGAGCCCCCACATTTTAAAGGTGTTTATGCATTTAGAATAGCTCCGCTTATTAAAAGGAGGAACTTGTAAGAGTGTTTTCCTCTACGCATTCTGAATCTCAAGTTAGGCTAAAGATGGTTCTCTCTGCTTCTGAACAGATTCACCCATCTCTAATAATTACTGTTAATTAAAAAGCTCTTCGCGCCCTGAGCAAAGTCTGACAGCGCGGGAAGGATTCAGGTTCAGAGAAATCTCTTAAAATATCTGGAGGGAAAAATTTCCAGTGTTTAATTGGAAAGCTGCTGTCTGCAGAGCTGAGTGCGCTCGAACTGGCATCCTCCTCTCCCAACAGCCCGAGGCGGCAGCCGCTTGCCAGTCCGACGGTCCCTGCGCTGGGGACCTGGTCCCGGGCTGCGGGCGGGTGGGATGACCCTTCTTGGAGCAATCCCTTCCCGCAAAAGCAACCGGAGCACCAGCCCGACGGCTGACGGAGCGTTCACCACGTCCTGCCCCGCAAGCTTTCTTTGGAGAGGAGGGGAAAAAAAACCCCCAATAAATCAGCAAAACGGCTTGACAAAGCGGCTCTTACCCGTGTGCCCTTCTCTCCGTTGGCTCCTGGAAATCCTGGGAAGCCGATTGAGCCCTTGGGGGAGAGAGCAAAGAGAGAGAGAGCGGTTTGAGACACCGAAAGGGGCAGCTCTGTCCGTCCCCGCCGGCGCCCGCTGGCCTGGAATAACCCCCAGCGAGCGCCCGCTGACGGCGTTTTGGGTTTTTTTTAACCTCCCTTTAATAAAAACAAAACGGAAGACAGACCCAAAATGACCTCAGAAACTACATTTCATCCAAAAATAACAAAAACTAAAAGAGGCCCATGCCTCGTTGGAGTCACTGGAAAGACCCAAGCCCGTGGTCGTACTGGGCGCCTGGGGAACGAACAGGCTTTGGGGCTTTCGCTCCTAAGTCACTATGTGTTGCACATGAAAATTTAACTCCTGGCTCATTCCTTTCTGATGTGAGTGCCTGGAGAATAGCTGCTGCTGCTTTTAAAATATGAATTAGTTGAAGAAATGCAAAAAAAACCCACCAAACCACCCCACCCTACCCCAGTTATAAAATGCAAATTAAAAAATAAACCATCAACGCCACAACCAGGAAACAATCTCTTGCAGATAATTATGTCTCCAGTGTTAAACAAGCCTGCTTGGTTTTTTTTTTTTCAAGCAACGAACATGAATAATAAAATATCATTCTTAAAAAAAAAAAAAAAAGTTAACAAAAACGTAAGTTCCCAAAGCCTCCAGGGCATGTAAAAACCGGGCTGCAGCCTTAGTCTATGTAGAGGAATTCACAGTTTTAATTTAAAAAGAACATTTGAAAATGGCCCAAACGAAGGTGGGCGTGTAGATAAGACACAAAGGATGTTTGCAAACCTTGCAAAGTTTTGTTTTAATTTCAGGGAGACCCTGATTCTTTAGCTGTTCCTCTTAATTAATTAGTTAACACAAGCGCAGATCTTTGAAGATATAAACCGTAACACACGGAGAAGGACTATTATGCTTATTACCAGTGTGAAAGCTCACACTGAGCCTTTATGTCCGTCACCAGCACAGTCCCACATGCCCTCGTGCGCCGCAGCCCCTGTCCCACCGCACCTCTTCCCACCGCTCTGCAGGAGGCTGAAGCGATGCAGCACTGATTTCCCCCCACCTAAGAGCCGAGAGCTACTTTACCCCATCCAGAAATTTGTCCTGCAGGGGTGGGAAGGAGGGAAATGCTGCCCTTCCACCTCGTCCCGTTAGCGGGGACCGAGCCCTCTGCACGGCACCGCCACCAGAGCTCAGCTGGTGCCCACCGGGGTCCCCAGCACACCCCGTACCTCTCGAGGACTGAACCCCATCGCGTTACCTTTGGGCCCTGCCTGCCCGGGTAGCCGGGCAGTCCTGGCACACCGAGTTTTCCCTGAAACACAAAGAAAAATATGTTAGCGTAGGCAAGAGAGACCTTGCGAGCAGCTTCAGATTTGCACCAGCAGAAAGGGGAGACGCCAAGTGCAGAGCCGTCAAGAGCAAAGCAGACACGACGCGGGTGGAATAAAGGTGTCAGGGCACTGCGATCAGCCTCTGCCTCCCCGGGGGAAGCCCAGTGGGTTTGTGACCACTGTAAATGTGTCAGGGACCTAATGGGGAATGGGTATTTTTTTGCTATTGTTTTTTTTTTTTTTTCAACTGGATGCACCCAGAAATTCGACTGGAGTCCACGCTACTTTCAATTTCTCCATTTTTTTTTTCCTCTGGTCTTTTTTCAAGACTTTGTATCCAAGCAGATAACCCCAAAGAGACCAACGTCTCAATGTGCTTAAGTCATGCTGCTGTAGTAAAACCACCTCCCCTGGGTCTCCTCTGGTCTTTGTGTTGAACAAGTCAGGCCAGCCTTCACACAAAGCTCCTGCAGTTCCTCCTCATCCCTCTGCTCTAAAACTGCCCCCCCCGTGCTGGGCACCCACCTGAGACACCCAAGGAAAAGCCGTTTTTTCTGTTTAACATCCCTGAGCCATTCCATTCTTGAGACTCACCTTCTCTCCAGCAGGACCGAGAGGACCGGGATCTCCATTGGGGCCCGAGCGACCTTTGGGACCTTCAGGGCCATCCTCACCTCGGGGGCCAGGAGGTCCAATCTCCCCCTGTTAATCACAAGACAAGGTTTGACGAGGCAGGCAGGTCTCAGACCCCATGTTTGCTGACAGCAATACCCTCAACAGCTGCAACCAGACACTCCATGGAGCTGCTGATACAACCCTTGGAGAGAGCTGGTCTTCACCAAGAGGTTCAGACGAGACTGTCATTGAGTAAATTGCAGAGCATCGTTAAAGCACTAAGCTTTCATTCGCACAGCCTGGCCATTATCTCCCATAAAAGCCGTCTTTTCCTGTGACCCAATTATCCCATCTACATGCAGTGCCTCTCCACCGAAACAGCCTCCATTAGCTCCGATTGCAACGCACCCTTTTCCCCACCTCCCGGTTCCCAATTCGCAGTTGGATGTGCAAACAAGCCCTGGGAAGTGTTTAATTGAGGGTTGAACCCAGCAACTGGAGAAGAAAGACCGGGCTGGAGCTTTTGTGCTGAAAATCATTAGGAAATCTGAGAATGGAGAGGACGAAGCTATTAACGTGAATTGTTGTGACACTGCACACAAAACAACAGTTGTCATTTTGTCACGCAGGGTAACAGGAGATGCTTCCATGCTGCGAACACAGGCAGCCTTCTTCTTGCTCACCCGAAGCTGGGTGGACGCAAATTTATCTGCAAGGCTCTTGAATACCCCTTGTCCTTTCATCGGTCATCATAAAACACAAAGAGCTCGACGGTGGGAACTGGAGCCGCCAGCTTTGTTTGAAGGAGCTTGTGTCTGTCTGCATTTGGCGAGGACAGGAGTCCCCTCCCTGAGATGCCACCTTCGGTCCTTCTTCCTTGCCGAGAAGTGGAGGCTGGGAAAGTTTCCAATTATTTTAACTGTTCAATTACACAGTTAAACACCAGGAGAGATGGAGGATTTGATTTCTACTTTTACAAGCCTTCACTCAAGGCATTCGTTTTTCCGTTAAACATGGGGATGAATGATGGCAGAGATCTCTTGATCCCCGGGAGGGCTTCAGAGCTCCGGGGGACACCAAACCCCAGGCGGTGCATCACTCAGAGAGGGGACGAGGACAGCCCCCTGTCCCCAAGGGCTGGGTGTGAAGGATGGACAGACCGGCTGCAAAGCCACGGGCTGCAGCCACTGCCCGTATCCGAGTGCAATTTGGGGTTTCTGGTGGTTTGTGTGTTCTACTGACTCTGAAAAGCTTTTGCGACCAGGCAACGTGCCTTGCGGCTAAAGATACGGGTCTCATATAAACCCCTGCCACTGGCAGCTTTCATCGTGCTGCTTCGGTTTCTATTAAAGTGTGTTCCTGGTGACTTTACACTTCACGTTGATGGTATTGAGGCACATTAGGCTCAGCAAATAAAGATGCCTACCAGATCCTAGATGTAATAACGCAAGGGAAAATAGTTACTGGAAATAAATATATAGAATCATAGAATAGTTAAGGTTGGAAGGGACCTTAAAGACCATCCGGTTCCACCCCCCTGCCCTGGGCAGGGCCACCTCCCACCAGCCCAGGTTGCTCCAAGCCCCGTCCAACCTGGCCTTGAACACCTCCAGGGATGGGGCAGCCACAGCTTCTCGGGGCAACCTGCCCCAGGGGCTCACCGCCCGCACAGTGAGTATGATACAGCTGGATCACGCAGTATTCCGAGCAGTCAAAGCAGCAAGACAGGGCCCTCTAAGATCACTCAGTTTTATTTTACCTTCACGGTGGGATTAGCAAATTTAGGGATTTAAAACTGCTGTGCTTGATGTGAGCATGAAATTCCTGAGTTCCTGCCTCAAGATCGGACGTGCCAGAAGGACTCCGACTGGAGCCCACCTTGCTGCCCTCCCTGAGCCACGTTTTCACGGTAACACATGGGCTTGAAAGGCAAAGCACTACAAGGTCATATCGGTCATAGACTCTTACCCGGTCTCCTTTGATGCCCATATCACCTTTGAAGCCAGGGAAGCCGTCTTCACCCTAAATAACAGAAAGGGGTAAAAACAAACAAGGTGTATAGATGGATAAAAAGAAAAAAGGCTTCTCTGGCCTCACTGTATGGCCCCTTCCCAGGAAGGACAAGATTAGGTCCCTGTACCGCCTGTCACATTGGCTTCTCTAAGTCTTTGGTGTGCACAAACGGGCAGGGAAACCCAGCCAGGCTGCGACTGCTGAGGTCCCCAGGGGATCACAGAAAGTATTCCCTACATCCTGTCCTGGCTGCAAGTCAAGATCACAAATCTGGCCCGATGTGAATAACACCTCGCCAGTACTAGGAACCAATTATTTCTGAAGTACAACTGGTTTTATTTTCATGGAGGATGTTTTACACTATGCTTCGAGGCAACCTCTAGGACAGTGGCAATATTTCTTTCAGCCAAGAAGGTTTAATTGCAGAGCTCAAATCAATAATGTATTTCATCCTACAGCAAATCTCTCATAGGCAATGAAGACACAGTTCCCAGAAAGACTTTTAAAGTTTGGAAGGTCCCTGCCAGGATTCCCTAGCTGAAACCGCCGGCTTTGCTGCCGAATTGCTGGAGGCAGGAACGAAGGAACACGGATCTGTTTATGGGACTGGGCAAGATCTTTCTCCACCTCCTGCTTTTCCTCTGGGAGAAACCAATTGCTTCTTTGAGACATGCAGAGATGGACTGTGTTGACTTTCTTATTGACTTGGATTTCACGAGCTGCTCTGATGACCGGGCTGGGCAGCATACCCCGTACGCTGTTATCCAGCTGTAACACACCACAAACCCTTCAGCTCCACTGCATCACTCAAGCTGCAAATTTTGTCAGGAGGAAATCATCCCGATGCCGTACCCTGAGTGATCAGCAACGGCTGCCCCTGCAAACAGCTCAAAACCTGAGGATGCCACGGATGCTCCGTTACTCCCAGGTCCGAGCCAAGACGTGGCAGAACATCACAGCAGGTACCCAGCCCGTACTTGCTCCAAAAACAAAGACGTTACCAGTCCTTCAGGTGCTCAGAGAAAACCCTGTGCAGGACTAAATGCCACCGGGAGCATCCTGCAGGACCCATCTGCAAAAGCGCTCAGAGGCTGTAGAATATCAACCCAAACGTGCAGTGTTGACTCACCTTTTCCCCTTTGGTGCCTTTCAATCCACGAACACCATCTGCTCCCTTGCAGGAGATAAAACAAGATGTTACAAGGGTGTAAGTAAGCTTAAGAGTGAAGAATCATTAATCACGGTGATTTTTGCTTCCTCCGATGTTGACAATGGCATCTCTGCAAATTGTGATGTTCCTAAACATACTGCTAATTGAGTATCAGCCGCTGACGTCTGGCTTTGGGGTCACCGGCGAGTACTTGACAGTCGCAAACCTCTGCTGACTTGATTTGGCAGGTCGGGTTGGTGATCTTCCCAACCTAACTGCAGGAATTATGTTTCCAGGGACAAAACTCACTGTGAAAAGTTTGGTTTCTACAAATAACTAAAAAAACCCCAAACCCTGCCAGCTTGGTGCTCCGCAGTGGTGCCTCTAGCACCCACAAAGGTTAGGCTTAGCTCTGTTTTACCGTGGCTCTCACCTCTGTGCAGGCACTACTTTTTTTAAAGTATGTTTAGGACCAAAAGGAAGAATAAAAAAAAAAAACCAACACGACTGCTGCAGACATTTGTGACATGGTGCGGAAGCCTTCCAAAGCTTCACCAAGGCAATCAGTCCATGGTGTTCATCTCAAAGGTGCTGACTACGGTCAGGATCTGGCCCCTGCTATGCCACCAGGCATCCACACTTCCCATCTATCCTGCCTCTTGGGATAAAACATCACCCTCCGGTACCTACACCAGCTGTGCTGTGCAGTGTAACTCTCACAATAAAAAAAAACAGAAGCTTTTTTTTTTTTTTTAGGAATAATATTTTGCTTGGGGTGTTTTAAATTTTTCTTCCCTTCAGCATGTTAAGAAAAGTGCATCAAAATTTGTGCATCAGGACAGGGTTCTGGTAAGCGAGGCAAGATCTGAAAGTTATTTATAGCTGCAAACCCAATGAGACACATTTTTTTTCCCAGAACTGGAGGCTCATGCAGTTAATAGAACACTGTTTGTAGGAAGCAAAACCTCGTCTGTACGCACCACGGGTTTGGTGCGTGACACACTTTCTCTAGATCCCTCTAATGTGGAACAATTCCTCTTTAGCGGTAAACACAACAGCAAACCATTCCCTAATGGACCACTACGTCTCAATCTACAACCTCACCAGAAATGAGATGAGAGCTTGCTTTGGCTAAATACATCCAGCTTAAATTTTGAAGGCAGAACAAGCAAATGGGTTTCTGCTATTGAAAAAATATACACGGGGGTTTAAGAGGGCTTAAATTCACCTATAGTCAGTCCCCAAGCTGTGTTTGGATCTGCTAGCACAGGTCCCTGCAGATTCATTGCACCTTTGGGATGCAGGATGCATCTGCACCTCAACTAATACATCTCGATGGGCATAACAGCCAGAGCTGGACGGGGAAAAAAAATACCCACCGCCTTCTTATCAGCATGCAAACGCTGCAGGCAGCAGGAGCGAGGAAAGAGCTGGAATTCAATCTAGTGAAAAAGCACATTGCTGAGACGCACAAGCTTCGTCTAACAAGGTTTTGGATCAGGAGCATGAAAAGCTTGCTTTGTTTTAGTAATAGGCTATTTTGTTTTATTAACAAGCCTTGTTAAAGTCTTCACATTCTGGCTGAGATTTACTTTGGTTGTAAAATGGAAACGATTGGAATGGGACTGAACCATGCTCACCAAGAATTAAAGGAGAAATCTCTCCAAAGCGCTGAACGATGCTTGGAGGGGTTACTGGAGAGCAGGGGACTTGTAGTCCTCACGGCCTACGAGAAGACACTGGACCAATGCTCGCTCGAGTGGTAAATACACTTTGTCACTGAGGTGGCCCTAAGTGCCCTGGTAGAGCATTGGTGCCCATTGGCAGTGTCCACCTCCAGCACAAGCTGGAGAACTCAAGTTGAACAAGCAACGCCATGGACACCGTTTTCTGTGTCCTCCTTACCTTGACTCCGCGGGGTCCTGGATAACCGATGGGGCCCTGAGGACCTGGTGGACCCTGCGGTGAAAAACACGCAAACAGAAAAACACATCAAAAATCAATACGAAGGTGCAGCAATAAGGAGAATGTGTGGAAAACGAGTGGAAAACAAATATTCCAGCCACCTGGTTCCTTCAGACCGGGTGGAAATAGCAGCGGCCACCTGAAAATAGCTCAAAATAGCAACAAGCGCTATAGGGACATCACCTCGAGCAGGTGCCTGAGCCGAGCCAACGGTAAAGGTCTGTATGATAGGAAAGGAGGAAGAGAAGAGACAAGACAGCAACAACTTGTCACAAAGGGGATTTATACATAAGGTTGACGATTTGTATTTTGGATTAAAGAAAAGAACAACTTCTCTGAGAGAAGAACGTGTTCTCCTGCTGTCTCCCCCTCCCAAACCATCCTGGTTTCACAGTAACGCAGCAGAGCCTGTGAGGATGGTGATCACAGAGAGGAGTTATTGCTTCAGGCACAAGCCTCGGGGTGATGTCCTTTGGCCTCAGCTGTGTGGGAGAGGAGATGCTCACAAAGCTCCTTTCTGGCACCGAAAGCTGCAAATTCCCAGGGACACCACGAGCTGTGCTGGACACGGTGCCCGATGCACACCCCGCAAACACTCCTTCCCACCCTCACTGCCACACTGTCTTATACCCACAAATAAATCACAGTCTTTATTGAACCCAGTTGGCTTTTATTTTGCTCAATTCCCTAACTAAACAAATACCCTCCCACTTCTCCCAGCCTGAGATGGACCGTTTTTTCCAGCCTGGCAGCCAGACAGAGCCGACAGGTCCAGCAGCATCCCAGTCCTCGCACCAGTGTCAGCTGGAGGAGACCTGCAGCACCAGCCCCGCTCCAAGATCACCTCCCTGAGGTTTGCCAAATATCTCCCAGCACGAGGAGCGCTGGCACAACCACTTATTGGCTTCTTATATTCTGCAGATCCCAAGGTTTGAATTTTCAGCCTCATGCGCCACCGGCCGGACAAACAGTTGCGGCGGTGGGCTGTGCTCCGCGCAGCACCCGAGCACGGCACGAGCGGACGTCCATCAAACCGGACTGCGCTCTAATCAAAGACTTTTGACAAACATAATGTTTTTCAACTGAATGGGACACAGCGGGAATGCAGATGGTAAATCTCCTGGACAGACAGAAGATGACTGTATAATTCAAGGACTCCCGCCTCCAGCAATATTATCAAATATATTGTTAAAGAGGGACTTTGAAGGGGAGGGGAAGAAAAAGGAAGACCAGGAATACAAAAAGTGTTCTTTTCTGCATTCCCTGTGCCTGAGGGATATTTATTTGTGTCTGATCAAGAGAAGTTTCCCTTCACAATTTCAGTTGTGGCATCCACTGGCCTACGGAGTGCTGCTTGCCAGGAAAGCTGGGAGGAGCTGAGGAAGGACCGGCCCAAGCACCAGAAGAGACTCCCAGGCAGATGAAAGCTGGGCTCAGCTTTCAAATTTGAACAGGGTTTGCTTCTTGCCACCTCCACTGACCCACATCCCCCGGCTGCCCGGCCATCCCCAGAGCCGCATGGAGGTCTTTTCTCCATCCAGCTACCATGACCTTCCCCTTAGCTGTGATGAGGTTGACACCTACCTGACTCCCCTTCTCTCCAGGAGGACCTTCCTTGCCAGGATGACCCTATTCAGAAAAGAGACAAAGACAAGAGGGAAACGGGTTTAGTGCACATCTAATGCTTCAGAAGCCAACAAGCTCACTCAGGCTGCTGTGATTTATTTGTAAGAGAACAGTTATGCTCCAGGAAGGTCTTACTGAGACAAGTAGCCCCCCTGAAGCCAACTTGCAAGAGTAAGCTTTCCCCAAAAGGAAAAGAGCAGCATTTGGGTCTTTGGTGGTATTCCACCTGGTTATGCTACACTTTTCACCATCTTTCAGCAGAGCAGCACAAACCGTTTTGCAATATTCTTCACATATTAGAACACCTCAGTGAGTTCAGCAGCAAGCAGCATATAAATTTTGCAGATAGGAAAACAGATAACATTAACTCCGTGTGTGAGCCAACTTGTGAAGGTCACAAGATGCCCAGACTGGTCAAAGCTCCTCATTAATTTCCTAATTCCTAGAGTCCATTACAAGATCTCATGACAAATGCTCAGCTAACCTGCATCCCCGTTAGACGTCGGCTGGCTGGACGCTGGCCAGCATTCCTCTTGGGATTTGATGCTGAATAACTCAGCATCCAAGAGCTTCCAACACATTCTCATTCACAGCCTTTAGAAGCCTTTTGCTGGGATTGCAGTCAGTGAAAAACAAAAGCGTGAATGGCCTCAGATGTAGCTTGGAGGGTTAGTGAGAAATGGAGGAAATCCATGAAAGTAGTTTTTAGTGCTGATTTTCCTACTGTCGGAACCAAAATGGAGCCAGGATGGAATATGGCAACGTCTGTAGAAGAGCAATAAGCCCCCCGCGACGGCGCTCGCTGCACACCCAAGGGACCTTTTAATTTATAAAGATGATGAGAACACATACAGCTGCTCTAAAGCCAGTAAGACCTTCTGCACTCAATGGTTTCTTTACTCATCAACTCCCTTCTAAATACACAAATTACTTTCTAGCAATACAGCAAGTAAAATCATAAGACTATTTTCCATCATCAGTCTTCAGAACAGGAGTGTCAGACAAGCTGGAGCTCATAAAACCCGCTGGTTTAATAAAGAAACAAAATGACAGCTGTCATTTATACACCAACAAAACGTAGGAGAAAACTCAATCTGAATTTGTCTTGTGAGTTTAAATGGCACAAAGAGCATCAGTGCACAAAGCGGGTCATGTAACTGTGCTTGCCTTCAGCTCCCGATATCTGCACCCAGGGGAGGCAAAATAGAAGTGCAGCAAGATTTCAAAAGCCTTTGTCCACTCTACACTAGATCACCGCCATTTGCAAAACGCCTGTCTTCATTACTGCTACTAACATCAAAAAAGGATGAGCAAGTTGGTTGGCTTTTGGAGTGAGATGTTGCAGGCCCTCAGGGATTTTCAGGTATCTTCCAAGACCAGTTTCCACAAAGAGAACATGGGCGGGTTTTTGTCCTTGGAAAGAGCAACCCATTTGTTTACAATCACAGAATCATAGAATGGTTTAGGTTGGAAAGGACCTTGAAGATCACCTAGCTCCAACCCCCTGCCCTAGGCAGAGACACCTCCCATCAGCCCAGGTTGCTCCAAGCCCCGTCCAACCTGGCCTTGAACACCTCCAGGGATGGGGCAGCCACAGCTTCTCAGGGCAACCTGCCCCAGGGGCTCACCGCCCGCACAGGGAAAAATTGCTTCCTGATATCTCATCTAAATCTCCCCTCTTCCAATTTGAAGCCATTCCCCCTCATCCTATCACCACATGCCCTTGGAAAAAGTCCCTCCCCAGCTCTCCTGGAGCCCCTTTAGGCACTGGAAGGGGCTCTGAGGTCTCCCCTTTTTCGCCTTCTCTTCTCCAGGCTGAACCCCCCCAACTCTCCCAGCCTGTCCTCCCAGCAGAGGGGCTCCAGCCCTCCCAGCATCTCCGGGGCCTCCTCTGGCCCCGCTCCAGCAGCTCCGTGTCTTTCCTATCTTGGGGGCTCCAGAGCTGGAGGCAGCACTCCAGATGGGGTCTCAAAAGAGCGCAGCAGAGGGGCACAATCCCCCCCTCGCCCTGCTGGCCACACTTCTTCTGATGCAGCCCAGGACATGGTTGGCCTTCTGAGCTGCGATCGCACATTGCCGGCTCATGTTGAGCTTCTCATCAATCGGCACCCCCAGGTCCTTCTCCTCAGGGCTGCTCTCCAGCCATTCTCCACCCAGCCAGGATTTGTGCTTGGGATTGCTCTGACCCAGATGCAGGACCTTACACTTGACCTTGTTGAACTTCATGAGATTGGCATGGGCCCACCTCTCCAGCCTGTCCAGGTCCCTCTGGATGGCAAAAAAAAAAATAAAAAAAATCCTACAAACTGTCTGCAAACTACAGAACTACGGGTGGCAAAGGACCTGTGCCCACGCACACCCACACGTGCTCAGCTCACAGCTTTCATACAGCCTTCGCTCTGCATAAAAATAGACCCGGCCTCTTCTCCAGCTGAACTTCCCTGGAGGCTGCTGTCGGAATTTCACATGGAAAGCTACAGCCTTAGAGATGTTCTGGGCTTTGCTTTAGCTGCTCTGTTGACTCAGCTAACAATGGTACGCATGTTCAAAATGCCCTCCGTAGGAATGGTAATCCCAGGGTGGGAAATGTCATTTTCTTTGCCATGCTCTGCATTTGCATTAGTGGAACGTAACTATTTTACATTTGTCATTCTTGAAACCAGGTGCCTCTGAGGTGTGTAAAAATGAGATCGGGTTTAAAGGACAGGGATTTTTAAGACCAATTTCCAGAGCAAGGAGCAAACAAGGTTTCAAGTAGGATTAGGAAGAAGCTGCAGGAATACAATATTGACATGCAATTTCAACCTGTTCTTATCACCGTTCCGCAGCAGTGCCCAGCGGCCCTGAGCGAGATGAGGACCACCCCGTATGGTGCTGCCATACGCATAAACACACACACAGGAGACTGTCCCTACCTCGGTGATCCACCAGCCTATGTAAAACAGAGAGAAGGACCAGGAGAAGGGCAAAGAGGAGCCCGAAGGGAGGGTGAGAAGTGCCTGGTGCTGCGCGGTGAGGCCGAGCAAAGCTTGGAGCAGGGTCGGGGCTTCTCAAACTCAAACCCTTCAAGCCAGCTGAAACGTGGGCAGGCTGGTGGCTCACACGCTTCCCAAGCCCACGGTGCACCCCAAGGCGGATGGGTGCAGGATGAGGCCCCGCAGCCCTGGTGCCAAGCAGAGACCCAGGAGAGGACGACTTACCGGAGGACCATCTGCTCCAGGCATGCCAGGAAGACCAGGTTTGCCCAGCGGCCCCTAAAAACAAACGGAAAATCAACAGCTGCAATGGTCAGAGTCTCCAAAACAGCAGAGGATGGCGCTTTTCAGACACATATCTTGCTTTTCCCAGCTCCAAAAGGCTGCAGAGAGGTGAGTCTGTCAGAAAAGCTGCTGGGCCTTGTAGGACTCTGCTTATGTCTGTGGGCAGAGTTGTTCTAGCATCCCGGGGTGCTGCAGCATCAGTGCAGACAGGCATGATACAGCAACGAGAGCTCCGCAGGGGACGCCGGAGCATGAGGCATCGAGCCGCCGTCCTGCTGAGCGGGTACGATGCTGCGCAGGTTGGAGGCTATCAAACTATGGGGCTCACTGGACCAAGAAGTGCCCACTCTCTGGTGACAAATGGCAAGGTGATTAACCAGCAAAGGACTAGTGGAGCTGCCCCACTTGGCCGTGCCTGCTGCTTTAACATCGTTCAACGATTACCTTTTTAATTAAGCACGCCCCTGATTTCCCACACCACCGAGGAGTGCCACCGCTGCTGCGAGCGTGTGACTCAGCAGTGAGACCAGAGAGGCCGTTATCTGGCAGAACTGCTGATGTGCTCCTTTTGCGGGAGAATTATCGATAATTTGAGTCCACCCCACGCTGCCAACACAAGCAGGGGATTCTCCCGGGGCGCACGCCGCATCCCTGCTCGACGGGAGCTGAGCAAACGCCCGGAGAATTGCTCCTCTGTAGGCAAAACTGTCCCCCTTGCTTAAACCCTGATGGCCCCGGGGCTGCCGGGGGGAACCGAGGTCGGCACCTACGCCACGTCCACAGCCGCGGAGACTCAGGGAGAGCTGGCGCAGGCCGGGAGGGGGCAGAGGGAGGGGATCCCGGCTGAGCCAGCCGAATCCACGGGCTCTTCCCATTACCATCCCGCTCAGACTTCCAGGCATTTAGCCCAGAGAAAAAGACAATGTTCAGTCCCCTCCGAACGTTTTACCATAGGCTTTCTTCAAAATGTTTCTCTTAAGATGGGAAATGAATGCAAATATTATGAATTAGAGGTAAACCGTGTTTTCTTGTCTCTTTACTGTCTGGAATGAGACGCATTAGACTTTCATAGACACGGCTGCAAGCAGATGTTGCATATGGGGCAAAGGAGCAGCTGAAGTAGTAAATGCATATTAATGGTAACAGTTGTCTTAAGTCAGAGCTGCAGTATTTAAACGTACTTTCTCTCCTGGGGGACCGATGGCGCCTTGTGGACCTGGAAGACCCTGTAAAAAGAAAAAAAATCTAGAGTCACTAAGGAACAAGTTATTTGTTCCAAGTACGTTTTGGCAGTGCCTCAGCTGAGCATCATTCTAGTGCCTGCGACGGCTGGGGATTTCCCCGGCTCCATTCATTCTCAACATGTCTTGCAATAGACGATAAAATTCCATTTTTGCACGGCATGCCTCCGCCGGAGAGCTGCACTGCTCCGCCGTGTGCAGCCAGGCTCATCCCCAGGATGGAAACAGAGATGCTCTGAGGAGCGAGACTTGCTGAGAGCCGTGGGGAAGGCTGACAGCAAGGCTTGGACATCTGTATTACCCATCTGGCTCCAGAGCAACCGGACTGTGGGATGCTAAAAATCAGGCATGAGCCACAAGAGGCGGCTCGGCCGAAGAGACTCCGTAGACTTGGGTTTGGCTATGCAATGCGGCAGCAAAACCCAGGTGAGAACCAGGGCGGGGATCTGAAACTGGGAGCACTTTCAGGAAGATTTTGGGTCAGCAATACATCGTCAAGCCAACTCCCAGCGAATCCCTTCATTGCTGGTCCCATCGCTGGCAGGGCAGCGAAGCCTGTGCAAAATTATCCTTCCTTTGTCCTACCCAGAGAAAAGGAGTTTTCCTCTTACCTGAGCACCTGGGTTACCCTGCTGTCCTGGGGGACCCGGCTCGCCTTGAGGACCCTGCGAGGAGAAAAGGGCAGAGCTGACGGCAGGAAAGGCGAGAGCGGAGCTGGTGCTGCCTCGGGCACCGTGGCTCCCGTCCCCTGCACAGCCCTGCGCCCTCGCACCGCGTCTCCACACCCTCTCTAACCCACCGCCGGGAATCGAGAGCTCCTGGGAAAGGGAAAGTGCTTCTCCCCCCGGTGGGATGGGGAGGGGTGAAGTTATTTCAGGGCACACTCACTTCTCTGCAGGGCCATGCAGCCCCAATTTGCTGAGCAGGGCTTTAACGCTACCTGGCTTTGCACGGGCTCTTCTGCAGGGAGCCCACTTCATCCGCTTGGTACAAAGCATGAGGCACGTAAAGATATTTTTTTTCCTCTCAGTTAAATTACTATATTTTGATATTCATTAGGACAACACACATCTCAATGAAAGTGTTTGATCTTTCATGGGGAAATAATGTGTAATTCCATCAGAAATTACAATAAATTAACATCCATGTGCTGTAGGAAGATACCTTCTGTGGTTTTCACAGGCTCTGATAGGAATCTAGACCAGGCTAAAAAGCTATTAGCAAATCTAATTTAATAGAGTACATTTTAGTGGGGGGTTGGAACTAGATGATCTTTAAGGTCCCTTCCAACCCAAACCATCCTATGATTCTATGAGTCTATATAATATCTGAACTGTCTGTGAAATTTGCAGTGAAAACTTACCACATTCCCCTTGGGACCTGTTTGTCCATCCATACCAGCCACACCCTGAGAAAGGAGTTAAAAAACAGCACTGAGAAAATACCTTGTTACTTTGCACCACAAAAGCAGAGAAATCCCCATAAAAATAACAAAATATCAGGAGGCCCTTTGGACCTTGTGGAATGGGAACAATTTTCTAAAGGTGTCTGGTAGAGCAGCCAATTCCACAGATTCAGTTTACACTTTAAAAAGTCATTTCAGTGTTTTCCCCACTGGGTTAACCTGCCTGCGAGGCAGAATCAGCACCAGGTCGAGTAAATCCCGGCTAAGTACCGCGGCCCATCGCCTCCTACAGTGGGCAGGCACGGAGTAGCAAATGAAAAGGAAAAATTGGACAAAAGACCTCACTTGGGACGTGAATACATCATTCAACGAGGCAGCGGGTGAAGCCAACGGGGCCGCACTGCCTCGTGCCAAAATAAGGATCTGACCACAAAAGGCAACCGAGGTCAAACGTAGCCTGAGCATCTTCATTAAGGGGGTTAACATGGCACATGGTTAACTGGAGATGTGCCGCTGGCGGTTCCCCTGTCACCGTTTTGCTCTGGGGCAGGGTAAGGTACCTGGGTGTAACGGCATGCTCGTGGGAGATGAGACAGTTTTGGAGCAGATCCTGAAACCTCATTAAATTTCAGCAGGACTAGGAGCTCAGAGGGAAGATGTCTTTAAATTTCAGCAGGAGTAGGAGCTCAGAGGGAAGATGTCTTTGTGTCCCAGGAGTGGTTAAGGGCTTCACAACGCTCACCATTAAACGCTGACCCCTTTAGCTCTAGCAGCAGCCCGAGTTTTGGGTTTTAAGTTCTGGGACTTCAGCGAGCTGCAGTGATTTACGGAGAGAGCCTTTGCCTCAGCACTTCCAGCAGCGCCCGACAGGTAAGGTGACTGTCTCCCGAATAAAAAACGGCATGTTCTTTCCTTGGCTTTCGCCCGAAATATGAACAAACTGCTTTAAAGTCTCACCAGCCCTCAGGCAAAAGTTAATAGCAAAGCCACTGTGCTAATAACTCTCATTCTTCCCTTTCAGCCTGAGTGAGGCATTAATATTTACTCAGGTGGGCCAAATCTTGAGCTGCCGTAAATGGACGTGACGCCACTGAAAATGGGAGAGAATATGGACTTTCGAGACCTAACTTTTTTTGAACACCACTTGTTTTCATTGCACAGATGTGTAACATTATGCAGCTGTATTATCTGTTTAAAGACTAATGGGGACAGGCTATGCCTCCCGGGAAGCTCAGCTGCCTGTCTGAGGAGGGCACCAGCCCCGGGAACTCACCGGTGGCCCCGGGGGTCCCGGCGGCCCCTTCGGTCCCAGCAGTCCTCGGGGTCCCTGTTGGGGGAAAACAAACGGGATTAGTGTTTCCAGCCCCTCTCTGTGCTGCCGTGAGCGTGGACTGGGGTGAGCACGTGCACGGCTGAGCATCGGAATTACACGGCAATGACTTTGCTGGTTTTGCAACAGCAGCAGCTTTCTTGGTTTACAAACCTGTAAGAGAAATCCTGCGTGCACATATCCTTGAATTACAAAGATAAATAATATAGGCACAGACATTTATTCTTTGGATTGGAAGAAGGCCCACTTAAAACCAACTATTTTTTATTAATTTAATCATATTCCTGGATTACCCTGTAAAGCACACAATGATGCAAAACACTTTGCAGCCAAGTCATTCTAGCCGGGAAGTATTATGAAAAATGACCTGGTGCCACTAATGGATCATTAAGGTTAGCATTTCAAAATCTCTCCAAATTTCATTTTAATTATTGACAATCTATACAACTCAGCAAGGCGGGAAAAGGTTTTCAGCCTGCAGCATAAATGTACATTTTCAAAGGCATTTGGTTCTTAAACCTTAACCAGTCGGGACTCCTGGTATCATGGTGTTTTCTTTCCATTTCTAGCATCCTCACCGGATTTAACCTCACGTCACCTCCAGGCAAACGGGTAGGATTGGAGCATCCTATTGAATAAGCCACCACATGGCAGAAGATTTGTATTTGTTCCATAGGAAGATTTGCAAATCACAGCCCAGCATCTCCTCTACCTTGCGCCTCCAGGGAGGTTTGTAGGAAAAGGAAAGGGATGGGGTCTTGTGTGCACTCAGCTGCAGATCTGAAAGCTCACCTTTTAAACGCGGGCCCTTGCTTAAATTAGGCACCGTAGGGGAACTCTGGGTATTTATAAGGATGGCACTCATTCACTGTCACAGAGGAAAATCGTTCTTGATTGATGGGCAGCTTTATCTGTCTGCCCAAATATTATATTCTCCTTTTTATTATGCAGAGAGGACAGAGGAATTAAAAAGAAATGTTATAGGATAAAATAGGAGACGTTAAGAAAGTATTTGATCTTGGAGACTGCGGAGACTGCAAAAAACGCAGTTTGCAGCAAAAACTGGATGCATCGACCCAGTGGTCTGTCCCTGCCACCAGAGACCTTCACGGGCTAAAACCTTGCACGCTGAGCCCCAGCAGAGCAGAAACTCTGCTTGTATCAGCTGGTGATAGGAACTGGAAGGAAATGGAGCAGGATGAAGAGAAACAAATTTTGAAGTCTCACCATTAAATTTCGAAAGACCCTCTTTTGGCTCAGGGCCGAGAAAAAGACAAGCATGCAGATTTAGGGGATATATATTATCGACAAAAATTTCCTATAATGCAATTTAAACCTTTACTCTGGCCATCACAGATATTTTTACTCGTGTTGCCGAAATAAAAATAAACCTCTCTGCATGCATTATCATCATTTAAGTTCCTCTTTTGTTACTGTGTTACCTGAGCACATAAACGCTTTTAAGAAGTTAATAACCCATAAGTTATTGCTTAGACATGTGCTAAGGAGGATAGCTGAGTTGATTAATCTTTCCCAGAAGTTAATCAGACATCTCGTCTATAATTTAGTTCCAGTGAGTCCATAAATGCCAACCCTTCTCTTTCTGTCATGAAGTGTGTCCAACAGTTCTCATCAATTACGCTCAGGCCTCCACGCTGGGCCTTAGAACAACAAAATAAGACATTTTGAAAGCAAGGCCGATGGTAAATGATAGATAGTTAATGTTCTTTTCATAACAAAGGAAATGCATTTGGGATGAAATAAGCAGCCAACAACCCTACTATATGCAAAAATCTACAGACAGCCAGAAGCAGAGTTGAGCATTGCCAATAAAGTCAAAAATACTCGGTATCGGGGGAAAAAAAATGCTTTCAGAGTCTCAAATTGACAACTCAACTGTTTCTTTTCAGTGGGATATTCCCTGAAAGCATTTCTTTGGGCCAGCCAAGAGAATTTTGTCTAACCCCACTAGCATCTCCTCTTAACCTTATCAATCCCAGGAACCCCCTGCTTGGTGAGCCCTGCTCCAGCTGCTCCAGCAGTGGCCGCGTGTGGAGGCCCCAACATTGACAAACTCTGCAGATTTACGAAGTTTCGTGCACTGTGAACGGAATACTGACCCCACTGAAATCAGGGCTTAAAGTGCCCCTCGAGCTCAATCCTGCCAGGATCTCATCCTGAGATTTAAAAGGGATCACTCACACCGCACAAAACAAAGTGCGCAGGTGAGAGGGCTGCGTGGCTAATGGCTACCGTTACCTGCACCATGGCAGACAAAACCTTTTCTCATTAGAATTTGCTATGAACACTCACAAAAACTCTATTTCACGTATGTTTACCGTGCATAATTTCTACCCCTGCCTACCTACCTGAATCCTAAATAACACATCAAGAAAAAAGATACATGCAGGAAAGGTGTAAGACCAATCTAAGCTAAGCTTTACATTTGAAATTATAGGGCTTAATTTCCAAATGCTAGCCAGGGAGCAATCACAATCGATGGGAATTTCACTCATTAAAAAAAAATACAAAATATAAACAAAAAAAAACCCAGAAAATATCTTCTCTTCTTGGTAGCCATTATCGTAGTGAAAAATAAAGCAAACCATGGTTTTTACAGCAAAGACAACTCTCTAAACCGTTCATGAGGATCTTCAAGCAAGAGAGGTCCCTACAGGACCTCACAGGTCTTGCTTAGCACCAGCAGAGCTGCCCCACGGGACCCCTAAACCACTGTTATCACATCAAAACATTGACCAAAGCCATGCTGCTGTACGTCACGCCAAAGGAGGGGATACTCACGGGTTCTCCAGGTAGACCTCTGGGTCCAACTTCTCCATCATCTCCCTGCTCAGCAGCGAAGGCACAGAGAGAAGCAGCAAAAGAGAGAGAACAAACCAGTTATATTTCAGTCACATCACAGGTGTTTCATTCTTGTTAAATAATAATCACAGAGAAAACCAGCTTCCCTGGAGTAATAAAAGGGTAGCCGTGCATAAGGAAGACCTCGTAAGCCCCGAGACTAACACTGCGTGTGCAGAATTTACCAGGGATTAGAAATGCTGTAAGGATACTTCATAATTCATGTCGATGTTTATAAAGATGGATTTTGCTAATAGACAAGATATTGTAGAAACAATTCAGGGCATGCAAGTCAATAACCACAAGATTTAGCACCAAACGGAATGGCGAGCCAGCATGGGAGTGCTGCCCTGGGAACGTGATTTAGCCAAATTAGGGCTCCTCAGCTAAGCCAGAGGCAGCAAAAGGGTAATTCTTCATCCCTCCACTCCCATCTCCTGCTGATGCCCCCACAGATCCCCTGGGAGTTTTAGATGGTGCTTCCCCCGAGTTGCTTTTAAATCATCCAAAACCTGAGGCTCCCTCTTCGTAAATCAATCTCAGCAGCCAGCCCTTGTAAACCCTCCTCTTCTGATGATAAAATTCATGCTCTTCTTCCCAGCTATGCCCTCCGAGCTTCTCTCCTCGCACACTTCCAATGGTTTCTTTTTCTCTTTAGGATTAAAGTTCTCCAGACACTCGTTCTCCCCCCGCAGGACACAGGTTTGGTCTTTTCAACTTCAAAGCACTTTACGGCCGCAACTAATTAATCCTCACAACCTCGTGGTGAGGAAGGTGTTATTATCTGTGCTTTGCAGAGGAAACAAATAGCCAAAGGTGGAAAGCAAACATCATGGAAGGGAATTAGAGGCTGGGAAATCCACACTCGCTCCTCCAATTAAACCTCACTCACTCCTCACAGCCACGGCTTCAGCATTTTCAATCTCTCCTCTTAAACCAGCCATTCCGGGCTGGTAATCACTTAGTTTGAGCTTTGCTAAAGGCCTTCGACTATTGACTAAATAGCGTGGAAGGAGAAGCGAACAATTTAATCTTCGATTCCCACGACTGTCTGGAATTTCTCTTCCCCAAGCCCTGCTGCAATTTGCTGGGTGTTAGAAAATCAGAAGTGACAGTTTGCTCACCTAGAGCATGAGCATTTTTCTTGTGTTATTTTCTTCTTTTAACAAAAACTGACTTTTCTGACCAGATCTTTAAAACCAAATCCTTTTCTCTTTCATTCCCATCTCCTTGCTGCGCTTCCCTCTGGCCACAGCCACCCGCAGCATCCCCCGGCCACAAGGACCGGCGGCAGACGACATGCCGGTGCTCACGCGCGGGCTGCTCTTGCCATGTCTCTGGCTGATATTGCATCTGCTTCTTGTTTCCAGCAGTTAGTTAGGAATTCAGAAGACTGCCAAATCCAGAGATAGACTTACCCTCTCCCCATCCTCTCCGGGTGCCCCCGGGGGTCCGTGGGGGCCTGGCTCACCCTATAAAGGAAAGGCAGGGAAAGCTTCAGAGAAGGCAGATACGCTCTGGCAATGGAAAACATTGGGTGACGTTGATAAACCAAGCAACGGGCTCGACTTTTCTGCCTGCCCCATGTGCTGAAGGTACTCATACCCTCAGGGGTCCCGTCCCTGTGCTCTCTGCAGCAGCAGCCCCTCTCCACCTGCCCAGGGCACGCGTGGGCTCCAGCACCGACAGACCGACCTCCTCCAGCGGCCAGAGCTCACGGCATTTACTGGTGCCACTTCGGCAGCGGTCTGGGAACCCAGCAGGCACCGTGGCTCCTTCAGGAGAGGAACTCGGGCTCCACACGCAGTTATTACTGTACTGTATGGAATGCTATTCCATTTCTGGCTGATTAAGCATCTCTCTCAGGCACCGTCTTCCCTTTCCTGTGTAGCTTGTAATCACGACGCAATCTCCGCTGTTCAAACTCTCCCCTGCTTTATGTAGCAATGGCTGCACTCTCTGGGGAGGGGGGGCACGAACAGCCTGCCAAAATAACCAGCTTCTTCCATTTTTTTCCCCCCATTGTTTAATTATAAGGCAAAGAGAAGAATCCCATTATGTTTTGGGCAATTTCCATCCGCGACTGCACTGTCTAAAAGCAGGTTTTGCTTCTTGCTGTATTTTTCAGTCTGAATTTCATTAAGGTGATTTTTTTTTTTCCCCTCTTTCCAATTTCAAGCAATCCCAGAAGGATCTTGCAGCTTCCTGCAATGTGAACACTGATCCTGGGAGGGATGCTGTGGCATCCTGCACGTTCTTACAGGACACTTTCATCCTCTCCTAATTGCACCATTGTGGCTCGTCCCCAGCAATAGCTGCCCCCCTCCCAGCACCTCCCAGCCACCTCCTCCCACCGAGGTTTCATTGCAGATGGTGGCCAGAAGACAAGCGGAAGATAACTTACTCTATTTCCCTTCTCACCAGGTAAACCAGCCAAGCCATCAAACCCTCGGTCACCCTAAAAGAAAAAAAAAAAACAATTTAGTACTCATTTCCACCTGCTGTTGAATATCTTCCCAATTTGTTTCTTTTCTATGTCAAGAAAGGATTGATTTTCTCCGTCAGACATTCGGCCTTCACCTCCCATCAGACCAGTGATGATTTCAAAGTTATAGATTTAAAAAAGGAAAAAGCTCAAAGTCATTTTACCTCCTCCCTCTTCCCCCAGCACCCGCAGTTTTAAATGTTTTTCCATGTGGATTTCAAAGCTTCTCAGGGTGACTTCTCCATGATCTAAAGCATCACCCTTACGGACAAGTTCTTCTAGTCCAACTATTTATTTACTTATTTATTTTTAATTCCATGGAATTACAAACGACAATCCACTGGTGAGTAAATTGGACACCAGTATACCCACACCTGCCAACAGGTCCCCAAACACCACCCTGAGCTTTTCTGCAATCCAGCCCATACATCCGTTTGTCCTCCTGGACACTCTGGGGAAACAAATATATATACAAATAAATTCTGGAAACTGTCTTAATGAAGTCTAGGTCAGAAGACAGATCTGTTTTGACCTAAACAGGAGTGTCATCAGCTGGTAAATTTGGTGACTTCACATGGATGCAAAAGATGCATCTCCATGCCACCCTCCCAAAAGTGAGACCAGTTGTGAGATCGGGGGTGTATAGGGGATATACAGCCCCAAACCACTGATACCGGGAAGGCAAACCAAGGCAAGGATGGGTCCCAGCCATTCCTCTTTTCCTACACATCGCCAGGAGCTCCTGCCACTGCCCACCGCTGGAAATGCAGCTCTGGGCCAAACAGAGCTTTGGGCATCCTTCCGGGGAGCACGACGCCAAGTCCAAAACAATAAGCTCTGCTAAAAGGCCGGGCGTGTTAATTTGTGCTTGGCAGCGTGTTGAGAAATTCATGCAACCTGACACTGGCAGAGCCCCAGCGGTGCTTGCCAGCATCTGCCTGCAAACGGCCGTGCAAATGTCCCCCAGGTGCGCTCCTCACGTCCCCTGTCCAGGTCCGTGGACGCTCCCGAAGGAAACGGGCAACGTTGAGAAATTCAAGTGTGAGGAAGGAAAGGCAAAACCCTAGTAGTGCTGAGAGCAGGCGGGCAGCAGGAGCGTGTCTTCCTGGGGGTTTTGCCCATGCCCACGCTGCTCCTCCAGGTTGGTATGTGGAGAGCTCGTGGTGGACCTGACCAAGCCACAAACCATAGAATCACAGAATGGTTTAGGTTGGAAAGGACCTTGAAGATCATCGAGTTCCAACCCCCCTGCCCTGGGCAGGGACACCTCCCCCCAGCCCAGGTTGCCCAAGGCCACGTCCAGCCTGGCCTTGAACACCTCCAGGGATGGGGCCTCAACAACCTCTCTGGGCAACCTGTTCCAGTGCCTCACCACCCTCAAAGTGAAAAACTTCTTCCTAATGTTTAATCTCAACCTGCCCTCTTCCAGTTTATAGCCCTTCCCCCTCGCCCTGTCGCTACATGCCCCAGTAAAAAGTCCCTCCCCAGCTCTCCTGTAGGCACTGGAAGGCCGCAATAAGATCTCCCCGGACCCTTCTCTTCTCCAGGCAAGAGAAGGCTTGTCCCTTGTTCCAGTCTCCTCTGTTCTGGGGGGAAACGGGGACAGGCATGCACAAAGACATCTTTTTCCCAAAAGCCTCCACTCTTTGGAAAAGAGAGAAGACATGGGGGTGTTTGCAAACTGCGGGTGACGCTGTCCCCTGACACCCAGGGCAGAAGGCAGCAGGTACCACCCAAGAGACAGAAAAGTCCCTTTTTCTCTTTAAAGAGGTGAAGTCACTTGTATCTTCACATACTAATGGTATGTGAAAATGGTACCAGCTCCTCCCTTCCACAAATCCTTTACCTACTGGCAGGGAAAGGAAAGCCGGCTGCACCCGAGCGGCTCAGGGGACAGAGCAGCCCGGCCGAGGTGCACCCAGGGCAACCGGCAGCTCTGACCTTTGCCAGGTCCCACAGCATCGCTCTGTCTCTGCTCACAGCAAATTTCCCTCTCCTTTCCAGCGCTGCTCGTTATTCTGTTTCCCTTCTTCCCTGGCATCCACTCCTTTGAGGGCAGTCGACGCTCATTAAAGCACTTTACTGGATAAATGATTTGCAGTCTCCTGTCTCTGTATCAAAACCCCCCATCTATTCCAGCTTTAAGTATCCACATAATAAAGTACTTAAACCTTCTAATACATGATTCCCTGAGCAAACTTTCTCTGCATTCAATTTCAGCGGAACAGCTTCTTTCTTGCTTGATAATACCAGCAGATCACAGCCAAATGAAGGGATTTTGTCTCAAATAAAAATATAGAGCATTAAAATTCCTCACCACGCCTTCTACATTTCCTCACCCAGTTAATAGGTATTATTCTGGTAGTTATATTTTAGGATGTTTCCAACTGTTCATTCATGTTTGTTTTTCGTAATTGGGATTCCAAAGTATTTGTTCTACAACTGCAGCCAAGGGAGCATATTTCATTCTTAAGAGGATCCAGCAATTTTTAAAAGTTGCATTAAAAAAAAAAAAATGGAAAAGAAAAGAAAAGAAAGATTGCTATTCTGCCTTCTAGGTGTGTGTTTAATTTCCCTCTCTCAAACGCAGAGCCCGTGACTTCACAGGACTCACTGGACCATTTCAACAACCTCCTCCAAGCAAGGTGGGCTCCTTCTGCCAAGGGTCCCTCAGTTCACGCGCGCTCAGGAGCAGATGCAATTTCTAAAAGCACACAAATACGTGGCGTTACCTTCGGTCCCGTCTGGCCGGGCATTCCCCGGGCACCGTCGCTGCCAGCTCGTCCCTGCAACAGAGCAAAGCAAAGTCAAATACAACGGGTAACGCCGGACCGTGGAGACATCTGCTCTCTGGTCTGTGTGTGAGTGCAGTTTGATTTCGGTTGGAGCTCGCCGGCGGGGGAGCAGCTCCCCTCGGCCAGGGAAAAAACACCGCTCTGGTTTTGAAGCAGCATCCCGGGCTCAGCCTGGCGCTAATGAGGGGTGTGAGACAAATGGCAGCGAAGTTGCTTCACACTACATGGGATGCCGGGAGATGGCCATTGATTTTAATTTGAAATAATGATCTTCCAGCACATTTTAAGACATGCTAATGATGATGTTCGCAAATTGAAATGAGATAAATTATTTTGTTTTAAAGACACAAAAGACTTTGTTTCTTCCTCTGGCAAGTTGAATCACGACAAGCCAGAGGATGGCATAAAATAAAAATCAGCACCGAGGATGTCGACAGAGCAAGCGAGCTCGATTTATACCAGCTCCCAAAACCCTCCCGGGGACTGGATCCTCCTCACGCGCTACCGAGACCTGGGGACTGTCCAAACCAGTCCAGAGCGTTTATGCAGCTACGACCCCAAAGTCACAGAGTCAAAAAAAAAAAAAAAAAGACAAAAGAGTGGGAAGCGTGGACTTGCAGTTCTCCCCACACCGCCTGGCTTTTAACTCCCATCCTCATTTGTGTCTGCCCAGATGGCCGGCGAGGCCCTGGACGAGCCACCGGCTGGCCACCCGCCCGCTCGCTCTTGTGCAACGCTCTCGGTGCTCCGAAATTGTTTGGCAGCAGAGACAGTTTCTAGCAGGAATTGTAGTTAATGCAGTCGTCAGCGCAGCTCCCAGGACACTCACCCTGCGGCCTGGTTTTCCTGCTGGACCGGGAGGACCCTGGATGCCTCGTGGACCCTGCGGTGCGTCAAGGAGAGAGGAAGAAATGCCATCACCCAAAGGCACGACAGACGGACCCAGTGCCTGCTGGCATCGCTGAGCAGGCGCTGCTGGGGCTGTGAAGGTCACCGGGGCTATGAAATGGCATGTGAACACCTCGAGCAGAGCCCGTGGTTCAAAATACACAGGAAAGGCTCAGGAGTGAGCATCTCTGGACAGGAACGGCACGCGTTTATCTATGAGGAAGCCTTTACCCTGAGAGCAGATCCATGTGGTGGAGACAAATCACTTCCCCCAGCATTAGAAAATGGGAACTTTCCCTAAATGCAGGATTTACGGCTTGGAGGAACAATTTCCTGAGCATTTGCAAACTCCCCGCATTCCAACCTATCTCGTACTTACAGGACTCCTCCGCAGATGTCTTTGCAGCAAAGGACTACCACCTGCAGAATTTTACACTGTTGGCTTAAAATTATGCCTTGAGTCTGCATTTGGATACTTGAAGGGACATTTATATGCAAAACAGATGTTCCCACACCTTCCTACTTTCAGCTGACACTGGGTTACTGAATCGCTCCTTCACAACAGCCTCTAAAGCAGCAGCGGCCGCTCCCCGCCTTCGCTTCCCCCACATCCCCCTGGTCGCCCAAGTTGCCCATACTCACCTGAGGTCCCATCTCTCCAGCTTCTCCCTTTAGTCCTCCACTACCCGGGGGTCCCTTTGGACAGAGAACATGATTTATTACATTTTTGCCCAACAGAACCCTTCATGCAGGTAACCCAGAGCATCCATGGAGCCGGTGCCAGCTGGGTCTGCTCTGTCCTCGCTTGCCCATTCACTTACCATGGGGCCCGGGCGCCCCGTCAGACCCATCGGACCCGCTGGTCCTCTCAGCGCCAGCTGCAACAGAAAGAGAAACGTTGCTCAGTTGGTGTCTCTGCTTTGTTGCCGCAATGGGACAAAGCCACCGTCGCGTCACCAGCCACACGTTCTCCCCACACCCACAGAACCACGAATTCCTTGGAGCAATGTCCACATCCTCAGTGAATTTACCCGAGAACATCCAACCTGCTGCCCCACCAAGTCTTTTCTGCATCCACCACTGGGCAAATCCCCCAGATGGTGCGTGGGTCTGCTGAGAGGACAGATGGACCTACAGCCCGTCTGCCCGCAGGCATCCTCCCCCCGTACACCGGCTCTGCACCGTGCACGAGAAGCACAAACCCCCTCTGCAGATGCGCATAGTCACACCTTACCCAGACCCAGGGCAAAGGAGCTACCCGCATTTAAACCAGTTGAAAATCCACCTCTGCAGGTCAGATCCCCTATTCCATTATCACGTACAGGCAGAATTAAACGACCACTCTTGGCAATAAACTATTGAAAGTAAATGACAAAACTTTGCCTGAGCAGGCGACGGGGGTTTGTTCACATATATTTATGATCCCAGTTCTCTTTAGGAGAACTTTTTTCTTTATGATCCTATAAGTTCAATTTTGGAGGAATTTTTTTCCTTTTTTTGGTTACAATTTTTAATATCCTACACACAGAATGACAATTCTATTTGTAACGGGAAGCTTTTAGCTCAATAATTAAGGAGTCATGTAACCATGCATCAAGTTAATAATTTCCATGGTGGGTAATGGGGCTGGTCCACACTTTAAAACATCACTTGGACAATTTGTTCCCTCGTGACAATTCAACACTTTAAAAGAGTTGTAATTATCCGTGTACTCCAGTAATTAAAATCTACCCGTGATTGCACTTGGAATGGCATAAATATTGCACAAGTGCTAGATTATGCAGCATCTTTTTACAACACCCCATTAAAAGGGAGATGCTCTGAAACACTGCCGGCTGGGACAATGTTCAGTGCCTAATAAAAGCCAAATTTTAAGGGAATAAATCAACCTAATAATGCAATTAACAACAACGATAACAAGAAAAACAAACCCCCCAAAAGAAAAGAAGATATTCCCTCCCCATCCTTTTCCATTCCTTCCATATCCTGTAACTTCCCCACAAAAAAAATATGTTATTTATTTCCCTTTCTGCTTTGGTATCAGGGGTTTCGGCTAAGATCGGATTGACAAGAGGTTGAAGTTAAACAAGAAATGGATTTTTGCCTTTGTGGAAATATTCAACTTTTCATCCACAGCCCAAAAGTCACCCAGGATTTGCTTGTTTTTTTAATTTTTCCCCAAAATGGAAAATTAAAAAAAAAAAAAAAAACAAACCAGCAAAAACTAACCAACTAAAAACCACCAAAGGGACTTTGAGTGAGGGGAGGGAGATTCTTTGTTTTTTCGTAACAGTCACAATTTTCAACAGGCAGAAAAAAAAAAGAACAAAACCAGAGAGTCTGAGAAAGCAGATGCTTCTCATGAAATGTTCATCTGGTCAAAATCCCTATTTCCCAGCAAAATAAAATGCTGATGGAAAAACTGCAGGCAGCCTTGAAATTAAGACTGACAAGGTAACACCAGAAACATAATCCACCGATATTATTCTCAGAGCAAGGTTAATGGACAGGAAAATGCAGTGGCTGACGGCATCAGGGCCCTGTATTCTACCTGAATACGTATAAAATCAAACTCCTTTGTAAAAGGGGAGTTGGACGGAGAGCAGAATAGCCCCAGCTAAGCCAAACCCTCCTTATAAACCCACAAGAGCCATGTGCCACCCAGCTGGGTGGAGACCCCAATGGACTTCATATCATTCGAGGGTAACATAAAAATAGGCTTTTTAGCCTATTTCAGCAGACTGGCCCAAAAAGTCTGTGCGAAAGCATCCCCCAACAGCTCTGAATAACAGACTGGCTACACCCCAGCCACACACTCCAGCTGCAGACAGATGTGGGCTTCAGACCTGAGGGGCACACCTGAGCTCTGGCCCTGGGTGACGGCATTTGGCAGGGAGAGGAGCAACGCTCCCAAAGCCGTGTCCCTTTGCGAATTGCCTCCCTAAACTATCTTATATTTTCCCCTCTACTGCAAGGGTGTGCTTACAGCCAGAACTCGGTCCCTCCCGGGCAAGATCGGGGCAAACACAGCAGGAGGGCACCCGTGGGGTCCCCACGCGGTCCTTCTGCTGCAATTGTGCCTTCTGCATCTCTGCTTTTAACATGTCAACGATCACATGTAACTGCACGCAAGCACTCATGGGAGAAATTTTCAAAGCTGTGCTGGATAGAAATTAAAGGGGTTTTTGAACAGATGAGTATGAAGCGTTATACACTAAGGTACTCATCGAGTCAGAGAACAGGAGTTGTACGGGGAACACGCACGGCCAATCGTGTTTCACGTAATAAACACTGCCAGGGATTATTTGATCATCAATCAATACGGTTATCTGAAGAAAAAAAGGTCGTATGGATAGTCATCATGTATTTCCAAATAAATACATTAAGGAAAATTGCAGTCTGCCTGTTGAGATTTGCAGAGCTGGGAACAGCTTACCTCTGTGACGTACATTTAATTGTTATGATTTACTGGGGAAAAAAAACAAAACCAAAACAAACAAGCAAATCCCCCAAAAAAACAAACAAAAGAAAGAAAGAAACTCCCTCCAGCACATACCACAACTGTTCATATAGACTCTCAAAACCATCAGCATAAACAGCAAGCACGACTGCAGCCAGCAGGTCTATGTCCACCAGCACCAGCAGAAGGCCCGGTCTGAGGCCTGGAAGCAATTTAAAGCCGTGGTTCTGGGGCCTGGGCTATTGCTGGCCATTAGTAAAAGGCCAAGTCATCCAGATGTCATCTCCTCAAGCCACACAAGCAATTCCATCTCAGATGAGAGGCTGTTACCACCACCAGCACCGTGGATGGTGCAACTGTGAAGACGTCTCCTCTGACACATTTATTCTGGTCCTTGTCCGCTTCCTCAGGCACCTGCTGAGAGAGACGTCCCCACCGCCCTTCACTTACCCTGGCCTGTTGCAGGATGGCTTGGGCTTGGGCCTCCTGGGCTGAAACGAGAGGTCCTTTAGAGCCAGCATCTCCTCCTCCACTAAAGCGGAACTGATGGGAACAAGATGGAGAAAGCAGGTCACAGGGTTGCGGTCCCTCCACCCTCCCGCTAGCCTGACTCCTAAACAACTCTGTTCAGCATGACTGACCCAACCCCGTCACTGTCTTTTCAGACCACCCTATTGACCATCGCACTCTCGGGTCACCCAGCTCATGGGCACAAACCGACCGTTTCCCATGTCCGTACCCGCACAGCAAATTCTGCCAGCTCAAAGTAGCGCACAATGAGAGGGACTGTGGGCTCTGAACAGTAAGGACCTCACACGCCACCATTCAAAACTAAATGCAAAGTTCTCACAGGGCTGATATTCCCCATGCGGATGCTGGTGGCCAGGAGACCCCCGGAGATGGGGTTGCATCAGGTTATTTGGCGGCAGCTGCCTGTTTGCCCTGGGACAACGGCTGCGTTTCTCAAGTGTGGCAGTGTGCTTCAAAGAACAGAGTTTGGCCTGTTGTTCAAGCCAGGATCCTTCAGCACACAAAGGATTTAGAAAAACCCAAGCATTGATGTTTTATTTTCCCAAAGTTGAAAGGGAAGGAGTTTAATGTTTTCTTCTGCCTCTTCCACCCCCAACAGCTACCAACCCGCTTTCCAGGACACACACCCTTTTCTTGCTTTAATTGCACGTGTGTTTGGGGTTTTGCGAGGAGGACTCTCCAGGCTGCAGAACCTACTTGGACGTCTCTTTCACCTCCTTTTCACCTCCGCGTTTCGCTTGGTTGGTGCTAGGTATGTGACCACGTGAACTTGGCAAGCAGATTCAAAGCGATGCAATTTATAGGCCTAAGGCTGGGTACCGTAGGGGCCAACAAATGTATTGTGATGGCCAGCTCAGCTCCGTGTAGAGCACTTGGCCCAGGCTGTCCTAGGCACCCCGCCAGGAACCTACAGAAGTATCACCCTACCATTTGGAGCCCGTACAAGAGTGCTGCGGTTTTTCACTAAAGGCTCTTTCCCTTTGGTACCTAACCACTTATTTTCAGCAGCTGCTTTCCTTAGGGTTTTCTCACATCAAAGCAGACACAAAATATAACCATTCCTTTAGCATCCCAGGACCCAGAAGGCTGACTCGGTGCTTGCTAGCTTCATGTAGGAGAAAAAAAAACCCAATGGAAATTAATCACTCGTCATCAAAAGAGACCGGTTCAATCAGGTGCTTACAACTTTGGCACCTGCTTTGAAGAGCTGTTAGAGGTTCGTCACTGTAGGAGGGAGGGTTCTGCCTGGAAATTGGACCCTTGGAGGTGTCTTCAGTTGCTTCTTCATGACTTTCACTCTCCAACACCATTTCCAGTCAGAAACACTTATGTTTATTCAACACTTCTGGAAATTTTAACCTACCTGCCCAGTGCTTTTGGCCAGCGAAGAAGTTGCTTTGCAAAAAGTAAATTTATAAGGGGGATCATCCGGATCCACCTTTTATACCAAGAAAAACGTGTCCTTGGTGTAAAAGACATGAGACACTTCTGGAAGAACAGGCACTAAGCAGTAGCAAAGCCAAGAAGCCCCACTCATTTCAATGCTTTTTCAGTTACGCTTGTACTTACAGGCAACATAAGCATTGTCCCTGGTGGCCCTGGTAAACCATCTGCTCCTGGAAGACCTGGGCGACCAGGTGGTCCCTGTAAGAAGAAGAAATAAACTTCTATACCATCATTTTAGTCACATCCATACGTAAGTAGTTGTGGCTGGAAAGGCATATGTCACGATACAAAAGGCTCCCTATCCTGACAGACAGGCACTGAGCATGTGGGCATCCCAACGCTATGGCAAATGTTGTGGAAACGCATCTATAAGTGCACATGATTTTTCTCAGTAATTCCCTCTTCTAACAGCCTGGCCCCCATATTTCCAGGGTCTGCCATGTGCAATTTTCGAGTGAGCAATAAAAGTCTCTGCAACGTTCCAAATTAATGGAATCAATGTTTAGTTGGGTCTGTTAAAACCTATTAAAAAAGTATATGAAAATTCATAACTCAGGTCAGTGAGATAGAAATGTGGAAAGAGATATAAATTTCCATACATGTTCAGTCATCTGGGTCATTCAATTTTTCTCTCTGCTCTCTTTTTCTTTTAGTCCTATGAGGCTACTTCCATCTACAATGGAGTGGTCCTGTCAGCAGCTGTAAATCAGTAGAACTCTGAGGATCTCAATGGAGCTGTGCTGATTAACATCAGTTCAGTATCTTTAACTTGTACTAAAGAAACGAGTACGCAGTAAAAGATCTATTGATGAAGCTATAAATAATCAAATATAGCCAATTTCCCTAAGACAGCCCATAGATTATTTGTATTCCCCCTTGGCAAAAAGTTTGAGTTAACCCAAATTTGCACATCCATCCGGCAATCCTACTTGCAAATGAAGATGACATCCAACTACTCAATGTGCATGCCTAATTGCAATTTTCACACCAGCTTAAGGAGCCGAAGGCAAAAGTGACTTGATCACGTCCCAGTGAGGCCAAGAGGAGCCCTGGTGCTCATTTCATGGCAAGACGGACAGGACTGCCTGCCCAACTGCTCCAGCCTGAGGACTTGGACACCGCCCTCTTTAGTAAACACTAATAATAAAGCCATTTGTGGAAATCCAAAGCTCTTGGAAGGGCAAGCAACAAACATAGAATGGTTTAGGTTGGAAGGCACACTAAAGATCACCCAGTGCCAACCCCCTGCCCTGGGCAGGGACACCTCCCCCCAGCCCAGGTTACTCCAAGCCCCGTCCAACCTGGCCTTGAACACCTCCAGGGATGGGGCAGCCACAGCTTCTCAGGGCAACCTGCCCCAGGGGCTCACCGCCCGCACAGGGAACAATTTCTTCCTGATATCTCATCTAAATCTCCCTTCTTCCAGTTTGAAGCTATTACCCCTCGTCCTATCACTACATGCCCTTGGAAAAAGTCCCTCTCCAGCTTTCAAGTTCTGTAACATCTATGTTAGTTCTCACTCTCTTCAACCTGCCTGATGCCTTCCAACCCATGCAGACACCAAATAAAAGTAAAAATAAAACCCTGCCACAAAGCACAGATGTGTATGAACGTGCTGCAGGGACACAGAAGAGCCAGACCTCATGCCAGAAGGTCACGCATTCACCACGCAAGGCAAAAGGAGGTGGATAAATGTGGGAAAGGGAGGAGCAAAAGAGAAATACATTATGAAGTCCCTAAAAATCAGAACATTTTTTAAAAGTGCTCACTAGACCACTCTTCATAATTTATCAGCAGTCCTGGCTGACCGGGGAGGTCCCAATGGACTGGAGATTATCAGATGTGACGCCCATCTACAAGAAGGGCTGGAAAGAGGATCCAGGGAACTACAGACCTCCCTCTTAAAAAGGAACCCAAAACATTCAAGCCAAAGTTTCAAGCGCTAAATTAGAGCCCAGCACCGGGGTGGGGGTGAGGAGCTGCCGTTACTCCACCCTGCCCCAGCCCGCGCATCGCTCCGGCCGGGCTGCGGCTGGACCTGCACCACAATTACAGGGCAGAGCAGCGCTGCAGCCAAGGTCTGCACCGCAACCGGCCCGGAATAACAACGCCGCTCCCTGCGCTGCAGCAGACAGCCCTGCAGCCACTGATTTAGCAGCAAAAAAGAAAAAAAAAAAAAAATCCACAAAAAACCACAAACCCAAAACCCAGCAGCTCCCTCAGCACCGAAGGGAGACCGCATAACACAGCAGCCCATCCATTTTTCAAGACAAGCTCATGATGTTACATTCCTGTTGTTTACTTAGTCTGGCTGACACCGGAGTCCCTGACTCCGCTGACGAGGTGCAGAGGGCAGTCCCATCTGTTGGAGCAGAAGCACAATAAATAATTTAGGCCAGGCTCATTTTATATAATAAACTTTCTTCCCTCTCTCTCTTCTTTAACTCCGGTCCTGCATCTGATGGATCAGGAATGAGCTTGTTTATCTCTCTGCATGTACTCTGCCTGACAAACGTTGATGCAAAGTTTTTTATACATAAACGCCTCTTTTTGTTTTAGGTTGGGTGTGTGAGGTCTTTTCCTTGTGGGGTGGAGCAGTGGGGGGTGGGGGGGGAATGGAGCAGAGGAAAATCAAACCCATAAAGCACTTTGTAAATTTAAATTCATGAATGCCTTTAAGGAATGCAGCGTGCCAGACTCTCAGCTGGTGTAAATCTGTGTCACTCTCATTATGTAAATAGAGATTCGCTGATATACAGCCGGCAGGGAGGGGGACTTCAACTTTCATTTGGTGCAGTGCTCTAAAACGCCACGCTGAGTGCAAACACTAATGCAATATTTCAAGGGAATACTTAAACTGAAACCTCGGTGTGTTAGTGCTCGGGCTGCGCGCGGAGCAGACGGAGTGGTGCCCAGCAGCCCACAGTATTGAGCCTCAAAATTTGCTTTAAGTATCTCTCTCAAGGATTATTTTTCTGCCATTTTCAGCCCTGGTCAGAATATTAGGCAACGGAAGATCTTTCTCGCAGTATTTGGGGTCTTATAGGTAAGGCAGTGCCTGCCATCTGATGGAAAAAAGGGCACCCTGAAGGTGTTAAGCCTTTCGGAACCCCCATAAGGACTTCAGGGATCCTATTATACTTCTGAGGTGCCAAACCATCCGCAGGGGCAATAAGTCCTTTGGGATGCAATGACTGTCTGGTCTCGGAAGATACAGCTATTGCTTTGTGACCAGCCTTCCCCCAGCGGCGTGCCGACCGAGCCCGGAGCACCCACACACCCCAAATTTCCAAATACACTGCCGGGACGGTGACAGAGCCGCAGTTTGCTCTAATGCTGCAGCTCATCTCATTCCAAGGAGCACATTTTCCCCTCTTTCTTCATTCCAGTCGGGAGTCCCCCATGAAATAGCTCTCTGCTCTCCTAAGTGCCGTATTTCCTTTCTTCCCACTGAAAAGAAACCTGCCGAAGTCATCCTAAACCAGCCTCCCCCCCGAGACGACTCCTCTGAAACCTCCCACCACCAGGCTGCTCTGCAGCTTGGCCGGTGACGCAAGCTCTGCTGCGCGTTGTAAAATAAATGAACAAACTGACATGATGAATAAAACAGAGCTAAATGAGTGTTGGCCAATATTAACATAGCTGAATATTGTTGGTATATTTATTCGGTGCACCTGCCTTGATTGCAAATAAAAAGTCTTTCGATCAGATGCAGGCATGGGAAATGTTCCTCACTGTACACATATAAGTGTCATGTAAATTCATGAGCTATGAGCAGGGTTAATAATAAACAAATTAAAAGAGGAGCTGCTCTAATTGAAAAGGAGTATTTTAATACAGTCGCAGTTCCTGGCTCTGCAAGTTCATCACTTCTCTATGCACAATATGTTGTATTACAGTCTGTTCCGGACACTCAGAAAAGCAGGATGTGCCGTCTGTGCTAGAATGCAAATGATGCTTTTCATTTCAGGGTGTGGAGCAGCAGCATCGGGGACAGCGTGTCTGCTGCGGATTGGCTTTGCACGGCCGTTCAAGAGGAGCTCGGCCAGCAAACATCTGCGTCTGCCCGGACCGACGGCAGAAACACAGACTCCCTCGTCACCAGGGTCAGCATCCATCCTGCCAGGGAATGGAATTCTTTGGAACAGAAGTAGCACATCAAGGGGAGAAGAAGAGAAGCTGGGCAACACGTAGGACCCGTGCAGGATGAAGACCCACCAAGAGCCTGATGAAGCCACACAGCTCTTTCGACTAACCCTACATTGCTGCAAGATGAAAACCACTACTGGGACCTTACCCAGCTTGTCCATTCTCTATGAAGTCCGACACCCAAGGATGCAGAGCCCTCCCTTGGTCCTTCTGCTGGAGTAGTGCAGGAGGAACCAGGACCGTGGTGTCTCAAGGGTTAAGACTCTCTGAGCGGTGGCCCTGGCTCCCGGCCATGGGCTGAGCCTGCAGCTGCGTATTGACTTTCTGAGCTTGCAGGCACTGATCGATGGAGCACAGTCAGGGCTTCTCGTTCTCAATCATGTCACAACCACAAGAAACGTTATTACTGTTCCATCAAAAAACAATAAATACACCAGGAGTGTAAATGAGGTGGGGGGCTTTACAGCGATGCTCCAGGGGGGATGTGGGAGCGCAGCGGCCAGCAGACTCCAGCCAAGTCCCCGGGGACCATGAAGGCAACAAAGACCCTTAATTAAAACAAAACCCACAAAACCAACAAAAAAAACAGGGCCCAGGTTAGGGTCACTGTGACAAGAATGCCCCAACACCTGAGTAATCTCCTCAAGTACACCTTAAAACCACAGCAGACACTTCCCAGTGCAGGCCAGCAATGATTTTATTGCTTTCAGCGGTTGTATTTTGCAACGCGCGTGTCATCGGGCTGGGAGGTGAATGATGAAGGTCTGGAGCCAGCTGGTTGCTTTGTCCTCCAGCAGGTAGGACAGCTGGGAAGCCAACCCCTCCTGCCCGTGCTGGGGAAGGCAGCCAGGCCCCGGGGGGTCCCAAACCCACCCCAGGGGACGGAAATTTGGAAGAGCACCAAACTGCTAAGGGGGAGTTTCCCATCTCTTGCTTTTTGCTGACGAGCAGGTGGGATGGAGAACCACCTCGATGGGTGGGAGAAGAATGGCAGGGAAGGGCAACAGCTCGAGGGTACACAGGACAGAAAGGGGAACACAGCTGGATTTTAAAAGCTGAAGGGAGAGGTAAACACCAATTTACAAAAAGGCCTCTGCAAGTTAAGGCATAGTGGATTGGTCTCTACTCAACCCGTGCAGAGAGCCGGGCCTGCAGGGACTTAGGGACAAATATTCAGTCTTTCTGTCTAATTGGTGTTTTCATATTTTGATACATCCCTTCCTGCGTCCCAGCGTATAACTATGCTTGGTCACTTCCAGAGGTGCCTCAGCTGGTGTTGCCGTGCCCACAGCCAGGCCGGGAGTAAGAAGAAATGAAAACCAGAGGGTTTGATATACACCTGATGGCAACCGTAGGGGAGGCCACGGCAAACCACTGGCATCGCTCCAGCATTAAAAACGGGGATAACGCGAGATCCTTGGTAGCGCCGAGATCTTGTTCTGACCCTCTGCAATGGAGCGAATTCTCCCTCCTACTCTTTCTGGGTCTTAGGTTACTCAATTAAGACAAAAAAGGAAGTTGTTTGGTTTGTTTTGTTTTAAAAAAGAGAGATAAGCAAGGCCACAACACAACTCCTTACCAGCAGTCGCAGCAAGTAGCTGTGCTAAGACACACATCAGAACAGCACAATGCCCCTTATCTGTCCAGACCTTCGCATTTGAAACCAGTCATCGGCTTTTCCCACCTTGTCTGGGCAGAATTCAACCAAGATCTGCCAGGAGATGGTGAAGCTCTACAAACGCAGAGAACCTGGGTCACCCCAGCTCATCCTTCCCAGGCACCCAGGAGGCAAACGGGATGCCGTTCCCCATCTGGAAACCAACTGCTGGACCGGCGGAGGATGCTGCGGCGCGTGCGAACCCGCCGTGGGCAGCAGGCTGCCTTATCTGCCAGAAAAACGTGCTGAGGACCTCAGCGCGCAGATCAGGGAAGCGTTTGCTGATAAGCGCTCCCTTCCTTGGAAAGGTGTTTTGCATTCGCTGGGTGACAGCACCGACAGCAGCGCGATGTTGTGTGTTCGGGCGCATCTCCTGTCATCTCTGTCACTGCCACTCTCCTCCTCCCTCCTGCGCTTTCCAGGAGAAACACTGGAAAAACAGACCTCCAACCGAGCCTGCCTTCAGAAACCCATCTGTAAGGCACCTTTTTTTGCCCTTTTCTGCTAACAGAACCATAGGGACACCTCAGGTCACAACGAGCCACATGTGGAGGCTGGCGTTAGGGCTGCTGGGAGCCCTGCCTCCCCAAATGAAGCACCACTACACTAGAAGCTATTTTGAAAGCATATTTGAGTGCACTTAACGTCAAGATGCACCAAAGGCACCGAAATGGTGTCAAGCTCCAAGCTCCATTTATTTTGCTCACGCAAACCTGCTGAAATCAATGAATTCACTCACTGACTGTGGAGTCAGGAGGGACTAGTCACCTGAGTAATGCCCTTCAGTCAAATTCCTTAATTTATGTGGGATAAATCTAAGCATAATCTTCTATAGTACACATCAGAATTAGAAACAGTCACTTTCCAAGCCTTTCATTATTTTTCATCGCTCCTTTGTGAAACCTGTCCCCATCATGCTCATGCCTTGCTTTGGCAGCAGAGGCTGGTCCCACCTCAGCCTCTGTGCAAAGCCAGAGCCCGTCTGTGCTGTGGTGAACCTTCCACTGGATGTCAGGCCAAAATTCCCGCTGGGCACAGGGCTGGGAGCAGCGTGCAGCCCGGTCCCCTCTGCCCCGGTAGCTGCACACCGGTACCTGCTTGCCTGGCTGCCTCTGCCAGAGGTGGGGGGGAACTGGCTTGAACTGTGGGTGAACAAGCGCAAATGAGGAGTGTATTGGTACGAGAGTCATTTCAGAGACTCATCTAAGGAAGCGACAAGAGTGAGGTTTAATTTTCGGCATTGCCAAGCAGACAGACTGCTGCTCGAATGATGCTTGTGCACCACTTACCGACCCCAGGCTCCAGTTCGGCATCTCCCAATACACTCGTCATTCCTGATCCCAGGTGAGGATTCAGCAATAACGGATAAATACGCAATTCTGACCAAAGCGTGGTGCTAAACTATGGGATTTGGGGTCAGAGTCCGCAAAAGTGCTTAGGAGCAGCTGCCTTTGATGAGACACCCCAAAGCTGAAGGCTCCTGCGGGCAGCAATTCACAAAGCAGCGGCTGCCGGGGACAAAACTGATTTAAAGTAACATCAAAACCAAACATGCAAAACCAAAGTTACTGCATTGCTAAAGCACACAAATCAGTCTCCAGTGCTCGCTGGTAGGGACCAGTAATCCACCTACAGAAGAGGCGAGGTGCTGCACAAGAGCCGCCTTCCCACCGGGAGCAGTCTGGGACACAAAACCAGCGTAAGGGAAGACCCTCAGCAGGGTGCTGGTGTGGCCCTGGGACCATCCTGGACCCAGACAAAACCAAACCCTGTAGGGACTCAACACCAGCTGGAACAAGGACGCCGTTGAACTTCATTTTACTGTGCTAACAGCTATTTTGTGTGTGTGCTTACCCTCTTTTCCCCATGCCCCAGCCCAGTTCCCGCATCGGAACAAGCAGCTGCATACCAAAGGGTGCAAACAGAGAGCAGAGGATTTGTTCCACTTATTCTTGGTTTTAACCTGGAGAAAGTTGCTTAACGCATCTGACTAGTGTGGCTGTTCCCCAACCCTTTGCCACTGGATGTGAAGGTCTGCCTCGTACCCTACCACAAGCTCTTTTGAGGGCTGAGTCAGAGGAGATTGCTATTACAGGATAAGAAGTATTTTAGGGCTCCAGTGATGCACCACAGTCCCACTTCTCACACACAAAACAACCCAAGGCTTCAGCCAAAGAGGAGGAAAACATGGGTACTCACTCTCTCCCCAGGGTCACCCATTAAGCCCACAGGTCCAGTTGGTCCTGGAGGTCCTGGAAGGCCCTAGCATAGAAAAGACAGGAAAAAACATAAGCCACTAAAGGAAAATGTGTTATTTGTAACATATTTGTACAACGAGCAGGAAAAGAGTTAGAGCTTTCTGTTTATTTTTGCACCAGAGAATCGACCCCGAAGCGCTCCGTACACATGGGTGGCATATGGAAGCAATAGAGCCCGGGAGCAGCTGTGTGCTGAGCCCGCCACGTGCATCCCGCACCCGGGGCCGCGCGCATCCCTGCGTGCAAGGTGTAGACAAAGCGACACTTACTGCTGGGCCTTCGGGACCGGGTGGACCTTCCACCAGCATGCCCTAAAAGGAGAGGAAATAATAAAAAAAAAAAGTGATTAACAAGGCACATCCTCAAAGCCACTTTGACTACAGGGCTGGAAAGCCCAATGCTTTATCTGTTCTTAAGTATTTCAGGTCTTGCTGCTAGGTCTGGGCACTGAAAAGCCAAATACCGTCTATTTGAATCACGCAGGGCATGGCAAACCCACCCTTTCCCCCAGCACAGGGTCACCCTCCTGACCACAACCCCGCTGCCTTAGCTTATGGCCAGGCAAAGGGCAAACCCTGGGGCACGGCCAGCCTGGAGGATGCTGGAGCAGAAGAGCTCCTCTTCGGGAAGAAGCTGTTTTTAGATCCAAGCAGCTTTAAAAAAAAAAAAAAAATTAATAATCAAATTGCAAGGTTTTTTTAAAATTACTTTCCCAGCAGACTGCATGCTGTGATTTACTCTGTGTACCTAGGAAATCACTGTGTGGGCAAAATGGTAGAATAATGTTATTCCATTCCTTTTAATCTAAATATTTTGTCATAACTTTAAATCAGGTCTATCATGTACTCAGTAGAATTGAGCTTTTTTTTTTTTTTTCCCCTCCTCATGGGTATGTAAGAAGCGGGAAAGAAACCTCCCAATAAACCTGCAAATGCTTTCCAGAAGGCATCAGGACAACCTGTTGGGACGAGCCCCACAGCCAGCACTGCCCTTTTATCTCCGGACCGGTGCCCGTGCCCCCAGCAGCACCCAGGTCGAGCCAAAGCAGTCCCAGCACTTGCCAGCTGTAGCAAACAGGGACATTTCTCCTATGGGATGAAATCAGCCTGTAAAAATCTGTAGATTAGCAGTCAGCTCATATGGGAGAAGCCCGGAGGAAGCAAGTGCAGGGACTGGTCTTGGGTCACCCTTGGCCGGTCTCCTGGGCTCATCAGGCTCCGGTGCCAAAAGCCTCAGCTGACCCCACAGCAGCCACTACGGCAGACAGGGCTGAGCTGAACGAATCTGAAATGTCTAGAGGAAAATCCAGGCATTCCGGCCCCCAAAGCCACAGTTTCTAAGCCCCAGATGAGCAAAAAACAAGGTAAAACACGGTGCCGTGAACCATCCCCTGCTTCATTAGTGGGATGTGGGTTTCTGCACCACTAATACATGGCCCGCACTATTTTCTGTCTTTCCCAGTGTCCATACTACTCATTACCACCTCGTTTAAAATCTGGTTTCCGCTTCATTTGGATGTGTTAAGGGAAATTTTCTGCTGCTGTCATCACAGAAGCGCCCGTGCAGTCGTTCTTCACCAGTAAAGAATTAGGTCATGGACTTTGCCTCGTGCCCATTTTGACAGCAATTTCCCTTTCTGCCACGGAGATGCCGCTCTCTTCTGGGTGGGAATTAGGGGTGAACCCTACACAACGTTCCTCCAACCTGCGCTAGGTATGAGCTATTTGCTGTCGGAGGCTACCAAGAAGAGGTGAGCTGTGCTGATGGAGAAGGTGTCCTGTGAGAATGACATCCACTGAGCTCCTTTTCAGACACGTAATGCGGACGTTGTACAGGAAACCCCAGAGATCCCAGCAAACCTTTCTCCATATGGACACCCCAAGGTCCATCCCTGCTGAGACCAACGATGGCACGTTTTGGTGTGGAAGGTTCCAAAACAGAAACTGATAACTGTCTCTGGGCTGGTGCAGAGAGCAGCGGTCCACATACGTCTCCCCCAGGACTTTTGGGGGCTGCTGGATGCCACCAGCTGCTGGATGTCCAAGCATGCAGAGCGCTGAGGCTCTGCTTCTCATGGCCGGCTGCAGAGCCCAGAGATGCTCCTCCGCATGGGGGAAGAGTCTGGGCTAATTAGCCAATTTGCGATGCAAACATCCTTGGCATCTTCCCATATTTATCTGTTGGTTTATGTTGAGCTCTAGCTTTAGGGACATCTGGAGATTCTCCTCGGCAAGAAACCTCCACTGTTTATATGACTGCCCGTCAACAGGAGCGAGGGAAACGTGGGAGGGTTTGGGGACCAGGACCGGCGGGGGGGATGCCACCAAGGGCGATCGCCTTGGGGGTCAGCAAGCAAACCATGGATTTGGGACTGTCCCAGGGGAAAACAGGGAGTTGCTTCCACTCAATCAACACCCGGGTGCTACCCAAAAGTGAAGCTAATAACCCCAAAACAGTCCCAAAGGTGGCTGCAACGCACAGAGGTGCTATGCAAAGGCTGCTCAAACCCTCCCTGAAGGCAGGTGGGACCACCGGGGTCCCTCCTTGGAAGGATGGAGGGATTTGAGGAGGCAAAGGAAGCCCGGTGTCCCCGGAGGTGGGATGGGGGGTCCCATCCATCCCCGGCTGCGTCCCTCCTCGCCCCGCGCCTGTGCTGCCCCGCTGCCTCCAGCGAGCGTCAGCACAGAGCAAGGATTGAAGGACGGGCGCTTCCAACGAAAAGGGGAGAAAATCCAGCAGAATCCAATTTCTGCGTTCGGTTTTTATTCCCCCCTTCCGCTGCAGCTCCCATCAAAAAAGAGAAAAAAGAAAAAAAAAAGGAGCTAAAGAGCGCAGCGAATCTGAATTTCTCTCTGCCGAAGAGGAACCGCACGGAGAGGGAAAAGGCGGCATTTGGTCTTGTTTACTTTCTGGCAAAAGCTATACATGCTCCAGTGTTTTGAAATAGCGAAGGCGGCCAAATTCTTTCTGGATGATTAAACTTAACTGTTTGGTTCGCTTTTGTAGCATTTCCAATCGGTTCTGGACAGGGCAGGTTGGGTTTCTGCCAGCGTCTTCCTGGGGTTCGGCTGCCCCCCACCCTTCCCACACCTCCCACAAGCGAACCACTCGCTCCTCCTTTTGTTTGAGGGCTGAGAGCGAGACCCAGAAAGGAAGAGAAGGAAGGCACGGTCGGAAATATGTTTATAAAGGCACTTAATTCGGGCTTTTCAAGTCCTGCTGCTGCCCCCCCCCTAGCTTCTCGCGCCCCCACCCCCCCACCTCACCCCTCGCTATCTGCAGAAGGGACAGGCAAAGAAGGAAAGGGAAGAAGAATTTAAAAAAGAAAAATAATGGCCTCCGAGTGATGGGAAGCGCTGCCGCGAGGCCGGGCGCCGCGCTGGCCCTCTGCCAAGGAAAATTAGGTTAATTGAGTTGCTGGTGTGCAGCGAGCGTGCGCCCGGCGCCCTTCGGGGACGAGGCTCGGGGGGAGGGGGTTCCAAGGATCTGAAGTCCCTTTTGCGACCCCCGGGGGAGGAGCAGGCATGGGGGGTACCTCGGCATCCTGACACGCGGCGAGGGACAGACACACGGCCGTCAACCAACAGCCTCTTGCTCTGCTCAACGGGCACCTCTGAGCGAACGCCACCCGTCCCCACCGTAGGGAGAAGCTCCGTCCTCACCTATGGGGCTGCTCCGTTGGGCACCCACGTTATTTTTTGCAGACTGCAAAGGGCACAGGTGGTTTATAACCATTCTTTAGAAAGAAAAAGAATCGCAGAAACAGGCCGGGGCGGAATCATAAAAGAAAGAGAGCGTTGGGTTGCATTCCCGGGATGACACGGGGATTCTCTCAAAGTGGAAAGCTGGTGGGACCCCGGAGCAGGCGTAGGAGCAAACTTCTCCTCTCCCGCAGCTGTGTGCAGGGAGAACCTTTTTATTTCCACAGAGATGAACCCATTAGTTGCACAATTAAAGCCGGCCCCAAGCTGCAAGGTCAGGTCAGGATATGACCTGGCCACCGGCCACGGGCGCTCGGGGGAGCGGGTTTGCTGCCGAGCCGGGGGCAGCTCAAAACCCCCCGCGGGGCGAGACGTACCCTCTGCCCAACGCTTCAGTTCTAAAAGGCCTCGGCAAATGAGAGATTTCGTGGGAAATTTTGCTCTTCCTTCATAACTCAGGCTGCCTCTTGAAGTTTAAAAAAAAATAAATAATAATTATGGTATTTTATATGAAAAGCTTTTCAATGAACCAAGTAATTCTTCCATGGGAAAGTTTCCTCCCAGCTGTACCACTGAGAGCACCAAGCCGTACCAACCATATCCCGTGGACTTTTTTCCTTGGGAAATAAAAAGAACACCAGAACCCCAGGTGGTCCTTACCGGCTCAATAATCGCAGGTTCCCCCTTCTGTCCTTTCTCGCCCCGGGGGCCACCGATCTGTAGCACACAAGGGAAACACAAAGCCAGACAGTCAGAGGACATCACCTGCACCAGCATCACCACTCCGGGCAGGAACCGGAGATCCCGGGACAACTTCTACAACTGAAGGACGGCTGATGTTCGTGTGGAAGAGCAACGGGACACCTCCTCCTCGCCTTGTGCGAAACACACGCGTTGCAGGTGGGTGAATCCAAGCGAGATGCTCTTGCTGGGTTTTGCGTTGCTCATCTCTACGCTATAAATTATGAGAAGACAAATGTCTTGAACGAGGCTTACCCTCGACGGAAAATTAACTCTCTTACCCCTTCGTAGATGGTGTCCTGGTTAGCAGGCATGCCGGGGCCGATATCGGGAGAGACTGTTCGGTCGTAATAGTTATCATAATAATTCCCATCATATTCTTTTATTGTTTCCTCGGTGAAATCTTTATCCAGGTCGTCTCCTCCTTGAGCAGCCTGGAAGCAAAAGAGCAGCAACATGTCAGGCTGCAAATCTCTCTGGGCTGCGCACGCTGGGGATCTAAGGGGAAAACTGTGTTTTTTGCAAAGTAAGGATGCTTTATAATAATAGTTGCAAATAAAAAGCACAAGAAAAGTTAAATTCTGGAATTTTAAGGTCTCCAGTGACCGCCAAAGGTCTTTTCCAGTAGCAGGCAAGAAGGATGGGAGGATCTTTATGCCAAAGCGTACACCCTGGCTTTGCCCGGGATTTCTCTGTTGAATCCCGAAATAACACTGTGAGTGTAAAAGTTTGAGCGAGGAAAACAAAACACAGCACAAAGCAACAGCTCCTGTTGGGAGGATCCCACAAACTCTAAAGGCCTAAAAAAGAGGGAATGGAAGTTTCAAACTCCAAGCCCTACTCATCTCTCACAGCCTCAATTTTGGACTATTAAGCATAAATATTCACACATCCAGTCGCATATTTAAAATGCACATCAAAACCGCAATGTGTCATTATGAGTATCGGATTACAGGAGGAAATGTGGAAAAATCCAAGTTTGCTTCTACAAAAACCTCCTGTTTGTTTAGTCTGGGATCCAAGCGGCGATTGTGCTTGTCCGAAAAGCAGCAGCAGCAGAATTTTTTACAAATCCGATCCATTAATCCCCGAATCCTGTCTGAATCCTTGCAGCGGCAGATGTTAAGGACCACGAGCAAGGACATCTAAACAAGCATCAGAATTTCCTCGCTTCCCTCCATAGCTCGGTGCTCTCTGCAGCCTGGCAGGCAACCGCCCCTTGGCATCCTTTACGCTGAGCAGCGCTGTGAAGAAGAACATGTGCTGCTGATATTTTTTGTTTGTTTCTTTCCCGTCCAGGTAATGATCAAAATGGTCCATAAATTGAATTATTTCCAGTGCTCCCCAGAGAAATTATCTCCTCACTACTGTGAATTCAAAATCACTTAAATGCCATCACCACTTCCAGACCTTGTTTCTGTGCCAAAACTGTCCAGAACTCATAAGCATGAGCATCTGCAGCTAAATTCCAGAGGTTTTAAATTAAGAATAAGCCTAGCACTAAGGCAATCATTGCTCTGCCACCCCATCTTCTTTTACCTCTGCAAATACCCACTGGTCTTTGCAGAAATTATAGTTTGGCAATTAATTAGAAAGCTTGGGAAGGTTAGCATTATTTTTCCTTTCTACTGTTCAAATGGATGTAGCGCTACCACAAACCTCTTTTATCCTGTTCGACGTCTTTTATCTAGGTTTGCACTCTGAAACCTTGAAACCCGTTTATCTTGCTATAAAGCTTTTAGGGATAACATAGCAACCTTTTTTTCAAATTGCATTTCTTGAAATGAACGTCAAAAATATCTGGTTTGATATTTTGATTAAGGTCCCCGAGTCAATCTGCATGGAAAGATGGTATTTTGAATAACTGGGCAGAGAAGGAGGAAAGTTCTCCGTGCTGAGATTTTGCAGGTGCTTTGGAGAAAAACCAAAGCAAAAGCCTAAAAATAATCTCCTTAAAAATGCTGTTAGACAACCTGAATCAGAAAACAGTCCACAAAGAAAAGAGGAGGTCCAAAAATCAGTGTGCAAAATACCGTGACTCTCCTTTGCTGATAACAGCTTCATTTAAATCGCCTTTCAGTCTTCCCTTCTGAGAAGCAATGCAGATATGGAGCCCTGGTATAAAGCAAACCGCCTGATGAATAGCAGGCAATGAACAAAATCTATCTGTCCCCAGCTCCTCTTGTTCACGGGAGTATTGCAGACTCCTAAATCTCAGAATTGCTTCCCCGGCATTTATCACAGAGTTATTAGCCATAATGAAACCCGAGCCCAGGAGAGTTCCGCGATGACGTCTGCCTCCAAAACCTCTCACACAGGCTCCACGAAGTTTCACTTGTGTAAAACTAAATCCCCTTTTAATTCCCATTGTAGGAATTTGAGGCTTCCCATAACATAAACGGGTGAACAGTGACGGACACATCCACATCCTGCTCTTGCAACAGGTCCATGAAGAGATGCTAAAAATGCCCCTTCTGCACCAGACCAACATTACCCCCTTTGATCCCAGGTCCTAGAGCGAGCAGTGCCAGGGCCGGCGCCGCCGGCATCTCGGGGGACACCCATGTCCCAGCCCAACTCCGCACGCTCCCATCCCTGGGCACCAGCGTGGGGGTCTCGCTGCCTTCCCCGGCTGCCGGTAGAAACTTGCGCCTGTTGAAATTATGCCACTTACGTGTGACCATGAGCACTATTTTTTTCCCTAAACTAGCCAAAAATCTTACAAGATTTTTTTTTTTAATATTTTTTTTATGAGCAAATAAACGTCTCCAGCCAGTTTAGCAGTTTATCTCCCGCTAAAACCCTGTTTCTGATAACAGGTATTAGGCGGTAATTACCCACACGAGCTCCTGATCCTCACTTCCCTATTGCCCAGAAAGCGCTTGGTCTGCTGCTGGATTAAAGGATTTGGTTCCCCCAGGAGTTCGTGGCGGCAGGCAGGGCCCTTAGCTCCCGCTCCCAGGTGTAAACCTCAAATCCAGACCCTCTGGGGTATTTGTCCCTCAGGCTGGCACTTTCTGGGACTCTTCCCGATGTCCCGCTGCGTTAGCCTTCGCCTCAGTGCCCGGGAAGCTCCTCCAGCCGGGCAAGTTGTGTCCTTCGTCTCTGCTCATCAGCTGAAAGACTCACTGGAGGAACCTCCCACCCCAGGAGCAGTCCCACAGCCCTCCTCAGCCAAACGCTGTCTCTTTTGGAGCTGCCGGAGATGGAGGGTTTGCTCGCTCTCCCCGCGAGCAGCTTCGCTGAGAGCAGGCTCAGTTCCCACAGAGGAAAGATTTGCCATGTGTTTCCCTACCTGAACTTTCCTCCTCTTCTATTTCCTTTTCCCAACAACTAAAGTGGCCCTTGAGCCTCTTATTTCCTCTTCCAATTTTTTTTTTTAAGGTGACGCTATCTTTAATTTCTCTCTATTAGAAAGTTCAAACTTGGCCAAAGATTTCTGGCTCTTTGTCAGGAAACAGAAGAGTTTCCCATCCATGGGTTCCCTCAGGTTGGCGCTCGCTTCCTCGAGACGCTGGAGCCTTTTCTGTTTCTCTCTGCGTATCATTTTGGGTGGCTCAGCCTCCTCCTCCACCGCAGTTTTTTTTATCCCCAGTTGGCCGGACTCGCTCCCCACTGTGCCACCAGCCCTCGGGGCGGCTGGCTGCCCTCCCGCCTCGCTCCAGCCGCTCAGCCTTTGCTCCGATGCTTTCCCCAACACCTTTTCATTCAAGCTTCCAGGTCCAACTCCAAATACGTTGGCCAACTTTTGCTGTCTCTTTTGCCACCCTCCAGCGCCTCCCAGGAAAGCCTTGAGTTTTGACAGCCCCATAACTAACTCATTCTTCTCCATTTGAGGAGGAACCACAAAACTCTGCCAAGTCCCATCCTACCTCCCGGGAAACGTTATCCCGCTATCAACTCCCCCGGCTGATGCTCCTGGATAACGAGGAATTTGCCTCCTATAGCGTAGTTATTTCCTGCAGCTGCACGACAATTTATCTCTGTCTCATCTAAGGATAAGACCAACGTTCATCTATTTGAGCACCAATATAAAAGGCAAGAACCGGGCAAGTCTTAAGGATAGAAGAGTCTCAAGTGCAACATATTTCAGAGTTGAAGCATATTAAAGTGTGGGTAACTAAAAATGTAATCGCTCCAACAGAAACATCAGCTGTGGGATCTGGACTAATCTGGTCTCTGAGCAGATCTGTGCACAAAACAGAGGGGCTCTCTCCGGGTGAATGCAGTAGTTTGAAATCAAGGGTTTTGTCCCAGCATTGATATATTTTTTAAAAATTACAATCTGAAAAACATAAAGATGCTATTCAGTGGGAACGACAAAATGAAAAATATTCATGTTCTCCATCACATCAACATTTTACGGATTTATGTTAATAGCTTTGAAATAAAATGCTTCTACTTAGATTTTAAAACCAACCTTCATTTTTCTTTTTGTCAGACAAGCGCTTCGCACAGGGAAATGCAGATGTCAATATGAACAGATTTTTCCAGGGGAATAATCCTTAACCAAATTCTAAATATCTATGTACCACACCCTGAAATATCTGGAGTGAAATTACTTTTACAAGAAACTTTGTCTTCCAACAGCTGCCCAAACCACTTACAGATTTCAAACAGCTGCCCAAACCATATGGATGATCACATCTCCTTTGCTACGAAACACCAGATTTAATAAAAAACACAGTGAAAGGAAAAAACATTCATTAAAATTACATCGGTCTCGTTGTAGGTGATGACGGTACTCGTGGGGAGTTCGGCTTCCACGGCGTTTTCAGTGAGTCCGCCCTGGGGGTCTACTTCTTCATTGTAGTTGACATCTTCGTAGGGGAGAGGCGTGAAGTACTCTTCGTTAATGGTTTCGTAGTTGTACTCGTCCACGAGGGGGTCATCCACCGTAGCATCCCCTTTCAACTGCTTGCCGGGGTCCCCTCCATCAGGTGATGGCGTGGGGGCAGGATAGTCCTATTGCAGAAATAAAATACCAGAATTGGAGAAAAAAAAAAAAAAAAAAGAAAAGAAAATTGTGCATTGTCCTCCACGTCCCCCTCTATAAAGGTGCCACTTATCAACCGCATCTTTGCCAGGACCCCACGTCGGTACCTGCTTGGTCTCAGGTCTCTCTCCAGCCGCCACCTCGGGAGTGTCAGGTTTGGTGGTGGGTGCTTCGGGCTTTACCGCTTCATCAACATCTTCATAGTAGGGGTACTCGTAGTAGTAGGTGTCACCTTCTCCCTCCCCGTCGGTGTACTGCAAAGAGAAGATAAGAAGCAGAAAATAAGCTGGCAGCAACCAAGCCCGCTCCTGCCAGCTCTTTTAGACATGATGTGATGTCAACGGGGCCACGCCGTGATGCAGATCCATCTGAAATCTTTCCCTTCCCCTTGTTCATCAGCTTCTGTGACACCTTCACTAAGAGCCCGGCCTCGGGCTGCTTTGGCAACGGCTGTGATTTGGGGAGGTTCCCAATCATCTCTCAGTCCTGTGGCACGTTCTCCCTTATCAGAGAGGATGGATCTAGCCTACAGCAATTCAGTCGCCCACGATAGCACAGGGTAAAAAAAAAAAAATCATTAACTTTTTAACCTCAGATTATTGAGACCTCCCAGGTCACAAATCTGAGATATTCTAAGGAGGGGGAAGAAAAACATTTGAATCACGCAGCCGCCCTGAGAACCGGGAGATGCTATTTTCACTCATCCGACTGCACTAATAGCATTCGTGTGACTCCCCATCCACCCGCGGCCCGCGGGCAGAAGGGCTTCAAAAACGAGATATTTTCAGCGGTTTCCACAAGGCGTCAGTCATTCTTCAAAATGAAACACAAACAAAACATTTGGTTAGAGCCGGGCATGGCAAATTTCTTCGCCAGTCCATCGCTCTCACTGGCAGCAGACGCTGGCGCGTGGAAGAGTTATTCTTACATGGAGCAACACAGCCCTAAAGACAAGCCAGCCCTTGTTGAACTGCTGGCTCCAAAAGAAGAGTTTTATTTTCCTGCTACCACATATTTTGACCGTACCGAAGGTTTATTTTATTTTACTTATTGTTTCTCCAGATGAAGCAGTTATAGCCCTTCTCCGGGGTGGGCAGCCGTGCCTCGCCGGCGAGCGTCCCTCTGCTCCCCACAGCCCTGCTTCGTTGGGTGTCGTCGTTTAACACTCAGGTTTTGAATTTGATCCCGAAGCTAAGGTGGAGCGGGGCTGAGGGTGTAACAGCTTCACGGGGATCGGGCAGGAGCCCGCAGATCTGAGATCAGCTGAAAGCACGAGAGTGCACGGACCGGCAAATGAGACCAAGAGAGCAGCCAAGATGCTGAGAAGCGGCTGAGGATGCCAGACACTTCCATTGCTGCCAGCTGAGCCCGAGACCTTAAAAATGTGTAAAATTCAGGTGATGTTCGTCTGGAAATCAGCCACACCCATACATTTCTAATTGAGCAGCAGAAATAAAAAGGTCTCCTATATCAGTCTCTTTTTTTAAATTTATTTTCTTTTTTTAAAGAAAAGATCCGAGGCTAACTCTTCGTAGAAAAAATATTGAGCACAGCAGCTCATACGGATGAGTCGGGAGCATTTCTGCCAAAATGAAATTCAAATGGGATATACACGGGAAAAAACGTTTCCCTCTCCTTTAACACCCATTGTTTCAAAGAATACTGAAGAAGAACTGCTTAATCTTTTTACAAGGTCAGCAGTAAAAATTGAAATTTAGAAAGAGGTGCCTGTTTTGGACAGGATTTGTCCCGCCAGGGATGGTCGGTATTTCACACTCAGCTCAGGTTGTCTCTCCTGCGAGTTTCTGAGCTCCAAGCAAATATTCATTTCAGCCCCTGGAAATGGGAGGAGCGTGGAAAGGAAGGGAAACTCCCAAGGGTGAGATCCAAGAGCAGAACCTGTGAATCCTAAAAAAAAAAAGCTCTGTCTTGGCCTTTACAGCTGAGTCGCAGGGACGGCAAAAGGGAGGAAGAAGCCCAGCGCGTCTGCAACCGCAACACGGAGCTGGATGCTGCTGCCCCACAGGCATCCCCAAATCCCGCGAGGGACTTACGTATTCATCCTGGTTGGGGTCCTGGGACTGGGGGGAGTCGGGGATGGCGGTGTCGCAGTCGGGGCTGTAGTGCTCGCAGTAGTCGTGGGCTGCTCGGGGGTCTGCCACGATGAGGAGCTGCTGGATGTCACCCTGCGGGGAAGGAAAGATGGAACATCAGGGGGATGGATGGGGCACGGGGAGCCACCAGCCCGAGACTGCGGTCAAGGGGTATAAAACACCACCAAGAAATGAAAAGCAAAGCACTTGGCAGGATGACGTCCCCGACACAGACACGTTGCCTGAGCTGAGCCAGGCGGAACCCCGCCGTGTCCAAGGCCGGGTCGAGCAGCCGCTTATCTCAGGCTGCTCCGCGAGGTGTGAAGCCACCACACGCTTCACGCCCGGTCCCAAATTCACCTTCCCAAAAGATAACCGCGTCTGCGGAGAGGTCACCCCCACCATACAGCAGCGCTGACAGCCCTGGGCAAGGCGGGTGCAGTAAAAATAGGGGAAAAGGGCTCTACGCCCCCCAAATCAGCAGTGTCCTGCGGACAATAAAAAATCCTCCTTTCCTGCCCACTCCCATGCAGCTCTGTAGGGCTCCGGAGTTGCCCTGCCCAGTCCACAAAGCTGTTTATTGGCCTCGACACTTTTCTGCTTCTCCCACCCCATCAGTTGGTCTCATAAACGACATCACCCCCCTTATCACACCCCTATAGCGAACGAAACACAGCGCAGCCACAGCCCAAAGGTCAGAGCAGAAATTGCTCTTTAGTTTCCTAAAGAACCACCGCACTGCTTCACCCTCACGCCAAAAAGCAGTTTATGTAGTAGACAGTTACATAAGACAAGATTTTACTACTTGGATTATTAGAGCTGATACTTCAATTAAGAGGGGAAAAATCTTATTTAATAATAGAAAACCACGGCTAAGGCATCAGGGGAAAAAGAAGGAGCATTACAGCAAAACTGGGAGGATGACTTGGGCACATAATAGGAACCAGAAGCTCAGAACAGAGCCTGGCCAGACCGGCGAACATCCTCGTGGAAAACCAAGGGATATTTTTCAAATTATGGGCCAAATCCGCCTTCGTGCACACAAGCTGTGCTCGCTGCAGCCACGGGTGCCGCTGGGTCCATGGGGAGCTCAGCCTCCCATGAACACATACCCTCAACTTCACCAAAAAAAGTGCTGTTTACGTTTTTGTCAGAGATCCACAGGGAAAGAAGGTGGCAAGGACCGTGATGGACCTGGCCTCATCCTGCCTGGCTCCGAGGGGCAGGAGCAGCTTACGGCTGCCTGGGGATTCGCATCCATCTCTGCAGCGGCTCACCGTAACATCTCGGCACCTCTCAGATGCTGTGGAAGTTACCCTACAGTTGAGCATTGGTTTAAGCTTATTAGTCATTGTTTCCTGTGAATAACCTTTACAAAATTAACAGAAACGTCTGCAAAGCGGTTTTCAATTTTCTATTTTAAGAAAGAGCAATAGTCTTTTCTTTCCTTCCCTTTCCCTTTTTATTTTTTATTTTTTTTGGTAAATCCATAGAGCAGTTCTGTCATTACCGTTCTGTTTTTTTCTTTTTCAGTGTAACCACCAAAAACGGGGCGGCAATATTGGGAAAACAGAAAACGCCAAGTTTTTATCTCATAGAACATTCTCCATTTCCAGCCAGCTCTGGCCACCACCTGACAATACATGGGGAACTCAGCCGTGGTGTCACCTAAAGGACATGGCCCAGCCCTGAGCAGAGACTTGAAGGGGCTGGGGGGTGTCATGGGTTACCCACACCACGTAACATCATCCCTGTCTCCAGAGGCAGTTCAGAGCAACAAAACCAACTGCCCCTTTGGAGCTCCCTCCAGCAGAGGATGCCCAACCTGGCCACGGCAATTTGCTTAAAGTCGGCGATGTGAAGATCCTTCCAGCTGCTATTTCTGCACACAGGACCTCAACCACCCCTGCCCCTCACTGACAGCTGAGTTAAACCATTTATGCCCTTCTCTCAGCTGGTGGTTGAAGCTCCCCAGTTTCCACAGGGTTATGGGGAGTGTCCGACGCTGTTGGGATAAGCTGAAATAAAACAGCCACAAAAGCAGACTTGGTACTTGTCTCCGAGAGGCAAGGAAGGAAGGCTGAAAGCTTTTTCCTCCTGATAAGGTTGGATTTACACCTCGAGGAGAGCTGATAGTCTGCATCCTATAAGTGACCAGGACTAGAACTGCGTTTCCTCGAGGAACAGATAAAGCAAAGAAAGGCACGTCGGCTGAACGCAGTGCAAAAGGTTAAGCAGAAGAGAATTTGCTAAAGCTGACTTTGCTTTTAGTCTCAGCTGATGGCAGCTCCTGAGCTCTGCACGGGGAGAAACCCTGGCTCCCTCCCACCCCGCTTCCCTGCAGCACGATGGGAGCTGAGCATCCTCTGGGGCTGATGGCTCAAGGCAGCGGCAGCTCCTGTGAGTACATGGAAGGATGTCACCTGCAAGTCCCGGGAGCCTCAGGCTCAAGTGATGGGGCCACAGCAGAATCCCCAACCTCACTCAACACATGAAGGGATGGTGTTGGCCCGGCAGCTGCTGCTGAGTGACTGGGGAAAGATGAACACGGGAAGCTTCCTGCTAGTTCTGGGTTGAGAACCTGAGAAAATCAGCACGTAACTGACTAAATTTGGTCCACGAAGGGTGCCAGGAAAAAGCATGAGCTGCATCAGACAGCTCCTTCAGAGCTCACCACGCTTCATGAGCATCATTCAACGTGCCTACTGTTTTCCCATTTCCTTTTCAAACCCAATCAATCACCCTGCCCAGCAAAGTTCAGCCTTTTCTTGTTGTTCCAGCAGCAGCGTGCAAGCATGCAACATCAGAAGGAAAACCAACGCACCCGATTTTGGAGGAATGAGCGCCCCAGGGAGCATCTGAGCTCAAGTACACTGACATGGGTTGAGCAGCTCCGTGGTGGGGGAAGGAGGAGAGCTCACGGGGTTGCTAGACCATTCATCTTTGTTCCATTAACAGCAAGTGCACGGCGCTGGTGGATACCCCGTGTTAACACTTGTAAAAAGCAGACGAGGAGTAAAACCTTGTTAGCAAGATTCCCAGTCAACTGACCTCATCCCTCAGTGCAAAACAATAAAATGGGCTAATTTAGCCTGTAATAAAAAGCCCCACTATCTGAACTTCACAAAAGATGCACAAAGCTCTGCTGTCAAGAGCCCCATTTCTTTGATTTAAAAAGCCGACTTTAAATAGAGCAAGCCGTGCTGGGAGGTTCGCAAGCCTTTTGTGTCTTCTCAAGTGTGTTGCCGCTAATAAATTTCCCCAAGAGATAGCTGCCCCCAGCCCCGGCGCGGGCTGACAAAGGCAGCGGCCAGCTCTGCTCCCTTTCCTCGCTCAAGTGTCTATTTGTTTCACTGTTATGGTTACACAAAACACCCAAAAGCCCCTCTCCCTTCCTATGTCAGCATCTGCTTTTGTCAGCAAGAGCAGCGATAACGAAGATACCATTAATTTCCACCCCCCTCCACCACACATGCACCAGTAACGGATTTTCCATGAAGCCTTTGTAAGAGAGAGAAGTTACAATTACTCTAAGAGTGGACTAAAGACTTTACCAGCCAAGTCATTTACGTTTTTAAGATTTAATTTCAAGTAAAGAGGTATCTAAGTCAGGGAGCAAGTCAGTGATGCACTGGTATCACTTGGAAGTCCGCAGCACAGTGTCCTCCAGCCCCAGGCACCCGTGCACATGGTGGGATCAAGTCCTCTCCTGGCACGTGAACGGGGCACACAGGGCTCAAGAAAGTGCTCCAGTGAGTGAGATACTTCTTAGTATGCAGAGGGAAGGCACAGTTGCGCTTTCCTGGTTCGACAAAAATTTGAGGTGGAGAAAAAAAAAGGTCAATCTTGGCCTGAAAATAACCGATATTTCATCCATCAGAAGAGCTAGTTTTTAAAAAGGGAAATAAATCACTTTTTGACCTTTATTCCTAGAGCTTCCTGTGAAGAGGAAGAGGCAGGACAGCACATTTATGAAGATGATTGTGAATTGCGAGGCTTTTATTTGCTCCAAACAGATGTAAGTGCTAACTGTCATGACCAGTAAGAATCTGCCTGACATTTATGGTAAAGCCATTTATGCCTGATGACTCATTTGCTTTATGGATTAAGTTCCATCAAGCCAGTTTAATTCAACTCCCCATCCAGCTCCCAGACAAGACTGGAAAAGCTCTTCTGGAGCATTTTTTAACACTTATTCTATATGTGTGCAAAAATGTCACATCACTTCCAATGACATCAACTTCAGTAACTTGGAGAAATCGCTGTGGTTCAACAAAACAAACAGCTGGCGAGGAAAATCGCAGTGACTTCATCTGGCATTGGCAGCCGCTCCATAAATACTGGGATTCTTCAGGGCTCTCACTGCAACGCACCGATAATTAACTGGACTGTTGTTTTAGCGCGTTATCCCAGAAGTCTTAGAGACTCTTAACATCCATAAGAATAAATACTGCTTGATGTGCTTTTTTAAACTCCTACATTTAAATTGGATAACCACAGGCCCAGGATGTACAATTGTAACACGCACACACACAAATCTTAAAAATTATTGGAAGCAATTTGGATGTTGCTGAGTCTTACCATGACAAACTCCCTGGTTCCATAAATGCAGACCCAGTCGGGTGGCTTAAGAGTGGCAGAGGTTCAACGTGGCTCCATGATGAAGTGGAAGCTCAGAGATCCCAGCCACCAGCAAGCTTCCAAAAAAACCTAATGCCTCTCTGGGAGACAGCCTGCCAGCCCGCAGATGTTCCACTTGATAAAACCCATCACCAGCACTTGCCCATGGATGGAGGCTCTCTAAGGACACGGCGGCTGCCCTGCTCCAGGGCTCCAAGCAGCTCCGGGTCTGCACAGGTCGGAGGAAGGGTGGTATTGGAGAAGTCAGCAAAGAAGGAAAGAGAGGGGTGACCCAGAGCTCACCGTGCCCCTGGCTCTGCCAGTGTAGCGAGACCCCAAGGCACAGGGATGACAACCACACAGAGCATCGGTGCATCCTTTGTTGTACTGGCATCACCCCAGAGTCCTCTGTTAAAACACAGCTGCTCCCGAAAAGAAGCAAAAATCACAGCCAAAGGGTGAGATGAAGCCTTGCCACCCCCACCGGCCCCTGTGCACCCGTGTCCTGAACCCCTCTCGCTGCCCAGCCACGGACAGGAGTGAGCTCAGCACACGGAGCAACTGGTACCTAAAGGGCATCCTTTAGGCTTCCAAAATTTTTGCACTACAACACGGGAAGGCAATAGTTGAAGGTCTGGGGCAAAAAAAAAAAAAAGGCTTGACTCGCATGCAGTCATGAGTCAGCTACAAATACTTAGTGGTTTGGATAAATCCAACCTGGATGATGTTTGCTCCCCCATCCTGCGCAGAGGGGCTGCAGGAACGGAGGGGGCAGCTTTGCCATGAGACCTCTGCTATTTCCCCTCTCGGGCTCCAGCCGCCACAAGAACTGCTCCCTCTGGCTTTTGGCACTCAGACGGGAGCCTCTTCTGAGCCCTCTTTAGAAAAAACAGATTTAATTACACAGAAAAGGGATAGACGTTTCGCTAGAACCAAATATGGCTTCAAGGAAAAAACTCTCTTACGGGCTGAGAGTAGTTTCTCTTTCTCGCCGCATCTCCACCCGGGAGAGGAGGTACCCTAAGAAACCCCGCTCTCACGACACCTCAGCCTGGTCCTGCACCCCCGCCCCAAAGCTAAGCCGTCGGCTTTTCTGATACTAAACTCACAGAACACAAACTACAGTAATTATATGGACTACCCACACGCCTCTTTC
>NW_009650103.1:1874425-1883622 GCF_000708025.1 Charadrius vociferus | reverse complement strand
AACAAGAAGAAAATAAGCCCTTTGGCTCAAAGGTAATTAACCTCCCCAGTAATTTTCAACCTTTATATTTTATAATCCCAGGGAGGAACCCAATTTCCTATCACGCGAGGACCCATTAACTCGCTGTCAGCCCTGGCTTTGAAGGAGCGGGGCAGGGAAGAACGGTCCTCTCCTCTACATCTCTTCCCCAAACTCTGCCATCCTCCGCTCCGAGCTGTCCTCGACGCCCGACCGATGGATGGAAATGCGGTGGGGCAACGCCACGTGGTGCTTCCACCGTCCATAACCGCTGGATCCTCAGCCGCCCCGTGGCTGTTTCTCAGAAAAGCAGCTTTCCAGAGCAAAGGGCCGTATTTCCTACGTGCTTGCGGAGACCACAGCACCGCTGCAGGGCTGCCGGCGTAATACTGCTCTACAAATTATGAGCAGTTCAGCAAGGACTCCTCACTGGAAGGGAAGGACAAGCGATTCTCTAAGAGGAGAACAAAAGCCAGATGGCTTTGCTAATTCTGGAGAGCTCTCCTGAAGAAGCTGTCTCTCTGCCAATACCCAAATACCAGTCAAGGACTCAAGTCATTAGCAGAGCAGGAGATACTAATAGGAGGTTCATTTCCAGGTGGCTAATTCTGCCCCCAGCTCCGACAACCGCGCGATGTAAATAACGCCCTGCCCTAATGTAAATGCTCCCACCGAGCGCCCTCTGCGCTTGCCGCAGCAAATGTGAAGCCGGAGCTTATGTCATAGTCCTTTTTTGTTTAAGTGACAATGCAGAGCTAATTCCCAAAGCCAACACACGCGGTGTTCATCAGCGGTATGGATTATTCACACAACAGCGCTTTACAGGCAGCGGGAGGACCCGTCCACCATTCCGGTTTCCTGTCCGCAACGGGTGAAAGATTTTCTTGCCTTTCCAAATGGCTGAGTTTGTCAAACCCATTAATCATCGCTGACATCTTCCTGCCACTTTCCCTGGAATCCTCACCACATCCTAGCAGCCCAGAGCCCCTTTGAGTCCCATGTCACATCCCTACAGTCGCCCTTCCCTCAGCCCTCTCCTGCCTCACTCCACGTAACCATCGCACCCTGTCCCCAGAGCTGCTACTGCAGGGACTGGCAATACCCTGAAGAGAACAGAAAAGGGACAAGATGAAAAAGCCTGACAAAGCTCAAATGTCCATTTAATGATGGGGCGAGAGCCCAAGCCAACCTCCAAACTCGCCACCAGGACCACCCGGTCCCATCCTCCCTGCACCCGCTCCCCATCCCTCCGCTGCCAACGCTGGTCCAGCCCCAGGCACTCTGCCTAATTAAAACCTCCATCCTTTCAGAAGGGACAATCTAATCACCCACTTTAAAGATCCCCAAAAGCTCTGGAACCGCTTTATACTATGAGGCAATTGTACTTCACCTTATTCAACCTTGACCCCGGCTGACTGAAGGGGGCCCCGGTGCTCAGATGAAGCGTTACGTGCGCGTCCCACCGTTCGTGACCCCGTGGCTCCCACTGCAAGCCATAAAGGAGCATTGCTTCCAATGGGCGACGGGTCTCTTTCCTAGCTAAAAGCCAATGCCTAGACCTTGGAGGACAGTTTTGATTCGAAAATTTACCAAATGGGGGGGGAAAGAACCCCAGATAAGGCAAATGAGCAACCTGTCATTTAATTAAGATGCAGGAACTTAGGGGACACGGGAAAAACAACCCTTAAGAAAGAGGCAGCTCAGAAGCAGGTGGCGTTGGCAGAAGTGCAGAAAGCATCGGATCTATCAAGTAGTTACTGCAAGGCTATGGTAGGAAGGCGTTTCTCCAGGAGTTTTACAGAATCACAGAATGGTCAGGGTTGGAAGGGACCTCTGGAGATCATCTAGTCCAACCCCCCTGCCAGAGCAGGGTCACCTACAAGAGTTTTGTTTCAGGGCTGGAGAAGGCACTGCGGGGACAGCACAGGGTCCCTCGGCAGCTCTGCCCCTCACAGCCCTCCTGCGGCCGGGGCACCCGCGGGGCAGGACCCGCAGCGCCGGGCTGCACCTTGCTGGTGGCGAAGGGGGAGTTTCTCCAGCAAACGGGAAAATTTTAAGCTAGGAAAAAAATATAAATCTGAAGGTAGATGTGGCCAACACAGCAGAAACTGGACTGTGGTTTGAATCTCTTCCCCTTCCAACGGCGGCCGAGAGGCTCCCGCAGGAGCATCCCGGGTCAGGCAGGGCAGAGCAGGAGGCAGCGTCCGTCCCACGCACGTACCGGGGGACGCGTCCAGCTTTCCCTTGACTCACGTCTGGTGCTGCAAACTACCAGACATGGGCTGCGTGCTCCGTAGACCGCGCTGTAAAGCGGACAAGGACTTTTAATAAAGTTGCAGCTAATTGCACAAGGGAGCAGGACCCACCCAGAGGAGAAATGACTCCGCGGCTTCTGTTTATCCTCACGCCTCACAGCTCCGGGCGGGCGGCCTTACATCAGCTGCCGCCAACGGGGTGGAATCACCATCATTCACTGCAGTCCTTTGGAAGAGAGTATTTGCAAGCTTTGATTTGCCTTTCCACCTCGAGCTCTGCTCCCCGGCTAACCCTCCTAAAGCCGCCGCGGTCCCCGGGGTCAGCGCTCCGCTGGCCGTTTCTCTGCGCTCCTCCTCTTCTGAGCGAGCACAAACGGGGTAACTCTCTCGACGGGACGGCAAGGTACACCCAGGGGAAAGCAGCAGCCAAGCAGTAGGGAGGGCAGGAAAGGAAAAGGCAGCCAAAATGCCTTAAAAAAAATAAAGCGAATACAAAGACCTGCTAAAAACACCCAAAGAGACAGATATCCTTAAATCAACAACCGTCACGCTCAGACGCTCAGCTCCACTGGCTATTTTTGTATATTTATGCCTGTCAAACAAACCGTAATTTATCCGCTAGGATTTTTGGGTGCGAAACACTGAGTTATGGACACGGAAAGTGGGCTGCGATTGAACGGCTTCTCCTGCTCTGCAGCCCCAGCCTGGAAGGACAGAGGGACAGGGAGAGGGGCCGCATGGACGGGTGGGTCAAAAGGCTCCTTTATCTTCCCTCCTTCTCTACAGCCTGGCCAAGCACTTTGGTAACACAGGCAAAAATGATATGAGAGGTTTCTGCAGCTCTTTTGCAAAGAGGGGAAAAATAATAGCACGCAGTTCAGGTTTTTAAAGGAAAAAAAAAAAAAAAAAAAGAAACCCCTGACAGTCCCACCTCGCTCCACCCCAACAAGGAGAGGACATTACTCTCAAATTTCCTTTTGCTATTGTAAAGGCAGTCTTTATATTTGCAAAATGAGAATTTTTAAACTTTTTTTTTTTTTAAAAATTGTGTGTTCTGGGCAGATGGTCTGAACCCCCCCCAGCAGATTAGAAACACATGTGAAGAACAAGGAATCCAAACCACACGTTTTTATTAAACTGCATGACTTCTAGTTCAAATTTCATCACATTGAAGTAAATATTTTCTCTCTAAAGTAGCAGCTGCATGTTAGGTTATCCGTAATACATGTTTCATATATGTACACATATGCACACATGTATGCAGGCACCCATACACGTGTGTCCTGTCCTTGCGGATAAACTTGATAGATGTCAATGTGAGACCCCATGGCTGAAGCTGATTTTGCAGTTTTTAATTTTAAAAACCAAGCTGCCTGTGCACACAGGTACACAATTATAAAAAATTAAAGCTGCCAGGGTTCCAAAATTTCAGAAATACCAGATTTGAGGTTGCATACCCTAGATCCATCGCTCTGTACAGACATATTAGCATATGGTCTTTAAATATTACCCAGGAACATGATAGTTTTCCAGAGTACTTCCACCTCATGTGGTGACAGGAGTGACCATCTCCGCAGCCCCTTTCCAATGCCACCCGTGCGCTTCTCCCAGCTCTGCTTTGTGGCGCAGTGCTTGTGTACGTGTTTTGCACATCCATGCCGTGTGTATCTAAGCATGTATATTTTTAAGCGTGGCATCTACAGCTGCCGACCTTAAGCACTGCTGCCTTAAACGATCTCCTCCACTGACAGCGGACAAAAGCATCCAGATTTGGGTACTTTCGAAAGACTGACTTCCTAACGACTTCGTTTCCACTTGTGGCGCGGGGCACGCACCCTGCTAAAGCCTCACACATCCCCGGCGGCTTTCCCGAAGCCGGGACTCAATCCTTATCCCCGGGCTCTTCCTGCGAACGCTGGCACGTGTCAAACGCAGCTATCGCCGGGCGTTTGCACAGCACCTGGACACGGCCTCCGGAGCCCAGCACGCGGTTCCCACCGGAGCACCGACCGCACGCCACGTCCGCGGGGACGGACCCTGCCCCGGCCAGCACAGCCTCACGAGCCCACACCAGAGGCACTGATCTTACCAAGAAGCAACCTGCAGCCCAGGACGGGCTCCCTGTCCCAGCCGGCCCTTTGGAGGACACCAGTGCTCTCCACCAGCCCTGAACCCCTCTGAAGGGCTGACCCAGGCCAGCGTGAAGCCAGCTGAGCGCGTGCCATTGACCCCCTTCACCAGCCACCCAAGCCAAGCCCTAATAATCCTTGGGGATTCCCATCACCCGCAGGAGATGCAATGCCAAGCCACAACCTGCTCCTGTTACCCACCGGTGCTCTGATTTCAGCCCCAGCAGTGCAAGGAGCCCGTACCCTCCGCTGGTGAACATCAGCTCCAGGGGAACCTCAGGGCTGGAGGATGAAGAACTGCATCCAGCTACAACGAGGAGCCTGCTGTGGCTCTCTCGGACAGCTGGGGACCATCCTCAGCTGGCATTCCGCTCTGAGAAACCATTTACAGACCTCCTGCAGTAACCCCTTCCCAAGAACAGAATATGGGACAGGAGCCGGAGTCTTTGGCTCACTGGGACTGAGTCACCAAAGGCCCCACAGGTTCTCCCAGCTGTGGGGTGGAAGCTTTGCAATGGGATCTATCTAGACCATGCTACTAACCAGGCTTGACTGGAAGAAATAACTCCTTTGCTGGCTTATTTTTGAGCTGCTGGCTGGGCAAAGGTGTTCCTTCTATTTCAGGGGAAGAGTGAATAAAAAAAAAAGGGGGGGGGTGTGTGGGTGTGTAAAAAACCTGACTGCAGAGAACCCTTCCAAAGTGACTCAGTTTTCTTTGGCTGCTCCAAAACTCCCATGAACATGGTAAATAGTTTGACTCTCTTTTCCCCTCTCCAGTTTTGACTGAAAAATAGGAAACCCAATTCTGAGAAGCGCTGGAATGAGAGAAAAGCAGGCTTAGACTCTGCATGCAGGGCCAGCTTGGCAGAAGGGCTCAGCATCTTTGCACCATCTCCTTAGGGAATGTGTGAGACGTTAAGGTCAGAGCTGGTGTAGGTCCTTAGCAGCCCTCATCTGTACACACACTCCTCATGCGGGATCGTAAATGTTGCCTCCATTCAGCGAGGCAGAACTGGTTCTTGCCTTTTTGCCAGCACAAGGAGCTAGAGCAGAACTGGGTCTCTCGCTCCTCCAAGGATCCTACCCAGAGGAAATATTCCTAGAGGAAAAAAATGTTGTGTGCATAGCAGGTACGCTAGAGGGAAACACCTTCACCAAAGAAACAACCCAACCTTCTGGCCACCTCCGTAATTACAGCCGCTAGCAACTAAATATTCATCTCTTGTGTATACCCGAAACCACATTGAGAGTTATTTAATTTGAAGGTTTAAACTAACACATGAGGAAGCATTCTCCTCTAATGAATTCATTAGGACAGCCATGCATTTTTTTGGCTGGTTTCCCCTGAAAGCAAGCCATGTGTGATCTCTTTGTGCAGCCACAGGTGTGTCCGTCTATCTCAATAACTCTTGAATCCGATAGCTGATTTCAATCACTTTTGACAGAGGAAAAAGGCTCAAGATAATTAAACTCCTATAAACGTCGTGGAAACAGACAGCTAGGTAAAAGAAAGGCATCGTGCAAGTTCATTCTCTGAGGGGAGGCTTTGCAGCGAGTTCACATCTGATCAGATATAGGCATGCACAACAAGAACACGTCTCTTTAATGTTCCTACCATAAAAAAAGTTTAAGCAACCACGAGACGCAAATTAGAAGGAATCCGGACCTGACTGATCTCAAGGCATCTCTGAGATTCCCAATTCCCACAGTAACTGGAAAAAGATGAGCAGAAACACCACAAAATAAGCAGTTCTTCTTGCATTTCTGCCTATACATGGAAAACACCCTCTTCTCCTTAATTTTCCAGACCCGAGAAGAACGGAGGAGAAAACCAAGCATCTCCAGGGCTCAGCTAGCCAACTCCCCTGGCAGCTGTCAGGGGAACAGCCCGGGACACGGCAGAGCCCAAGGGTTTGTTGCTACCTGTCATCAGGTGCCAGCCACATTCAGGCTGGCGTTGCCACCCAGGCAACCTCGGATGAGCCTTTACTCAAAGAGTGGCTTATCCATCCGCACGAGAGCCATGTAATCACTCCTGGCTCTCCAGCAAACACGCTAGGATCAAACCCCGAGTTATTTTTTTCCTATATGACCACACAGCAGCTTGCCACTCTGTGATTTCTGCCTTCAAACTCTTCATTTGGTAACTTAAAATCAGCATTTATGTCATACTCCAGGCAAATTACAGCATTGATCCCTAAAAACAGAGGCCCCGCAATCACCGAGTGCCCTGTTGTCACTGTTTTTACATCTAGCCCAAATACAACCTTTATACCACGGTCACTATATAACTGTGGGGTTTTTTTTCCCCAAAATGCTTAGCCAGAAATAGAGTGAATCCACAGGACAGCTTTGAAACACTTTAAAAACTGCTCAAAAATAGTACTGCTGAGTTCACAGGTATTGTTTAATAGATGCACCCACCATCTGTTTACAATATTAATACCACAAGCTGAGAGCGACTTCATAGCACCAGATTATTCAAAAACCCCAAAGCTATCTATCGGATATCTATTCCAGAATGTAAAGACCGTTTTCTTATTTGCTTTTCCTTAAGTTATTGTCTATTCCAAAGCGTTTACAAAATAACCAGTGGGAATAACTCCACAGCAGAAGTTTTTCAAGCGATTCCTTCCCATTGTTTTCCAATAGGAGCTGATTTGGCTCAGGTCTATTCACACGGTGTGGTTTTGTTCCCTAATTGAAGCATCAAGTCAGATTATGCTTCTGAATACTTGCAAGCAGCAAATTAGACTATGAAAAAAAAAAATATAATAAAAATCTCTTACTACTCGCTCAGAAAGTTTGCTTCCACGGATATGCATAAGCAGGGCAACTCAGGAGGAGTCTGGCAGTGGGTTTCTGCAACTTTAGCCTCCTCTTGACAGTCAAGGAAAGAAGTTTTCATGGAAGGATGAAACCATGGGGTGGTGTGACGAGGTGATACACTCCCTGACAGCCACCGCAAGTGCCCAGGGTGACGGTGGGGCTCAGACCCCGCCAACCAGCCATGCCAACCGCTGGGGCAATGTGGGGAGGCGCCAGAACTAGGCAAAATTTGGCTTCACATCAGCGGTTGCGGTAAAAAAAGAAAGATTTTTTTCCCTCCTCTGCCCGCATAGCCTGTCTGCTGCTCCTGCGGTGCAGGGGAGGAGCGGGCAGCAGCTCGCACCCCCACCATCGCCCTCCATGGGGTGCTAATCGCTCCGGGGGTGCCCCGAGGCCGGGGCGAGGGGACCAGCCCAGGGCGGCGTTGCCGGGACAGCATCCCCACGGGCAGCATCCCACAAAACTCACGTTCAGGCCCGCTTGGAAAGCTGCATTGACCGATAGGCTGCACGTTGTGGGAGGCATTTCCATACAGGGAGGACAGTGTCAGCCTGACCTTCCACTGTCCAGCAAGGAAATTAAAAAAAAAAAAAAAAAAAAAAAAAAAAAAAAAGAGAGAGAAAGAAAAATATGAAAGCCCAGCCCAGGCCTCTGAGAAATGAATAGGACAAAATGAATGGATGTCATTGTCTGTCATGAACTGCCAGCCCTTTAACTAGCAGTTAATAAAGCTGAGAGGGAGAGAGGAGAAGATGAAACAATGAGCAATTTTGAAATAACACCCTCATTTCGCGTCCGGTGTATTCCAAATAACACTGCCTTTCTGAAGCATATGCTCAATATCCTGCGCTCCATAGAACAGGCTCAAAAAAAAAGTTATTTTCTCCATTTTCCTCATCGCATTCATTAGGAATCACTGGAAGAAACCCAAATCCCCATTTCCCCTTGTCCTCCGCTGCTCTCAGAGCACCAGGTAGCCCAGGGCAGGCCGGCTCTCCTCAGCCAGTGCCACCACTCTCCAGGTCCCAGTTGCCACCACCCGAAGGTCATCCCCATTGCAGCAGGGCTCAATGCACATGGCCCGAGCAGCCCCGTGGCCTGGCTGGTGTCCCCATCTGCAGTCTGAGGGTCAGCCCCGGGCAGTGCCCTTTCATCCAGCCTGCGTCTCTCATACGACATGAGGAAACTGCAGCATTTTCCTTGGAGAGGAGATGCAACCTGGAAGGGAGGCGTGCAGGCTCCGAAAACTCCACGTAAACCCAAATTAGAGCCCACGAGGCTGCCAAAGGCTGCCCAGCCTTCACATTTCTTCTTGTGGTCGTGCAGACCTGACCACATACTCAAGCTGCCTGTTTTCTTTACCGTTTCATTTAGTGCTGCATTTCCCCCATCCGACTTCATCTCCTGATGTCACCACCTTACCAAGGGCTGATCACACCGTTCCAAGTTTCCTGTCTCCCTCCAAATCAAATAATCCACTAATAACCAAGCTAAAGGGCTGGCTTTTTCCTATAGAAGTTATTTTTCAATGACATATGTGTGAACCATAAGGGATAGCTTAAAAACAGATTCTCCCTCATTACGAGCTGCGGCACGGCACATCGCGGCGTTGCTCTTTTGTGTCGTCCCCCTCCGCGCTGAACGCCGCCGCTTCCTGGCTCCGGTTTCACGTTGATTTATTTCCTTTTCATCTATGGAAAATCAGGAACGAGATCGGCTTCTGCTGGCTGCGCCGCCCACACGAAGCTGGATCCGCCAGCGTATTGTAAGGGGGACTCTCTCACAGTGGAAAATATGTAGTGAAGTGAAGCTCTTGGCTTAAGTTACACGTTTGAAAACGCACTGTTGGAGCTGCGCTGAGCCAAAGTGGAGGCAGTTGCTCAGTTTTTACTCAGCCCTGTGTAAACAGGGTCGGGGTGTCTGCCTGGGAGGTGTTGGTCCCAATGACCCAGAAAGCTCTGGGCTT
>NW_009650103.1:1852822-1874358 GCF_000708025.1 Charadrius vociferus | reverse complement strand
GGAAAGAGAAGGTCTAGGCAAGGTGGTGAACGGTCTCAGGAGAGCCTTGAGGAGCAGACAGTCTTGGTACAGAAAAGGAGGAGGTGGCAGGAAAGAAATCCAGCCCAAGGTCTCCATCAAACATCCAGCCATGACCATCCACGACGGTCAAACACAGCCGACGGCGTTTCACAGCTCCATCAGACAATTCACACCACTGCTACAGGGGCAGGGAGAGCAACCCGGGGCTGCTTTGTGGACTTCCCATCCTCTCCCCTCCTCGCTCCCTAAACACTTCCCAAACTCCAGTACGAAACCCCAGGTGAGTCCTCAGACAGCTCCGGAGCCCACGGCTCATTTTGGAAAGCCTCAGCCTCCCCCGCTCTGGGCTCACTTCCATCGCCGAAGGGTGGCTCTTTGCTCCTAGCAGCACATCGGGGCTTCCTGCTCCCATCCCACAACAGCTGGAGCTCTTCTGAGCACTAAGGTACCTAAAAGCTGCACACTCTTGCTTTTACTCTTTTTTTTTTACCCCCCCCTCCCTCATAGCTGAGTTAATCTGGAAGCTGAGCTGCCGTTTTCTCAGTCCCACAGATGGGCTTTCCATCCCCCGACTGCCACAACCCCAAGATCCACCCCTGAGGTTTTATCCTCAGCCCTCCGCGCTGAGGTGGCTCAGGATCAAGGGGTTTGTATATACAGAGGCTTTTAATCAGGACTTGGAATGTTTTCTGCCCCAGGAGGTAAATACAGAATCCAGGTTTTATGGATTAAAGGGAATAGGGGAAAAATAGACCTGGCTGCCAAAGTTATCTCAGGATATAAGTGGGATTACATGCTTAGCCGTGGGGATATCTGCTGACACACTCAGAATTTAACTTAACACCAAATTTTGGTTGGGAAAGAATTTTCCTGCATTTGGCTGACAACAATCACCAAACCATGGGGCACTGAGCAGGACACATCTGCTGGGACCACCCGAGAAGGAAGCTTTTGTGCAGGTTCCTCTTGCTATTTCCCACCATTGCTGCAAATTCGGCTGCTCAGGAAAGAGCTGAAAATGGATAGCTAAACTCATGTGGACATGTAGGCATAACACCTCTTGTCCATACATCTTTCTCCGGGAAACTGGACTGCCTCCTTTGTCGATGTTCATACATCTCTCACCTCCGTACTCCAAAGTCTTTCTGCCATTATGATTCAACACTGCTAATTATCCGTGAAATATAATTTGGGGTTTTTCATTCTTGCACCTCCGTGCACCATCTCCCATCTCAAACTCAGCATTCAAAAAGTCTTGCGTTTTAACACAAATTCCAGCACGGCTCCCGTAACAAACCTAATTGGGCACTACACCCAAAGCTTTTCATCCCAGGAAAGGGAGCTGGGATTTTACACCCTGGTGTACACCCTGAAGAGCAGATGTGAAGTTCAGCCCAGAAACGTGGTTATCTGAACAAAACCCATTAAGGAACAGGAACGGATGCAGCGTGACCGGTGCGGCCAGCGGTAGCTGAGCATCGCAGCTCAGATTTCGGTATTCTGAGCAACAAGCTGGAAGAGGGTAAACATAATTTGCAGATAAATTTGCTTATGCAAGGCATCAAAGCCTCAGGAAAACCTTGCGATGTTTGCAGACATTCCAGAGCAGAGAACAGGGCACAAAAGTAATATTCACCGCAAATTCTCTCATCTCCCCACACATTTCGCATCAGTGGCCAAAGCACTGTTTGTTCAAGCAGACTTGACCTCCTGAACCACAGCCAGTATGTGGCTACGTGTGGAGAACAATGAGCCCACGGTTAGAGACTTTTTTCCGTGTTCTTGGAGGGAATAGAAAACACACATACACACAAATACACAAATCCCATCCAATATTCTGCACAACTCATTAGGAATGCCCTCTTCCAGCTCCCATCCCCAGGGTGATGTATTTATTGTGAACATATACATTCGATCCCGCTTGGCTCTGTCAAAGTAAGTCGTACACCTGCACGCTGGGGATGTCTGGAGTGGGCTCGGACTTTCCTTTGGGCTTTGGCAAGCAGCCCAGACTGCCTCGGAAAAAAAAAATAAAATAAAATAAAAAGGCCTCACCATGTGTAAGGAACATGTGTTTCATTTGTTCGTACCTAAATGACAAGGGAATGGGTTGAACACAAAGTCAACTAAGTGGTTTCTAGTTAGGATGGTCTTTTCTACGCTGGGTTTACTTTATTCTCGCTTCAACGAGAGGCTCTGCCCGTAAAACCCTTGCTTAGAGAAGTGAAGACTTCAAGCCGTGTCCTGCGAAGGCAGGACAATAGCAATAAAGCCCTAAATTTTAAAGAAACATCAGCTTGAACACTGCCGGGACAACAAGGACACGAGCCCACCTCCCTGCCTGACCAGCTTGTTGCAGGTCTCACCGTCCTCTTCCTCAAAGCAGTGGCTCTTCCCACGACTTTGGCTCAGACGAGTCTGTCCTTCCTATAACAGTTTGCTGCAACAATGCAAATCAATCAAGATTTTTGTACGCAGAAGAGGATGTTTCCCTGTCCGCAGCGTTCTGCTCCAGAAATGCATTTTTATACAAATAAGACTAATTGGCGTGTCATCTTCTGCGTAGAACAAGGATCCCAAATTAGCAGGCAAGGGAAAACATGCACTGATGTGGGCCAGTGGCACACTACCCCTCTCTGCTCTCAGTAGTCGCTTATACATATTGCACAGTGATGCTGCCAACAAAGTTCAGCTGGAAACGTCTCCCCAATAGCATGAGCATTTGGCTTTTCCCCCATGCTCAAGCTGAAATTATTTTTCTCGAACATGTCCATTCGCTCTCCTCTTCAGCGCTTCTCTAACACACTCCGGGTTCCCTTCGCGGTGCCTTTCCTGCTCCTGAAGCCCAGTCCTGCTTGCCTGCTCCCAGCAGACATCCACGTCCACAAGGCCACTGCAAACCTTGGCATGATGTCACTGGAGAGGAGCAGGTTTCCAGCATTACATCACCCCGTCTGGGCTCAGCAATCAGCCTCCTGCACCTCAGAGTTTCCATGGAACAAACCGAGCCCCCTCCTCCTCCCCTCCCGCTATCCGAGGGGGGAAGCAAACTACAAACGAAGCCGTCAGCCGAAAGAGTAATGACACTACACCTCGCAGCATCCATCATGTCTAACGAGCCTGCCTGGGTCGCTGCCTGCCAGCATTTCAATACAAATCTCTGCCAGGTGAACGTCAGGAACAACCAGACACAACTCCGCTCCCCAAACCCCACCAAAATCCCTGTGCTGGATGGAAATTGTTTTGAAGGATGAGCTTTGCCTTCCAGAGACCCCTCAGGTTTCCTCGTTAGCAGTTTCCACTGGTTACCCCACTCTGCAGGAGGTACCCCAGGGCAGAGAAAATCAGGCCACAGCCTGCCTGTCCTCTCTACGTCATGGCCCAAGCTGACAGCGGTGATGGAGAGCCCTGCGTGGTACCGCTTAGCATCCCTCCCACTGACAGTTCTCCCCGCTTCCTGCTCAGCATCCTTGCCCGTGCCCTCCGAAATGGCAAAAGCTCATCCAAACCAACTAGCCTGCAGGAGTCCCTAGTCAGGCAACCATCAGGCTCCAAAAACTACCTATTTGAACCATAATAACAAAAAACTTGTTTCATTTCCCACTTCAGTAGCCTGTGGAGTCATGGCACATCACCACTATTGTGACCACTGTCCAGGAGCCGACAGGGAAGCCAGCGGTTCCTCAGACCAGGGTGAGGTCTCTCATGTCCTTCACCAGCCATTCACAGAAGGCGTTAACCCTGGATTTTAAGGAGTCCCAAGTGCTCTGTATCCTCAGCATTGCTAACAAAATCACGAGGAGGGACCCCTCAACAAGCAACTGCTCAGGGTTGGGTGCCATTTCCCATTTAGAGCCACCACCGTCCTGTTGCTGCACTCAGGCTGGTGACCGGCGAGCGGGGCTCTCGGCAAGCTGGCTGTCACCACCAGGTTCCTCAGGGCTGACGGAACCCGCCAGCACTCAAGATATTCAGCCTATACCTAAGAATTCTCTATTAAACCACAGGCCAAGCTTCACACTTGCCCACAGGTAGTGCAGAGTGAAGCATCAGTTAAAAAGCCCTTACTCAGGGTGACACCGAAAGGACTAAACCCCCTTTCCCGACTGATGGTACACACCAGCGGTGAGGGCAGGACGGGCAGCCAAGCACACTGCTATTACGCCCTGCCACGCGTCCTGGGATTCTGCTTTCTGCCCATCTCCTCCCATGTGGAGTCCTCCTTTTACCTCCTCTGTTGGACACAGGGAATATAAAGTGCTCTGAACAACCGCAGCTTCCCCTTCTCGTCACCTCAAGGAAGATCAGTACAGCTTAAGGGCCATCACTCTACCTTTTTTTTATAAATCACAGCACACACCGTATGTGATGGAGAGCAAAGATCCAGAGAATGCTTATAAATATTTAAAGGGAGGTGCCGGGGAGATGGGAACAGTCTTTCTTCAGTGGTGCCCAGTGACAGGACAAGAGGGAACGGCACAAACGTGACCATCGGCAGTTCCATCTCCACCTGAGGAGGGCCTTCTCTGCTGTGAGGGCGGCAGAGCAGTGGCACAGGCTGCCCAGAGAGGTGGGGGAGTCTCCCCCTCTGGAGCCATCCCAAACCCGCCTGGACGCCGTCCTGTGCCACTGCTGGAGGTGCCCCTGCTCTGGCGGGGGGTGGGATGGGGGAGCTCCAGAGGGCCCTTCCAGCCCCCACCAGTCTGGGATGCTGTGATGGGTTATTCACGTTAACTAATGGAGGTGTCTGAAACTGAAATCCAGACTCCCAGCAGTCAGAACCCCATTTAACACAACATATTGCTGGAAGTCAGAAGCAGCTCCCACCCAGTAGGACACCCACTGCCGTGAAGGTAACGCTGAGCAGAACCCACCCGGAGATGAAACCAGTGCAGGTCCTCCTGTAAGACTGAGGGGCTTGACTCTGGACAAATTGCAAAAGCAGCACTAAGACCGTCCAGCTTCCTAGCTTGATGCTTAACTTGACTGTATTGAAAGATATATGATGCATAGCATAACTGTTAAACATCAATAAAAGCACTTTTATGTTCTCTTCAAACAGGACATTGTATGCTGTCGGAGGCCTGAAGGCATTCGATACCAGCAAACTGCAGTAATTATCGACACATGCCAATGCACAGTTTCTTTTGCAGTTTATGAAACAGAATTTAACACTGACCAAAAAAAAAAAAACAACAACCAACCAAACAACAAAACCCCAAAATCAAAAAAATTAGAAACATTAAATATGTGTATTCTGTAATCATGACTAATAAGGCTATGTCATTACAGGCAACCCTGACCCAGTCACAAAGCTTGACTGCAGTCCAGACGGCTGAACCGCCACCTACCCGTCACATCGAAATGGAAAACGAGAGTTTGAGCAAAGTGGACGCAAACAATTAATCTGATGTTTCCACCCAAATCCTCACTTTCCTTGCTGGCACCTGACAGACAGAGGTCAGACGCAATGGTGTCAGTTTAGGATTCAAATGAAACCACCTGAAGCCCGGACTAACTTTTACAAGCTGTTTTGCAATTCTTATTCTGGATCCAGTCCTGCCCCTCCCTCGGTACAGACACGCTGATAAAACCAGATGACGTCCCTGGGCACCTGTGTAAGACGATGCTGCACGCGAGACCTTGCCAACCGCGGCCAAATATCACGTTTGGATTTTGATTAGACTGACTGCATTGCTTGGACTCTGGCACAAAAAATCTCCCCATTAATTGCAAACCCAATAATTGTAGACGTTTTCTAGGCAGCGTTGCTCTTCTGGAAGAGCCTAGCTCTGTGATTTAATCCATATGTCTCAAGCGCACCATTTCGCTAAAGAGGATCCCTTTGAAAAAACAAAAGCAGAAGAAATGATGAGAAAACCAGTGACTAAATGGAGAATTATTGGGAGACTGGGGAAAGCTACAGTCATCTTTAATAAAGAACCCTAACGCTGGCTCAGAACCTTTTATTTTCCATCATCTCACACCATGGTATATGCTGGTGGTGTAAAACATCGACTCTTTGCACTCCCTGAAAGGCTCTACAGCAGAAGAGGTGAAATCAGATTTGGCAGGGCCAGGCAAGCAGGCAGCCAGCACTGGGAATCAGCTCTTTCAGCACTCTGCCGAGATGGGGAAAAATACACGGCAGCATGTATCCCTGGTGCATCTTGACAGAGAAATTCACCTTAGTAAAAACCCCTAATTAATTTAAAAAAAAAAAAAAAAAAGCTTTTTGAAGGTTAACAAGAACTTAATAAACATGAGCTCTGCCCAGTTCCTTCCCAGCCCTCCGGAGTAAGCCCAGGTCTTGCAGAACACGATGGGTGCAACGCCGCACTCAGGAGAAGCCTCACCGAGCTCAGTGGAGCCGTTAAGATGCTTCTGGTTTGAGGCTATTGGGGACCCTGTCGCTTCTCCCATAAACACATAGATAAGCGTTCCCATGTTTCCACCGCTCTGTTCACATTTGCACAAGAGCCTCCCGGGGATGGGAACGGCAGCAACGGCCGTGCCGAGGCAGGCATGGGTCTAGGTCTGGATCAGACACGGAGCCGAGGTCCCCACGGTACTTTCGCACCCAAGAGCTGAGAAAGTTTGCAAATATTGCAGTTACCACCGATGTGGCTTTCCCCACAGCCCCCCGTACTGGCAGCAGAGCTGTCCTCCTGCGGTAACAGAGAGGCTATCTGATATATTAACAGCAGATCTGCCTGCAAAAGGGGAGCCCTAAATCTCTCCATCCTCAAACACCAAAAAATACCGTAAGATGCGCCTACGTGCATAAGAACCCTATTTTGATTTGTACACCTTTCACTAAAGCAAAAGCTATTAATCCAACCTTATAACCTCAAAGGAGTCTGAGAAAAATAGTATACAGAAACCTTAAAAATAAGAGCGCTTTCCTGAGCTGGAAACGCTGGAGCCAAGAGCATGGGAAGGGAGGGACAAAACCCTGACGATAGTGAAACGAAATCTGGGATTATCAACCACAGCGATAATTGTTTTTTAAGTGTAAACAAGCCAGAAGATGAAAAGAGAGTTGGCATTTCAACCCGAGAGCAACACAGCACCTGAACGGCCCCAATGTCTCGGCTTAGAGCATTGAAGCATCTATTCTGCTTTGTCTTGTTGCGCCTTGAAACATTCAACGGCCCTAAGAGCACCTCTGGCATCCTGCCCGGGCCTTCTGGCTCACCCCGGCACAAATTGCTTTCCCTCCATTTCTGATGTCTTGATTTCACCAGTGGTCTTCCAAGACACAAAAGGAGGAAAGAGAATAAAAAGCCCCGTCCTTTCAGCATCATCCAGAGCCCAGCAGCGTGCCTGATCTCATCCCAGGACGAGCTTTGGCATGAGCTAATCGCAAACGCTTTGTCAGCCCCTCACGGTTTCGCCGCTTTGGCAGAACGGCGTCCGCAGGTGTCCAAGACCCTCTCACTTTGCACCTTGTTTGGCAGGATCAGAGGAAACCCACTTGGTTTTACGGTACCAGCTAGACCAATGAGACACAGTTACGGTACTCAGCTGGACAAAATAAGCTCCTCAGTAAAAGGCATAAACCTTCAAAAGCAATATACACATGCACCGAGCTTTGCCACTTACGGGAAAACTAGTTTCACCTACCCCAACACCAGACGCTCCTACAAACCAACGTTATTTCCAGAGGGTTAAAACACCAGTTAACTTGTGGGACAATCTTGCAAAATTTTAAACAGGTGAACCAAAAATAATTCACATCAAATCATCATCACTTGTCACTAAGTTACCCTCAGCAGTTTTACCAAAACCTACTTGTTTTTCCACCATAATTTTAACCATGCCAATGCCAGCTCTGCCGGCCCGGTGCCGAACAGCGCTTTTATCGACACAGCAGCCTCACACAATGGTCTCTTCCTGACAGATCAGAAGACAAAATGGGATTTGCAGCAGAAATATGGAAGACATCGCATACCGGGGACTTTGGCAAAGTCTGGACAAGTTTCATGTTCTTCATCAGCCCATCGCTGTAAGGGCCGGTCCGCAGAGTAACGCTAAGTGGCAAAACAGGCCTGGGCCACACATTGCTGCAGAAACCAAACTTCTACAGGGTTACAGGAGATGCTTCAAAACACCCTTGGAAAGGAGTTAAGTTCACCTAATCCAACCCAGAGACAGTAACGTTTACCTGCCACAGACATTGTGCAGCACTTTGCGTTCATAAAGATCCTCCACAGCTGTGGGTTATGGGGTTTCTCGGTTCGCTGCTGTCATACAGCCACTTCTGGGACTGAAACGCAGCACCAGCGACCTTAGCGAGCCAAGGCCTGAACTTTGTTTCAACCCACATCTGCTAAACCAGAACAACTTCTTCAGCCCGGAGCCGGCTGAACTTCTTTTCCACCAGACCACCGCAGCAAACGGCCGGTTGGAAAAGCCAACCCACGGGGAGGTGCCATCCAGTGTGGTCCTGGGACGTGGCGCTCAAATGGATTACGCGAGCTGTCACATCACAGCCTCGCCAGGCTTTGGTTGGGTGGGAGAGAGACCATATTCCAGCCCGATTGCCCACCCTGGTGGAAGGAGCAAGCCGCAGGGAGATAGGTGCTCTCCCCTGAACTCAGCGATGAGCTGGGCACGGAGCAGAAATTCCTCAGCGTGAGCATCTTCCATGAACAAGCTCAGATGAAAGCCCACAAAGCACCCAAATACCCCACGGCTGTGGTTGATGGGTACAATATGCAACAGAACCGGGCGTCTAACAGCCAAATAAACGCTCAAGCGAGCCAAGCATTGGTCTGAAGAGCACTCAACGCGTTCTCAGCTCTCACACCAGCACAGGCTACCGGGATCAGCACAAAGGCCGACGGGTCAGCCTCGGGCTCCACACGCTGCTGTGAGTGGGCTCACACTTCCAGTTCCTTGTTATCCACACAAGAACGGACAGGATGCTGCACAAAAAGGTGGCCCCCGCAGTAGATCGCAGACACCGAACCGGCGGCTCCCGCAGAGCATCGCGGCAGAGCGGAGGCAGGAGCAAGGCCACCGCATCACCAGGACATTTTGGAAAGCCTCCCGGGGTTTCAGGCAGAAGATGCTTTGCTTTCTGGGAAAGGGACTTTCCCAAACTTCATCCTCCCTCTATTCCTAACACCTAATCATTAGGCTACCCTAGAACTTGGTTTCTACTGTGTTTAAAAAAAGCACATCAAAAGAAACAGTTAATCCCTCTGAAAATGAGATACATCCACAGGTCTCCTGACTTCCTCCCAGTGCTGCTGTAGCCACAGGAGCACCGCGTACTACAGCCTGCAAGCAGAGCGAAGCGTTTACCCTGCACCATGGGCTATTTCTTTTCTCCTTCCCTCTCTCCTTGCAGAAAGCCCTTTGCCGCCTCACAACAGCATCCTCTCAGTCACAGCTTGAAGCCGGCCGCCACTTCCCAACCCCGGCGCGAGAGCCTGTCCTGACATTTGTAAACTTCTGTTTTGAACAACGGCTCAGCACAAAACTTAACTTGTATAACCTAGGCTCCGGGCTTGGCCCCTGTTCAAACCTCCCCAGCGGTCCCCCAGCCGTACAGAGGGACCCACACAGCCTCCGAACTAATTGAATTTTAATGAGAGGAAGTCGTTTTTCCACTGGAAGAATGTTGTGCTAGAGAGAAATATTTTGAAACTCCCCTAACCTTTCCTGCCAGGCTTTTTTTCTGCAGCAGAACACGAGCGGGGAAGTCCCCATCTGGGCCCTCGAGTGATGCCGCTTTGCTTCCAGCCCCAGCTAGACCTGGAGCTTAAATAATTACATCTTTCAAAATAAAACAAAAAGCATTTGGGGTTTTATTTGATTTCAGTCCTGACAAGGAGAATATAAATTCCCACTACTTAGAGCTCCTGCTGATCCGTGCTCAAACACAGCCTAAGCCCTCCCCGGCGCTGCCATCCATCCCACTCCCAAACCAACTGGGTTATTTTGATTTCCAGCAAAAGCGACAAACACCTAAGAGCCAGGCAACTCCCCGGGCGCAGAAGACACTGGGGAGCATCTTGTTAGCTGAGGTTTGCAGAGCGCTTGTCTACAGGACAGCAGCAGCTTCATCTCATCGTTCTGCATTCGGTCCAGAAATTAGCAGCTTTCCAGGAATCCATCACTTTAACACTTTACACCCATTTCCCGTTGTTCTGAGCCACAATTTTCTCTACACGGTTTCTGCGTAGGCTGGCAGATTGCAGAAAGAAGAAAGGAGGGACCAAAGGAAATTAAGTTGCTGAGATATGAAGGAAATTAGGTTGCAGTCCACTGCCTTCATGAAACCTATTAATTACATTCAGTTTAAAGCTGCTGGTATCTTGATTAGCATGTGTGTGAATACCCTGAAAGCCCTCTTTGTCTGATGAGGATGGCAAGAGAAAAAAGGACAAATACCAAAACCAGAGAGGTTTTTTATATATATGCTGTATAATATCAGTACACATGTTATAAGACAGAGGGAAGAAAACACTTGCTAACTGCCCAGCTGTCAGTAAGCGCCTGCAATGACCTTGTAGCTGCATCTTGTTCCCAGAACAGGCAACAGGCTCCAGTGGAGGGGAACGTTTGCTCCACTTTACCCCACCTCCCAAGGTCAAGGAGGTTCCACAAGCCCTCTGAGCTTGTACCCCCAGACAAGTCCTTTCCAGCAAGGGAGCTGTGGCCACCCCCAAGGGAAGGGCCAACAGCGGAGCATCGCCACCCAGAAACGTGTGTTCCCTTACCTGGCAGAGGGATCGGCAGCGCTAAACCCAGGTGAGCACTAACAGCCACCCGGGAACCTCTCAAGCTCCAGAGGTGGTTATGGAAACTGCGTTACTTTACAAAATGGAGTAGCGTAAAGCATAGGTTTCTTATCCAGTTTGGATGCGATACCAAGCTCTCTAAGAGGATCTACTAGATCCCCAGGTCCAGCAGCTCCCTACAAGAGCTCACTGCTTCATATAACAGCTCCGCTTAAAATACAGCATCCAGCGCGGCTGCTGAAATTTTTGGCAGAACATCCAACACTTGCGAAAGACACTCCAGTGCCCATGAAACCCAGCTTTTACTTTCCATTTTAATTGTTAATCTTCCCAGGGAATGTCTATTCATTTAATACTATTTAGAAGTTCAGCTCTAACTCTGTAACTGAGATTTTGGCAGCACCGTTCAGTCCATGCATTTTTGCTCTGCTTACAGCAGACCAGCTCCCAGATGTTGGTAATGTTAAACAGACTGGAACTTTCCTTCCAAGTGACAGCAAAATGCAGACAAGAGCTGGCTTTGCTACGGCTCTAATTATCCACCGATCGGAGATATTCCCCATCCCTTTGCTGGGTCAGGGAGGCCTATGAGATACAGCTCTTCCTTCCACAAAAATGTAAGTAAGGAGATGAGATCAATAGGTCTTCGTTTACACTCCATTGCACCAGCGCCGGTTTCAGAGAAGCAATTCTAGCTTGCAAGAAAGATCAAGGAGAAGATTCCCATACACATGAAAGCCTCAGAAGTGCAGCAGACCACAGAAGTTGAGATTGCCAGTGAAATGCATATATTAAACTAGCTGCTGAACTATGGGAAGAACTTCTACCATATGTACCTTGTCTATAAATAACCCTCTATCTCTCTGCTTAAATCAGAGGAGCTCATGGGAACATGCCACCCATCGCAATTTTGGTTTGCTTTTTAAAAGCAGTTGCTGTGTGGGAGGTGACAGGGCTGCCAAACAAGCTGTCGAGGAGAGTCCCCTTATGGCATGGTGCAAGAAACCAAGAATCAATGGCCAACGTGTGGGAAAAGCACAAAGTCCTATAGCCTCAGAGTGAACTGCCACTTGCAAGGGAGCTGCTTTCCTCGGCCTTCATTTACTGCCCCTGCAACATTATCTAAATCATTACATGAGGATGAATGAAAACGCTGTGAGCCCTTCCCATGCTAAACAAGCCAAAAGCAGAAGAGCTACAGACCTACAAGATCCCAGTGCAGGGACTGGTCTAGAACCCCAGCAAGGGCATGAAACCAGAGAAGCAGAGGAGCTCACTCCAACAGGTCATTTGGCCCACTGTTTTCATCGTTACTACAGAAAGCATTTACCTAGTCAAACAAAAACTTTCAAAAAATTAAATTGCATAAGATAGTGTTCTATTATGCAAAAATCTCATACAAGTTTTAAAAGTGAGCTGTAAATACCTCATCAACCAGAAGCCAGCTCATCGTCTCTGTGGAACATCTCCAGAGCTGTTCAATGTCATGACTTACCTCAAAGACTTCCTCATCCAATATCCTTGTTCCAAATACAATGATGCCGTTAACGTCAATGATGGGATGGTCACTTCGGTCCAAGAACTTGGTTATCTTCTTTTTACAGTCCAAAATCAAGGTGACATTTTTCTTCTGCACACTGATAGCTACCCTGTGCCACCTAGAAGAACAGAGTCCGCAAACGTGTTAAACAGAGCCTTGGACTTTCAAGAACAAGCTAACGATTGTATAACAATGAAGCTTTTCATAAACTGATGTTCTGCAAACTCATGAAAATCACCCTTGGGCAGACCCCAAAGATGTCATTTGAAACAGGAAGGCTGTATTGACAGATGATGCCGTTCGCTTCCCATCCCTCCAAAACAGGCAGGAGAGCGCCAGTTCTGGCTTCAACAAGAGGCAGGTGACAAAGCCACACGGATAACTCCCTGGCTAATCCCCCTTTTCCACCCTCCTTACGGTCCTGCAAAAGGCTCACTGGGGATTTTGCAAGACAAACTGATTTCTTAAGGCCCTTTGCAGCAAAAGTCAACAGCACTCCTATCCCCATAGGAGCCAGACAATTTGCACCGACGGGTGTTTGGGACGTTTTATATATACAGTATTCATTCACCAAAGGGCAAAGTTCAAGAATGGGACACTTGGAAGTAGTCAAAGGTGTGTATATACATTTATATATACATGACTCCTATTTTACACAACGTTCAACATGCTGGTATTGATATAAACAATGTACTGGGTTTGTTTTTTTCCTTTGTGCACAAAATTTCACTTACTTGCCATCTGCTAGGTTAATGCCTCTAAAGAGAGGATAGTCTTCTGGGCCTGGCTTTCCTGTATGGTCTTCATACAGGAATACAGGAGATCTACCCATCTCCACACCAATTTGCTGGATCCCTTGCTCATTGTAAATTGAGATCAAGAAGGACTGACCTCCTTTCTTCGCTTTTACAGTGGTTAGAATGGAGAAGTCCTCTGGGAATGGGGAAGCTGGAGTGGAAAAGCAAAGAGGTTAGTCAGGTTTCCTTGAAAATTAATCCCTACAGAAACAGTCCTGTCATCTAATGACCCACAGGGAGACCACTGGTTTATCCCTCCAGATGTGTGCACATCAACCTTAAAACTTTATATTGGGCAGCATCTTAGTGGCCACATGAAGAACTGGTTTACCCCCAAAGCCTATTGTGATACGGGCTTGGGATGGGCTGCAACCCAAAGTAGACTGCACCAGCAAAGCCAGTGTAGAACAGCATCCTCCAAGGGTTACCTGCTCTAATGGCACATTAAAACCTCAGGTGCAGGACTGAACATCTCTGAAGGTCATTTGTTTATGATCAGAAAGCCTTTTTCTAGCCCTTATTGCAATCTGCCACAGAGCCAAAAGCCACCACACGTTTGAACCTACAAGCAAAGGATGGCGAGGGATCTACTGGTTTGGGATGAGACCATAGTGCTGGGGAAACAGAGGTTTTAAAAAAGCTGTTGGTTTAAATCTGTATTATTTGCACCTAACCCTTCCTTAGTGCACCCTAGAGCTTTTTAGGAGACAAGGCAAAGACTTTGTTTCCATGTATCATGAGGTCCCCAAATTAATTTAAGATGACAGAGGGACAGAGGAAATGAAGCATCCCGTGCCAATGAGGCACACACAATATTGAAGGGTTTTATTTAAGGCAGTGGGAAGTTGCATCAGGTTTTGTCTATTCCAGACAAGACAGAGCATTCTGCACCAACCCTGAAAGCCAAAGCCACAGACACAAAAAAATCTGAAAACAGAAATAAAACTGGCAATCAGTAGGAGATGCTAATTTGTCTGCATATTTAAAAGCATCTAACAAGTTTCCTAGCCTCTTCTCCTCTCAAGAAAGCAACCCAGCGTGATCTCAGGTGATTTGTCTGTATTTTTGCAAGGTTTGAAGGATTAAAGCCATTAACCTACGGAGCAGGTACGGTCAGTAGAGAGGCAATGCTCTACTCAGGGGAAGGGTCAATTCCCTGCGATGTCAGACAAATGAATTTCAAGCTTCAAGTCAATCTGGGCATCGAGTCACACCCTGGGCAGGATACAACTCCTCCGTTTGGGTTTTCTCTGCCATTCAGATTGGAAAGTTGCGCCTCCAGGCTTTCCAGTTTGGGCTCATCCCAAACAGGACATCTTAAAAACACCAGAAGCATTGGCAAAGGAGCTTTCTCGATCAAATGATTATTGGAGATGGGATCTACTGAAAGATTGGGTACCTGCAGGGCATAACCTCCTCAGACGCTGCGTTTCAGCAGCGCGAGACTTGCAGGGTATCTTTCCTTTAAGGTCCAGGCTTTCAAAAACAAGGATTGCATTGTACGGCTGGGTATCTGCTTGGGAAATCTTAAACCACGGGCAGGGCAGAGCCAAGTGGGGCAGCCCCGCCATGGGCACCGCGGCGTGGTGTGTGCCGGGACCAACTACGTGTGTGGCAGCCGGCGGCACGCAGGGAAGGGAACGACACAATGGATCGTTTTTAAACTGCAGATCCGTGGCCATATAAAACCACAAAAAGAAAAAAAGAAAAAGAAAAAAAAAGGAATGTCAAGCTCGGTGCCCATAAGCTTCAAATAGATTTCCTTCACCCCTTTAGGCTTTTCTTAGATGGCATCCCAGGGCTGCAGAAGGGATTTTGACCCAGGGAGGGGACTGGGAACATGGGAGTGGGGAATTCTTCCAACCACAGCAAGTTCAAACGCAAAGAGGCCGTGAGCTCACCCTCTCCTCTTCTGCCTGGGAGTTACTTTAACTCTTTTTAACAAACCAGCGTTTAAAACGCCTCTAGCTGCCTCGCACGGGGCTCCGCCGCTGCAGCGGAGGAGGCAGGAGGCATGGCCAGGCTGGGCTGCCCCAAAAACGCTGCTACAAACAGCCTGTGCAAACAGAGGACACCCAGGGGGACATCCGAGGATACCTACAGAGACACATTGTGTTTGCACCAAGTTATGTCCCTCACCTTAGTTAAACAGCGTTTGGAAAGAAGCATAAAGGGGTATTCTGAACAGAGGACTCACAGTCGGGTAATTAAATGCCATGATTATAGCCCGATTTCCCCCTAGGACACAGAGCCCGATATTTGGCAAAGGCAGGCATCCGATTATTGTGCCTGCCATAGGATGCGCTGAGCTTTATCTCCCTCCTGCTGTATACAAATCCTCCCGTAGCACGGAATCAAGACCATACGTCTTCCTGGTTCCAATTACAGGCTACAGTTTTGGGCCTTTTATGTAAAATAGTTCATGTCCAAAATTTCATTATGAATCCACAATACAGTACCTTTCAACTTGGACAAGCTGCCAACTCATTAAAAAGCTGCTTTTAATTTTTTTTTCATTATTATTAAAATGTCTCCATGGTGATGTGAGTTTCTCAACCCAAATAACCATAATGGATGAATTACAGCTGACATTACTCTGTTACTGCTCTGCTGTCCTGGCAAAATAACAATGCCTTCACTGTCATAGCTAGAAATGGCCCAGGCTTTTGAATGATGTATGAAAACGCATCCACACAGACAGCAATACTAATAAATACATCATAATAAATATACGAAGCACATAGAAATTGACCCCAATCCCCTTAAAGACAATGGAAACATCCCCCCAACAACAGGTTTGGGATTAAGCCCTTGTACTCGATTCGCATCTTCAAATGAGCTCATGCTGAGAGATGCTGCACATCCATCTCCGCTCTTAACGGCGCTGCGCCGAAGCTGAATTTGCTTCAGCATCGCTCTGTCACCCCATGGCCTCGTCCTTTCAAATTCACTACATGCAACCTCCTGCAAGGCAGCAAAGAGTTAAGACTCCAATTCTGCAGATGAAGCCATGGAAAGAGCCGAGGAGGTCCGGGGTGGGCACAGATGCCTCCACCCCATGCTGATGCCCTTAGCTCCACTTGAGCAGATTGCCATCTGGGGTACGCCCCAATATGCAAACCAGTAGAGTCACACTGAGTTTCTTCTCTCCCGAGTACCACAAGCAGGGATTAAAGGCTCTTGTGCAATCTCATGGTCTTCAAAACAGGGACAGCTTGGACACCTTCCTAACCCAGATCCTGCAGGTGTATCCAAACAGCCTACAATAAAGAGCCCTGCTGCTGGTGTGGGAAGGACAGGAAAGCTTTAGCTGCTTAATAGCAGAAAATCAGCAGAAACAATGAGCTGATCCAGTTCCTGACACAAACACAAAGCAGATCTGTTGCGTGAGGTGGTGTCATTTCCAGAGCCACTTTTCAAAAGAAAACAGCTCTTCAACGGTGTCACCAACTTCTGGCCTTTTTCTTCATCTGAGAAGGCTCTCAATTTTGCTACGGCTTGTTTCCCTCCGAGATGACTGTTCAAGCTATAAGAGATTTTTCGGCTCTTAAATATATACGCAGACACCCACAAGCAGTGCAGAGAACAGAGAGTTTGCTAGAAGAATGCAAATGACATTTTGCTGCCTGCCACTGAAAACTTTGCCTTTCTTGCCTCTGCTGGAGGAGCACAGTTTTGGTGGGAAGCAGAACTTATTTAGGGAGCAAGGACAAAGAGCATCTCAGCAGATTTTCTCACTCTTGTGGGCTTGAAAAAACAGACAAGCTTTTAGATATATATATATCTATCTCGCTTTGCTGGCTGTGGAAGCAGAATGCAAAGCCCATAAAATTACCATCTTAGAAAAGCACCGACTTCTAATTAGCACAAAATATTATGTGCGGTGTACATTTGCCGAGGGTGCTCTATAGCAGCGGGGGAAGGTTATGCTATAACCCACCCGCCTGTTAACGTGAAATCCCTAAAACCACATTTCCCCTGGTACATTGCACTGCAATTACTTTGTTATCTTTATCTCCTCTCACATTCATTTGGTGGTGTGAGCTGAAGTCACATCTAGTTATGGAGATTTACTGAGGAAACATCTGTTGATCTGATGGAAAACACTGGGTGTTCTTCACTTTGCTCTTCCCTTCTGATTTCTTTAGCAAGCAACAGAGTAGACTCAATGACTTTGGAAGTCCCCAGAGAGGGACAGAGCTGCTTCTAGCACCCCATGGTTGTCCAGGTGATGGAATGATTGAAAAGTTGCTTGATGGCACCAAGGAAACACCATCCAGATCTTCGCACCCAAGGAAGACAGTAGATGCAAACCAAGAACTTAAAGAGGACATACAAGTAGTAACATGGGACAAAAGCAAGAAAATCTCCTACAATGCCGAGTTCTTTCCTGTGACCACAATTCAGTGCTGCATGTTGTCTTGTTGTGTTAACCTTTGTTGCAAGTGGTGTCAGCCAGGTTCTTTGCTACATGAGCCAGAATACTCCATCCTTGTGTTTTTATATCTCAGGGTCACCACTGTTTACTGGTTTCCATAACACAATGGTGATCAGGCAAGGTCTCACAGTGGCTACAGCAACTCCTGGAAAGCTCTCAAATGCACTACAGTTGTATGTTCCAAACTGGAACCCTTTCCTTCAAGCGCTTCTGAGCTCGAAGGGACCAGTTGGGTCAAAATTTTGAGACATTTCAGATACATGTAAAGAATACACACAAGTGGTTAAACACACTCTGGTTGAGCTGATCTTGCCTTGGGAGAAATGGATGGACTCAGGGGTCACTGCAGGGCTCTTGCAGCCCGTCCCTGGGGTGAAGATTCCCCATATCCACAGGCACAGTCCTCTGGGATATGAAGGCACAACCTGGCAGACGGGTGCAGTTGGCAGTCAGGCACATGATGATATTATCTATAGTCAGAAAGGACTGTCCTGTCCTGGGCAGCAACCAAGACAAGGGTAAACTCTGTTCTGCACTTCTGCAGACATTGAAACAGGGCTTTGGCAAAACTGAGCAGCATCTTCGCTAAGGGTGGACCATGCGATGGAGGGCTACCAGCCCGCAGCCCAGGCACAGCTGCTCTCTTCTCCATGTCAGGCTCTCAGCTCGTATGAGAGACACAAGGTACGCTCCTGCTCACCACAGGCTAAATATAATTCACGTGCTTATTGTCACAGCAGGATAATAATGAAGGCTGAAAATAACCTTAGTGATAACACATGCAATAAAGGAAATACAGGACCGGAGGATGCAAGCGCATCGGCACTCCAGCCCCGGAGTCCTCGTTTAAGCCATTGACAGGCTGGGTCTGATAGATACAGCATGTTAATTAAAAAGCATTGGTTGTGGCATGCCACATTATCTCTGATTTAGCTAACGCATTTTGTATCATTAATTCTCTCACAAACACCAAAGGAGAACGTGTGTGCCTGTCCGCTTTGCTTAAGTCATCCACTGCTTCACAGACAAGTTACACACAGCGTCTTTCTGCCTCATTGCTAAACCTTCTGCAAAGGCACTTTTCTCACCAAACCTAGAAAATCCTACCGTGCCCACTCCCAGCGTCCCTGCGCTCCCCCGTGCGAAACGGGGATACAGCGGTGCTCCTGCAGGGCTTTGGAAGGAAGACTTCTCGTGGTGACTACGTGTTCAATGCCGAAGCTCTGAGGCAGTGAGTAGTCTGGGTCCGTAATGTGTCCAGTCTTTTTATAAGCACATTTTACTCTACAGTAGCGATTGTCCCTTCGCCTAAAAAATTTAAAAAACTGCAGTACATCCTCAGTGACAAATAAAATGGTCGGTAGCCCACATGCTCCTCAAGGGCTTTGTGAACCTAGTGGCTTTCTCCAGTGAACCTCCGATTTCTTCAAACGACTTTTCTTGGGACATCTGTTCTTGTGGGGCAGTCTATTATTTTTATATGGTGATTATTTGTGTTATGAGTGACACCGCAGCCACAGAATAAGACCCTACTGTGCTCGACGCTCCACAAACGCAGAACAAAACATGGTCTGCGTTCCTTTGCATCTTCCAAGTCTCTCTCCCCAGCTGGATGTCCCTGTGTGATAATGAGACAGCAGAAGCTTTCTAATATAGGAGGGAACAGATGTAGGCATTGGCCACATCTTCTGCAGTGAAACCCGCCACCATGTGCAAAGGCAACGATAAAAGAACAACTTACTGCAATGTTATTTGAGGGTTGAAAGTTTGCAGCCCCCTCAAACAGCAGAATCGCTCCCTGCCAAGGGAACACGCAAGCACACTTGGAAAATGAAGGAGTTACGCAGTGCCCTATATGTGCCTGCGGAATCTGAGCCAAGGATCAGATATTTCCATATGACAAATAAAAAGCTGCGGACTCACCAGGATACAGCTGCTTTGTCGGCGCACTAAGTTGAGCATCTTTTGTTACTCTATAAGCAACATCTGCTTCTTTTGAAGATCTTCTGCTTGTGCAAAACCCTGTTGTTTTTGTTATACCATCAGGTAAATTATGAAAATCTAATACCTTCAAGAGGTCTGCAGGTTCAGCTGTAAAAAGAAAAGGAGAAAACAAGAATTAGCAGGCAATAAGACTGGCATTTGCTCAGATCCAAGTTGTTATTAGCCTGCCTCACACAAATCGTTCATCACAATTTAAAAAGCAGATGAAATATGTTTTCAATGCATCTGCAAATACAATGTTAATACCGGCTTCAAGGCTCGGCCGCCGTGCGTGGTCAGAGACACCAATTCAATGCAGAGAGGACCAGCTGATCAGCTGTCTGCGCTAGGGCAGAAGGGAGAATATACTATCTTATTAGCTACAGTAGTTCTATTTTCTGGATGTCTTCACCCAATCTCCATCGTTCAAGCACATCCTGGAGATTAAGCATCAGACAGGAAATTCATGATCTGAGAGAAAGGCTTTAAATCAAGAAGTTGCCATCACGCTGAGGCAAACGTTTCCATTCTTTTTTCTTAAGCTGATCAACCCAAAAAGTTGTTTGGAAGCAAATACCCCAACAAACTTCCCCAAAGGATTACGCAAACAGCCCCACTATACGAAACAACCACATGGAAATTCACACCAGCGGGGATAACAGGTAAACCCACAGCCCTGCCTTGGGCTATGAACCAGTTACGGCAGAGCAGCATCCAGCCCAGCACGGTGCTTCGGTGCTCACGGGCTGTTCCTGCTGCCCACGGGCTCGCCCAGACCCCAGGAGGGCTTGTGCCCAGCGTCTAACCCTGCCTGGGGTGAAGGCAGGTGGCATCGGGCAGGGATGCAGCAGGCAAGTGTACCCCGTAACTCAGCCCAAGCCTGGGCAAATCCCATCAAATAATCCCCCCTCTCTGCCAGGTATTCCCTCCACCACATAGCAGTATTTCTGCACAACCACCAGTGCATACGAGCATAAAATCACAGAATGGTTTCCATTGGAAGAGACTTTAAAAATCATATAGGGACACCTCCCACCAGCCCAGGTTGCCCCAAGCTCCGTCCAACCTGGCCTTGAACACCTCCAGGGATGGGGCAGCCACAGCTTCTCGGGGCAACCTGCCCCAGGGGCTCACCACCCTCAGAGCGAAGAATTTCTTCCAAATATCTCATCTAAATCTCCCTTCTTCCAGTTTGAAGCCATTCCCCCTCGTCCTATCACTCCATGCAGCTGGATGGCCAACAAAACACACATGCCTCACAGAAGAGGAAAAATCCACATGGGGGTTTGGACTAATGATGTGAAGCAAAAGGCTCCTTTCCTTCGCAGCCCTCCTCCACCACATCCCATTAGACTCAGACCCTGACTTTCTCGCTGCTGCAGACAGCGGAGAGCTTGTCTGACACCCAGCGCTCCCCACGCCAGCAAAGGCAGGGCTGGTTCACCTCCAGATGTTCAGGTCTCTAAGAACATTGATTAAGTAATGCAAGCGATACGCCTCATTAACTTCCTAATCTGGTCTTGCTCATGTCAGGAGAGATGGTGTCCCCAGAAGTGGAATAACCAGATATGACTTTAAACGCTTAAAAGAAATTATTTTGAATTTTGACTCGATACTTGGAGCAAAGTGCTGTCAGAAAGATGAACCACCCAACTCAGCAAAGCCCTAGCAGAGCCCAGAGCAAATGTCTGCACGACAGCTTCGCTTAGCCTTGCCCGGACAATACATCACAACTGTATCCTTTTGCCACTTGAGCCATTATTTTCCCCAAAGATTAATATTACTCAGACCCTCAGGGACAGCCACACATTAGACAGTCTGATGTTTGCAGTGATACCCAAGACCAAGCCCCTGGGCTGGCTGCCCCAGCTGCCTTCAGCATCTCGGGGCATCTCACCACCCTGCCTGCCCAAGGGTGCAGAGCTTATCACCAGCTCCCAGAACCCCCACAAACAACCCAGCTGCATTCAGGAAGGTGTGTGGCATCACTGCTACCGCAAATA
>NW_009650103.1:1840753-1852765 GCF_000708025.1 Charadrius vociferus | reverse complement strand
AATCTTTCAAGGGAAAAATAAAAACTGGCCTCATGTTGGGATCAAGCGTGTTATTAAAAGGACCAGAGAGGAAAGAGAGGGAGAGGATTTGCAAGGGATGTGCCATATGCAACTGGCCGCGTCCCTGGGGAAGGGCTGCAGCCTGTATATCAGCACCGAACACCATAAACACCCCAGCAATGGAAAGAATAAACACAAACAGATCTTTTACAATATAAAAAGTTTTGGTTACCAAGAAGATCGGCCTAATATTTGCATGGAAAATTCATGTACATTGTTAGGTGGTTTTTAAAAGTTTCCACAATCCTGACAAAGTTGGGCCCTCCGTGAGAGATTACAAACATATGGCAAACCCAAGTCAATGCTGCAGATAATAAACCAGCTGAGAGCATCTGGCCCAAGCAGCGTACAGCTGTAATGTTTCCTCATCTCTCTTGCTCTTGTTAGGCAGTATACAGACGACACACATTTGTCTAAGCTGTCCTTGCCGCTTGGACCTTCCCCGCTGCCTTTACCCATGTTTTATTTCACACGGAAATATCTGCATACGCACAGCCCAAGCTGCGTTTAAGCAACTAAAATGACAAAAAAACTCCAGCTCTGCTTCCAGTTACCTCCCCGTGCTCCGAGAGATTCGGATCAGCCAGCTCCTAAGCTGCCTCCAACATTTCTTTAGGGAGGAGAGGGGAAAAAGGCAAAGCGAGGGGGAAGGGATGTGAATTCCAGACTCCTGACATCAGCCCGGTCCCCGCGCCGGCTGTGGGGGGATTGGAGCCTCGCTTGCCGCGCCGCACATCGGCCATCCCTCCGAGCCGCCACGGCCACAGGAACAGAAAGGGCGGCAAAAGAATCCATCGTCTGAAAGGCCAGTCGCTGTTGTGTCAAAAAAACCTGAGAGGACATCATCTCTTATGGCGAGGGAGCCCCAGCAATGACCTGGAGCCAGTCGTGGTCATCTCGTAGGAAAGCAGTGTACAGCACTGGGCAGGGTACATTCTGCTCACTGTCACGATCTTATAGCCAAAATTGTGCAGCGTATTGAGAAGAAGGATGTGTGACATGGAAACAGAAGATTTTGCCAGCTCTGTGCATTAGCAGAATGGCACCACTCGCAAGCCATGTGGCAACCGCTTGCCAAAAGCTCCTACAAGGAGCAAGGCGATATAAGGTTATAGCAAGGCGATGGGCATTCAGCAGAGCTGGACCTCCTCCAGAAGCAACCGGCCACGAGCAGGTAGCAAACTCAGCCCTCCAGCCCCTGCCCAAAGCTCTCCGAGCAAAATCCCCCCCATCCTCAGAGCCCTGTGCAGCACTTCTCCTTTGTAAAGGATGACTCGAGCATCTGCCAGGCTCCCCGTGCCGCTGGGAACCTCCAGACACAACGCCCAATTCATCTTCGTTTGGAAGGAAGATCCTCTATGCCTCCATAACTATGATGGATTAGGTCAAAGCAAGATATTAACAGCAGAATAACAGGCTGGGTATTGCACAAACAAACTGCAAACCACGCAGGTAAGCAGCAGGAGAGGAAATTACCTCTCTTCACAGATGTGCAGGAGTGTCTCGCCTCCGCTCGCTCCAGGGAATCAAAAGGGAGCTGAGGACCACTCATGGTGCACTTCATCACTACCAGCATCGCTTTGAGTAGGGCTTAAGCAGCATGAAAATCTCCAGCACTTTCCAGAAAGATGAGCTTCACACGCAGGAGCAGCTCTTACTCCTGCCCAGCTAATCAGTTTATTTATTTCCCTTTGATTTTTCAGCCAAATCTAAACTCGGCCATCTCCTGTTAGGAGCTATGATGGCATTGCGCACAGAAGGACACAGACTGGACTGACCGAAACCAGGCTCGACAAGGTATTTCTTACAAGCTTGCGCGGGGCTTGGCCTTCAGCCGAGAACTGAATTAGTTGTTGCTTTATGAAAGCTTTTATTTTATTTTTTTTTAAACTTGCTATTTGATGAATAACATTACTATGCAGCATTACACACAGGATCATTCTTTCTCCCGCGATGCACAGGGCTCCCCCAAAGGGACTGGCAGCTCGGTCCCCGCTGCGCCGGAGGAGGGTGGCAATATACCCTCTACACAGGGAGGCAAACCCCAAAACGCCAAAATTACACCAAAATCAGACCAGAGGCTGCCCCCAAAGCCTGCACCCAGCGGCGTGTAAAGCCCTTGAACAAGAGCAAAAAGGATCATTACTCCCCCATTTTAACAGCGCAGAGATGACTGACTCACTGATGAGCCAACAGTGGCAAAAGGCGGAATTAAATCCCCAATTCCTCCGTGTCTGACCAACACTTTAACTACAAGACCAATCCTTCTGTGTTAATCTGATCCCTAATGATCTAATTACCTGTTAAAACCTGGGATAGAAGCAGTTAGTATTAAGTTTAGAACTCTACCGCCCGCTCAGCAGTGGCCAAGAGCCACTTTTTTCTTTCTCCCGCGTCAGTATTAAAGCAGATGAAGCGGCTTTCACCGAAATCAGCTCCCCCGGCTTTGGGCTGGGCACGGGCTCCGGCCAACCCAGGGACAGCGTGGCCATGCCCGGCCACCCGCCACTGCAGCCAAACCGCCTGCTCGGGCACAGCTGGGGGACACAGGAGCAGGAATACCCCTGAGGAGTTCAAAAGGAAACCAGAGCATCGTTAACATCCGAAGGTGAATATTAGAGTGTGCCAAACACCCCTCCCACCGCTGGCAAACCCCATTCCCAAGATGACTGGCTTGTTCCTTCTCACCTTTCCTTTCCCTGATGTTTTTATAAATGAAATTTTAAGTGGGAAGGAGGCCTTAAGCCCTGCTGATCCTTCAGGACATGAGCAATAATAAATAAGGGTGTTTTTTTTTTTTTTTTTAAAATGCCATTACACTTGCTAGTCACTGAGTAGAAGAGGGGACAACCAGCCCTTGCTTAGCGACTGCAGTGAAGGTCAATTAAAGACTTTTTCCATGTACCGTCTACCACACGACCGTTATGCAAAGGTTAAAGAGTTTGGTTTCTCCAAGCCTGATATCAAGCCCAGACCCTCCTAATTTTACCTTCCCTGCCCGAGACATTCTGTTTCGCTCACGCCAGGGGAAGCTCCGCTCTCTTCGGCATTTCTGCCCTCGCTTCCCTCCCGCCAGGGCTAACGGCTCTCAGCCCAGAGAAGGCACATGCCACCAGTTCCCCGCTCCTCTCATTTCATCACCTCCTCGTCTGTTCCCCAGCTTTTCTTAAAAGCAGGATGGACCAGCAGGAAAATAAGATATTATTTCTCCCTCCAAAAAAAAAAAACACAACAAACCCAACCCAAGAACCTAACGGAAACGGTGCTGTTCAAATTCAGTGCAAGACGGACCTGCAGCTTCTATGGACCACGCTGGAAATCCCACCATATGCAGCGTCAGTCAGGAGTCATTAATCTAAGCCATATTTACGCCTGTAATAATCATTTTTAACACCTGAAGCAAAGCTCTTGAATGAGCCCCAAAGCACTTTAGTAAGCGTCAAGATACATAAGTCGCTTATATGTTACTTGTGGGTATCTGTGTTTCCAGTGTCTGAAAAATTACCAAATTACAAATAACAAACCTCGAAACAGTTCTCTCCCCCATCATTTTTCAAGGTCTTTAATTAAATCCTTATCCCCGAGGATATCCGCGATATTTAAACTTGTCACCGAGTTGAAGGCTGAAGCTGTTGTAGCCTTGCAGTGCCGGTGACGGACGTTCTCCGTGGCCTCTCCGCTTGATGCGGTGGCATTCGGGGGCAGCCGCTCTCCCCGGACACTCCGCGCAGCCCCGCGGGGCCAACTCAGCCGCACCAACACGCGCCAGGTGAAAGGCAAAGCCGGGCATCCGAAAAGAGCAGTAAATTATAAGTTTAAATATATTTATTTTCCCAACTATATGCAGTCAGTTTTATAAATCTGTTATTAAAGTCCAATTATGCACAAGAAATTTTACAAATCTCTCCCCAAATTTTACAAACCTCTCCCAAAATTTTACAAATCTCTTCCCTCCCAGTTTTTCAGTGTGATTTTTCAAGCTTTTCCAGCTGTCATTTGGGAAGACCAGGGGTTTGGGAGGGGTGGGGATGGTTATATTTTGGGTTGTTTTGGGGTTTTTTTTGGGGGGGTGGTGCGCATGCGTTTTGTTTTTAAAGTGGAGCAATCGTGTGATTCCGGGAGCAGAGACGTCCAGAAAAAGAAAACAAGAAAACCTCACTGGCTATCTTCATACAAATCCCCACAACATTGCTTTATCTCAACTGCCAGTGTGTATTTAGCACGAGGACGCTGAGGACTCCGAGGGGATCCAGACCCTCCAAGCCACCCACCAGCCCGCGGTGGAGGTGCCCAGAGCGGGGTATGCAGCGTGGGGCTGGAAGGAGCAGAAATGCTGGTTTTATAGGACGGAGAACACATCTGGAAAACCTTCCCCCTATTCTTAATGGTTCTGTTGCACTCACTTGATTGCTAGTGAAAGGTTCTGGCTCGACATCCCCCCTGAGATCAAAGCCAACCCTTTGAGAACATCTGCAGTAATGAGCGCAGCAGAGGAGCTCCCACAGCACGGCCAGCCTGGTCCTCCCCCCGGGGGTCTGGAAAGACCATGCGTCCACCAGCCAGCGAGGAAACTGCTTCCCCAGTCAGGGCGACGTCCTCATTGCGATGAGAGCTGGCCCTGCAGTGGTTTGCATACTCCAAATGAGTTCACACCTGGATCTACCTCCTCCTCTTCAGCCCCCGACATGTTTTCCAGTGGGGCCGCAGAGGACGCCGTGTATTTGGCGTATTGCTGAAAACAAGAGTTGCTTTCCCAACTACTTTTCGCTCGTCTTATCGAAATGGGCAGGAGGCCCCCGAAGATCTCAATGGGCCAGAAGCTAAAAAGGGTTTTAGCAGAGCGGTTTAATCAACCAAAATTCCCCACCCCACCAGCACTGCCCACGAGACAAGGAAGCAGCTTTGCTGCCACAGCAGCTGTGTTACAGCTGTGTCCAACACCGGGCTTAAAAGGTCAAAGCCTTCCACTAACTACCACTGCCATCTCAAGGCACATCTGGAGCTTATTCTGTGTTACCTGACAACATCGAGCATGTCTTCAGCATCTTCACTGAAGGCATTCCTAGAATTTAGAGTTAAGCAAATTGCCTTTCTCCAACTTTTTGTCTTACAATACCCTTCAAAGTAGAAAAAAAATTTCCCCATCAGCATCCCGAGACACATTTATTGTGCAGAGCTGACCTGTCATTGTATTAACGCAATAACTGAGGCATTTGGGTGTCTGGAGAAGGGGTCACCATCCTCTAACAGTGGAGAACCAATTCTTCTGTATTCGGTTTCATAACAGCTAAAGGGCATCCAAAGACCTTCAGGACTTCATGACGCAGCACTTAGTCATACTATAGTTTATGTGCAATTACTGCCAAAGATTTGAGGTCATAAGGTGAAGAATGAATAAGCATTTATGTTCCCAGCTCATTCCAGGTGCCCTCTGCAACTTTCTCATCATTTAATACATAACCCACCAGTCTGGGTATTTGTATCCGAGTGTCACGTCCCCAGTGAAGCACGTTTAATGGGAAGCAAAGCCTTCCTATATGAACCAGCCATATAAACCAAGCTTGCCATCTTATCCCACAGCAAGTAATGACAGTAAATAAGGTGAATAAGGATTTTTTCCAAGAGTAGCATCTCCTTGAAGAGTATTCTCAAGTCCCACAGAAAGGTGGAAAGAACAGTTTTAACAGAAAAAGCAAAGAGATGCACTGCAATTAACCTGCCCGCAATTACCTAACCGGCTTAAATCACCCTGTTTCTCTTGCCCACAGATGGCTGATGGCATCCGGGCTGGCGAGAGCTGGCTCCTGCGCCCAACCGCGCTGCTCTCGCCCCCACAGCCTCGGCCAAGCCACTTACTGCCACGTAACTCAGCAGATATGATCTGGGTCTAAACCTCCCAGCTTTAATGCAACAAGGTCCACTTATGCCCCTGAAGAATCTACTCCTTAACATGCCCATCTCTCTTTTTTTTTTTGTCATCTTTAAGCCAGAAAACCACCACTAGCATCTGTGTTGCGAGGTTACAAGAGAGACGGTTTTGTAAGGCACGTTCAGGTGCTCAGATGACAAATGTGAAGTTCCCAAATTAATAATAGCAACGTATCATGCACAAACAATATGAAGGAGAGCACCACCCTGTCTCACTGCCTTCTCAAAAAGGAAAGGAGGATTCTTCAGAGCTGCCGGAATGCACAGCAAAAACCCATTCCTGGGAAGAGATGGAGAAGAGGCATATTTTTTTAAGGGAAAAGGCAATTTTCAACCAGAGCCCAAAAAGCCCCTGAGCTATGAGAGGTCAGACCAGGGTGCACTCACACAGCGGCACCGCGGTGACCAGGGACAGAAGAGCCAGCCGTGACAGCAGCAGCACCACGCTTTAATGCCGAGCTGGGAAACCCAACCAGTTTCAGGGTCCCGCCGGGAGAGAGCAGAGCCTCCGCACCGACACAGGGCAACGCGCGGGCGCTGCCCGAAACCACGCCAAACACACAGACCCTCTCCCTTCCACCTTCACCACTTTTTGCTTCTTTAAATAATTTTCCAAGATAGTTTCTCCTTCGCGCTAAAATAAACATTCAATTATTTCCTTTGGAGGACCGAACTCCGACCGGCAGCAAGGCAGGGCAGAGCGTGCGGGGGGAAGGATGCCCTTTCACTGGGCTTGGGGTTTCTCACTCCCCAGGCAGCTGGCCAGAGGTTGACAGGGATGTCCTGGATTATACTGGGAATTAAACACCAAGGGGCGAATGCTCCTGTGCAGAGATCCACAAGAGACGGCCAAACGCAGATGAGCACTGGAAGCTGCTTCACTTCACGATGTGTTTCTACAGAGCCTGGAGGCTCCAGGTCACGCCTGGAGGATCTCAACAATTTCTACTCCTCACCTAAATCCTCTTCACCACTGTTGGGCTCCCAGCTTGGATAACTGACTAAAACAGGATGGCAGAGGCCAAGACAAAATATAGACAAAAAATAAGAATATAACGCTCCTGTTGCCACTGCTCAAGCATCCTTTGGATGGACTTGATACAGCCCCTTGAATTCTTCAGCATCCCAGCAGCCCAATGAAACAAAACGATATATTTGGACAAAGAGGAAAGGCATTTTAAGGAGGAGAATCAAGGAATCCGCACCACAGGATCGAAGATATAGAAGTTTGATCCCTGAGAAGGGGCATAATACAGCAAAAAAAGCCCAGCTGTAGAAGGGGTCAGATACTCATCTGGTGCACATCAGGTCCCTTCGAATAGCTGTGTCGATTCACATTGCTCTAGATAGCCGAATATTTCACCAATGACTCATGTCATCCCCTTATGGAGTTTTTTAAAAGCCCAAATAGTCCCAACTGTGAACAAAGGAAACCATTATGCACAGTTAGTTTCGAAAGATCGTATGCATAATCCCAAAAGGGAAAGAAAGAAACCCAGAAGTGATACTGGAGCAGCTCTGCAAGACTACGCTAAATTCAAAGAATCAAATAATCTTTGTTCCTTTGAGCATAAATCTTTTTTTTTAAAAAAAATAATCAATCATTTGGGTTTCTAACAAAGCAGTGGTGTTAGCCGCTAACAGCAAGCAAAGAGCAGGCCTTTCCTCCACAGAATATCATTAAACCACGCAAAAAAAAACCCTGCTGCAAATGCCATGCAAAACTTAAAGACACAACGCACAGAAACCAGGCGAACGTTGAGGGCCTTGGGGGAAACCCCAGCCCCGTTCAAGAGCAGCAAATACCCCGTTCATTTTAAAGAACGGAGGATTTCCCGTTCTCCCCTGGTAGGGAAAAGAAAAAAAAAAAAAAAGCCGCAGTCCAGAGCTGGCTCTGCCAGGACAGGGATCGCTCAGGGGAGGAAAAAGGGTGCTGAAGGGTCAGGGAGGAGGACGGGCTTTCTTCTGACACGGGAGCAGCTCCGGCCAGGGCGATTCCCGCCCCGTGCCAGCGTGGGAGCCAGGGCACGTCTGTCCGTGGGCCAGAGAGCGGCCAAGGGCCACATCCGTCACCGAGAGGTTAGGGACTGCCCGCTGCCGGTGCCAAGAGCACAGGGCAGAGAGCGCCCAAAAGAGGGGCTTCGACCCCTTTCAAGGAGCTGCTGACCCCCATTCCCACAAACCCTGAGGGGTTAAAAAAAGAAAAAGCACCGAACAAAACCCAGAGCACAGGGAAGGGCAGTGGTGGGGTCCCCAGACGGGCCGGTCTGAGGGCGCAAAGCCAACACACAGCGTCCCTTTTCCCTGCTCGAGGACCGCCTCCCCCATCCCCGCAGGTATCGGGGGGGATTCACGCCGGGTTTCACCAGTTGTTCCCAAGAAGGGGGGGACAGCACGACTTCTTCTAACTCCCTTCTCCACCGAAGCAAAGCACCGCATCGGCTCCCGAGAAGAACACGAAGCCTTTTAAGGCAGAGCCCAAGCCAAGCCCTGCCAAACCCCCAGCCCACGGCAGCGCGACTGTTCAGTGTCCGAGGAGTTTTTACGGGCCCGTCCTGACAGCGGGGTCAAAAGAATTAGGTGAATCACCGGCTTCGTAGTCGCCGTCGGTGCCTCTGCTCCCGCTGCAGCAGAGATGCCTCGCATACCACCCTGCCCACGGCCCCGCGCTGCTCCCATCCCGGCCAGCCCGCAGCCAGGAGGAGCTTTCCAATCCCCCACCGCTTGGAGCAAGTATTTCTGGGTCACCGTGACATTTTGGGAAGTTTTCCGGCAGAAGTTTGATTGCTGACAGGAGTCCTGCCCTTTAAAGAAACACTGAGGGTGAACAGAGTCTAAAACTTTTTGAGTTATTAAAACTACAAACCGACGGAGTCAGCAGATCTGCAAAAGGAAACGGTGACGGAGTATGACTCCATCTTCGGAATGATTAACTGAGAGGTCTTAAAGAGAGCTCAGCTTTAGGAGCAGTTTCTGAAAGCCAGCCATAAAGGGATGCAAGTTATGTGCAAACGATCAGGCACTCTCCTCTCCTTCCCTCCCGCCCCTAGTCTCTGGTTCCTTTACCCAAAAAATCCCCTTTGAAAATCCTTGCAGGGCCCCTGGACTGCCTCAGCCCTGAGGGAGCACACAGAGATGTACCAGCAAGAGATGGAAATCACATCCAAGGGATCTGCCCTTCTTCCCGAGCAAAACCTTGGCGCAGCCCTTCGGAAAGCGGCTCTGCAGGTATAGCGCAGAGGTTTTCCAGGTTGAGGTGTTTTCCAGGTTTTACCCCTGTACTCGGCCCTGGTGAGGCCACATCTTGAGTACGGTGTTCAGTTTTGGGCCCCTCACCACAAGAAGGACATTGAGGTGCTGGAGCGTGTGCAAAGAAGGGCAACAAAACTGGTGAGGGGTCGGGAGCACGTCTGACGAGGAGTAGCTGAGGGACCTGGGGATGTTCAGCCTGGAGAAGAGGAGGCTGAGGGGAGACCTTCTCGCTCTCTACAACTACCTGAAAGGAGGTTGCAGAGAGGTGTGAGTCAACCTGTTCTGTCAAGTACCAGGTGATAGAACACGAGTTAATGGCTTCAAGTTGCACCAGGGGAAGTTTAGATTGAATATTAGGAAGAATTTCTTTACTGAAAGGGTCATCGGGCATTGGAACACGTTACCCAGGGCAGTGGTGGAGTCCCCATCCCTGGAGCCCTGGTGGGCTTGGCAGTGTTAGGGTAATGATTGGACGAGATGATCTTACAGGGCTTTTCCAATCTAGGAGATTCTGTGATTCTGTGAGGTGGGGGGAAAAAAACACTCTGATGTGAGAATTGTCCCTTCTCTGCCCGCAACACCTCACTTTTTTTTGCAGGAGGTGGTGAGGAAGAAGCTAGTATCTCTTCAGACATCAGACTACACGGCCCAGCTCGGTGACAGGGAGGCCCTGATGTCCACAGGCAACATCTCTTTCCCACTGAGCTGTCCCGACTCAAGACAGGGCTCGCAGCTCGAGCCCAGGACCACGCGTGTCACTTGGGAACCTCCAAGTCACACTCTACCCCGACCGCGTTGCACAGGCAAAGCAACACAACCAAACTGGCGTTCATTCAGGCCAATGAGGGGTTAAGCGAAACATTATTTCCTGCTTCCATAAGTGATGATTATTTTCTGGCTGAGGCTTACTGGACATCCACTGCCCTTCCCCGTGTCACTGGGCTGCCAGGGGACTCCCAGCGGCTCCTGGCAGCTCTCAAGCAGGTGCATTTGAAGGGGGAAAAGGGAAGTTCAACCTTTTGTCTTTGCTGTCAGGAGCGCCATGTGTTTCCAGCCGATCTGGCACTTGGACAGCATTTGCATTTTCAAAGTACTTTGTAATGATCGACCACTTAATGCTCTTTGCAAGATTTAATTAGGGCCTGATCTCGCAGCACATTAAAGTCAACGGAAGTTTTGCAACCAGTTTTAATTGGGTGCAGAATAGTTACTCCGGCAAGGAAGAAAGAAGCTGGCATGCTCATCTCCCAGACAGAGGGAAATAATCCATGAAGACCTGACATAACAGCCTCTTTGTCAGAGCAAGTGTGAGCATCCTCCCGCAGCCGCAGCCAGCTGCAGCGCGCTGCCAGGGCCACCATCTGCTCCAGCCTGCTGCTCCTAGATGCCGCAGCCCATCACGGAGGGCACCTTTCTTCCTCCTTTTGGTACCCAAAGCCACATGGCACCGAATCAAGAACACGAAGGGCATCACCCTTTGATGACACCAGCGAGATGTGGATCAAGGCAGTGGCCTCCTCCACGTGATGTCTCTCTCAAAACCTCCCAAACAAATACCTTCCAGAAAGAGAAACAAAATTCAAACAGCTGAACTGCGGTTTTCCTACAGAAGCAATACTTTGCAGCCCTCTGGGTAATTTTTATACGGGTGCCCATCTCACTGCATCCCAGGGATGTCACTGAGCACTCACAGACATGGCACTGGAGTTGCATCAGGCAGGCTGGAGCCGTCCTATGCAGACAGACCTACAGCCATGCCCTACACCCAGGAAGCCCCAGCCCATCTATACTGGATGCTTACACGCATCCAGCAGCCTACATGCATGTCAGGGCAGTTTGGGAACACAACGAGCCATGGTCAGGGCTTTTTCCCCTCCTCCTCCTCCCATGGTAGTGGGTGGAAGGACAGCTGAACAGACCAGGACACGATACAAGCAGCCTACATCCCTACAGAATGCCCAATGCCACATCTCTTCTTGACACTTCAGGGTTAGGAGAAAAGAAAAAGCTGACTGGGCCACTTTCTACATGGAAGTCTGTGCCAAGGGAAATGGGACCACGACCACCCTCACAAGTGCAGCATAAAGGATTATGTTCCATCTTAGCATCTTCCAGCAGTACTCAGGGAAAACAGGAGATGCTGAAGTACCGCCGTTAGAACAGGCTGTCCAGCAACCACGGCTGGAGTTCCCGTGATGCAAGGACGCAAGGGACAAGAGGCACTGGGGGAGAGACAGCATCTTCTATCCGCTAGACGAATACAGTCTGGAAAGAGCAGCGAAAACGGACAAGCTGTGGGGGAACACTAGCTATTCCGGAATAATCCCCTCTCAGCAGCCTTCCTATAGCCATGCTCAGCCCTTTCATTTCTGTTGTGGTGCCTCAAGTGGATTGCCCAACCATGAGCTTAATTAAACACATTAACACAAGCACCTGCATAATTACAATCATTTCCACCATGGTAAACATTGCAGCTCCAGCCAGGCTGGCAATCAGCATCGCATGGTTGGCGCATCACATCAGCCACTTAAAAGGGAACAAAACCACAGAGGAGTTTCCTGCAGGGCACTACCCCACACCCGTGCTGGTAGCCCAGCTGGGACGCTTCCAGGATGCAGTCATTTAGGAGCTAAAGACTCATTTCCATGCACTGTGGGGTTTTTAGTTGCCTATAAAGTTAATGGGACCAAGCATAAGTAATTTTTATTTTAAAATATTTCATTGGATGATTCTAAAAAGGCCCAACACTGAATTCTTTCCAGCACTACTACA
>NW_009650103.1:1828279-1840420 GCF_000708025.1 Charadrius vociferus | reverse complement strand
CAAGGTCCCTTCCAATCTAAACCATTCCATGATTCTATTTATTTTATATCTATGTCTGATTTTCCTCATCCAAAAAGTAGCCGCAAAGCAAATTTCAAATTAGAATCTGCTTGACTTGGTGAAAAGCAGGAGCATTAGTTCCTTTGTGAATTCATGTAGCCCACATTTGCACAACACAGGTGCTGCTTTCAAGGCAAGAACAGCAGGAGGAAGACACAGGTCTGAATTAACTCCCCCCAGCCATGAGTTTCATCAGTTCTCAGCAAACACCACAAACCAACCCAAGAGCTGAGATGCCCTCAAGTGAAGCCTGCAAGCAGGGAGAGAGAAATTCACCACTGCAGTTACTAGTTCCTAATGATTTTCTCAGTTCTAATCCACAATTATTCAGCAGATTTTATTCCCAATTAGGTGTTTAAATAGATTTCTTTGTTAACGTCACCAGGGAATGAATATGATTTTACTTTAGGCCACTTGAGTGTTTTTTTATGGACAAGCTAGAATAATATATAATCTGTTGATGTCCAAACATGCAGAAAGAGAGGCTCATCCAAATACAACACTCCGGCTCCCATTCCTTTCTGCTTTCCAGTCTCATTATAAATAAAACACGAGTACGTGGTGTATTTCCCTAGTGCCCAAATTCAGAGAGGGGACATTTTGCATTAAAAGCACAGGATTCCTCCCCACCCACCCCCAGCCCCCTCGGTCCGGGCAGCACCAAGCGGTGGAAGAGGGTTTATTACCATTAACTGAGCACATCAAATGGCATTAGGGTGATATCGAGAAACTCCTGTTCAGCCTTGACCGACCTTTGTGATCTCTGACCCTCGGTCATTAGGGGAGAAAGCCAACCCATTAAGGCCCTCAGGCACTCAGAGCAGTATCTTCATTACAAATAGCTATCAGGAGCCAAATAGGAGCTAATTATCCAGCACCAGCCCCCTCCTCCCTGCACCATCCTACCTGCCATAGGAGACAAACCCTCCCAGAGGCAGCAAAGCCACCATCAGAAACCATCTCACTGCTGTGCCAGGAGCTGATTTAAAGGAAATGAAGGATTTTTTTGCTCATCAGATACCAATATTCCTATAAGATCATGGATTCATCTGCTCGAAACCCACGACTGCCACTATGGAGTTTGGTGGCAGCGACCAAGTCACACAACAAACTCCGGTCACAGCTGCATGATCATTCCCCCCCTTCAGATATTTTCTATTAAACTGGTTACAGTGTGGTTTGTACATTGACTTTCTTGGAAATATCTGCTGTGCCTAATAGCCAAGATGTCATTTCTGGTCTTCTATTATACATGAAGGAAAATTCAAACCCAAAGATAGCATCTAAATTGAAATACGCTACTATAAAAGCTAACAAGAAATATCCAGGATACCCATCCAAAAAGCTTTCCCAGGACTCAAACTAACACTGGCCCAGACAAATATTTACATAATTATTCTCATGGGTTTGTTTTAAATAAAGAGCTTTTTTATTATTATTACTTTGGCATCGACCACCTAATTAGGGGCCAATGACAGTTATAAAAGTCACTGGGAGTTCTCCCAGCAGCACTGACAAGGAGAGGTGGCACTTGAGTCACTGCCCTCCTGCTCACCTGGGGGAATGGGAAGAGGGGACCATCAGGGAAGGGACTATCTCCCCGCAGACACGAGGGGCTGGAAGAGGGATGGCCTCTGCCTCTGGCTGACCGCTTGCTGGGGAGATGGACAACTGGTGGGCAAAGAGTAAGAGGACTCCTGGCAAAAACGCCCACTCACGCCCGGTTCTTTCCTGGGTCTAACGTCAGCACTGTGTTATGACTCTGGACCAGACATTTTTCCTGCATCTCTGCTTTCCATGTTACCTTTTGGGACCAGCCTTTCCCCAAACGCATGCAGACGACCCAGCAAAGCGGACCTCAGTTCTGAAGTCCTACTGTAGCATACAAACATACCGTAGAAGTAATCCATTTAGCGTAGAAAAAATATAGAGATAAACACATGCCAAGGTACTCGTGGTGGTCTTTAAGAATAAAAATGTAAACAACCCAGTTTTAAGGTGAGGTTTCAAGTACACCGATTAAGTGGAAGATAAGGAAAAGCACTCCCGGCTTGCGGTGAGAAACAACCGAGATTTGTTCAGAGTCGCTTCTGTGCACACTTCCAGAGCACACCGCTGGAGATCCCTGGGGCTCCCCGCACACGCAAGCTCCTCTCATCAATCCCATTATTAAAATTGCCTCTTTCCACTGCCGGAAAGGAGCCAAACTGGGGACACCACCTCCTCAGGTGCCTCCAGGGACCTCGTGTCACCAGGGAGCGCAGCAGAGGCGGGAGAGCTGGGGACAGCAGAGCACAGGGTGCAAGAGCAACGGATCTGCTGCTCTGCAGCCCATCTCCTGCCAGGACACTTTTCCCACTGAGCATTTTTTCCAGCTGTGCTTTGTGCCATAGCTGTGTAAGGTCCCCAGACCAGCTCCTTGAGGGCTTCTACATGCCCCCTTTTCCCTACGGCCCGGCTCAGGCATTCAGTTCTCCAATTCACCAAACTGAGCAAATAGCCAAAATTCAGCACCCAAATCCCTTCAGCCCCTGGAAAGGACTTTCCCTTACTGACTTGTTTCAACAAGTCCCTGCAAGTCCAGCCTTCAATCCCTATCACTGCTTCAGCTGCTGGTCCCTAAATCCCCTTTCAGCTTTGCCAAATCTTCTAAGAAAAGAGATGAGAAGACACAACATTCCCATGACAGCACACAGGGAGGGAGCAGTGACCGTGGTGGCTCCTGGGCACAACGCTCGTTCTGCACATGTACTCAGAGGTTGGATTGCCACCTCACCCCCACCACTGCCATCATCCAGCTGGTATCTAGGGGTGGAGGGCTGAAGTACATAATCGCTTGCCAAATATCTTTTTCCTTCTCTTTTCTCGCAGTTTTATTGTGCTCCTGAGGCCGTTTGAGCTGGGATTCAAGTTACTGCAAGCAAAGCAATCCATCAGAGCATGGCTGAGAAAGAATAGAAACGAAGCTATCTGGAGCCATCAAGTTAAGCTAGAACAGTAAGAAATATTTCTCACCCGCTCCTATTGATCTTTCCATCCCTGGGGCAGATGCAAAGAGAGGAAAAACCCAGCAAATGCTGCCTTCGGAATCTGCTACCTTCACTATAAAGAGGTGGCGCTGAGACCTGCTGCCTCGTCACTGGTTGCTTGGTCAAACACAAGTCTCCACGCAAGATGTTCCTGGAGAGCCTGATGGAAAGGTGACCCTCTGTATTTGCATTCACAGGGAGCACTTGAATCGCCATGAACCCATTTAACTCAGGCAAGAAAGCAATTAGTGCTCCCTCTTAGTAAAACAGCAGATAATAAATATTGGGTAACCTTCCCACGAACCAGTCCCGAAGCACCGATAAAAATATATGAAAATATATTTTACTCTACTAATCCCTTCCCAGCTAATGATTGAAAGCAACTGAAGATTTCCTGGTGCGATATTCAGCTAGTGTGGTGACCGGTGCAGCATTTCTTTCTGTAGGTAAGAAAAGGGCTTTGTATTTCAGTAGCTCTATCTCCAGGACATCTTTTCTCAGGCTGTAAGTAAAAAAAAAAAAACCAACAAAAACCACACCACCAAACCCAACCTTGCTTTGCCTCAGCATCTGGGACAGGTCAGCTCCAGTCTCAAGCTCATTTTCAGCGGCCTGGAACTGGTTCACGGCATGACCTCTTAATCATACTTGGAGATTTAAAGAGCTCAATCGCAACTTTGATCAGTCAGGCCTGTAATATTTGCAGACTGCCATAATGATGCTTTCCATATCCTACTACGGATATACTCCCAGTGCTTTCAGGAAACGGTACTTCTGGCTTCTTCACTGCAAACGACTACCTTAGGTGAGACAGAAGAAGGACCTTGGCAGACAGATGAGGTCCACGGCACCGCCGTGGGCGAAGACAGCCAGACCCTGGCAGCAGCGGGATGCCGAGCGCTTCAAACCAGCGTTGCCTGGTCTTGACAGACAGCTGGGCAAATGCTCATTCCCAGGCAGGAAAAATAAATAAAGCCCCAAACAAACAGGGCGACATAAAGGGTGGCACGTGCACGCACTTGGCAAAGGGAACCAGTGGGATTAATGTCCCTCTTTCACACTTGTGCGGAGCAGCTCAGCCCACCCTTTGCGCGTTCAGCAGCGGTTCCCACCACGTTTCGTTTTCTCTGCCTTTTCAGTCACGGTCGGTGGGCAGGAGAGGGAAGCCCAGCAAGATATTGTCCCCCTCCAACGCAGGTTTCCCCCTGCCAGGATGCCGGTGGACTTGTTCTTCAGGTCATAGTTCATGTAGTGCATAAACCCAAGAGCGTGGATTTGGGGGAATTAGGAGTATAAACAATAAAGAAGGAAGACACATAGGGACTCCTGGTGTAAAGAGTGATGATTTGTCCAGATCTGAGCTACGTCAGAGCTCTACCAGGGGTCAGACACCACAGCAAATATGAAACAAAGCCTTGGTGGTGACTTAGGAAAAGATCAAAGATGAAGAAAATTGAGTCTCACTGCCGGCAGCAGTGAAATGCAATTTGAATGCCAAATACAGACTCTTCCTCACATTTCAGGCTAAAACCAGAAATTAAATTGTCGGCCTCTCTTTAATCTAATTTCACTGCAGGGTCGCTCTCCTGATGTCCCCCCAACCTCAAATGGTACCAGATTTGAAAAGCAATTCAGAATTTTATCAAGGAACAAATGCTTCTCAAATTGTTCTGAGTTTCCAGGGCACAAATCAGAGACAACTACACAGGTATAGTCTGTTTAAATCCAGTGAAGTGCAGAAAAATAACACTTTGATATGCTGGCCGCTAAAAGCTGGGCTTTTTTGGTTTTGTTTCTATTTTCTCTAACACTGAAGAACTAGCTTTCCATCAGACAACTGAATTCTCTAAAGGGAAATAACTAAACTCCAGCTTTGTAAATAAAACGGCTTTGCAGAGCTGAGGTTTTCCGCAGAAGCCATATGCTCCTCACATAACTCTCCCAGGCCCTATTCCCACCGAGGAATAGTATATTACTTTGCTTTCAAACAACCCCAATACGTTCAGTAGCAATTTACTTACGGTAAGGTGATAAGCTGGCAGAATCTGTCCCTAAGAGATGGGTAATCAAAAAATAAATGCGTGTAAGAGAACACAGCACAACAAGCACTCATTTACGTGATGCTGAGGAATGCAATCGCAGCACGTAGAGACACCCAAGCAAGATCTACCGCAGCAGCCTCGCGCGCCCCCAGCAGCAAAGTCAGTGCCCCACGCTCCAAGGGGGAGACTCCGCTCCCGCGCTAAGCTGTGCAGCCCCTGAAAGCCGTTTGGCTTCAAGCGATCGATCCGGCATAGCTCGACTAAACGCGGATGGGTATCGATGTGTGCTCTACCCATGTCTCTTAACTACAGTACACGCAGAGCCCACATCGCTCTCGCCCTTCCAAAGCGTGCAAAAAAAAAAAAAAATAAAAATGCAGCGGGTAAAAAAACAGATGAGTAAAAAGCAGCACAGAAATCAATACCCTGACATATTAACCACTTTTTAAACCATTCTCTCTGTAGCCCGAGACATTTACCTTGACATTATCCCCTGTATTTGTTTTAAAGGCTCACAACATTTCTTGTGAAATTTATTTGCTTCCTTTATCATAAGCAGGATAATAACAGAAGCGGCCTTGAGCAAGGGCACAGGAGATGAAGAGACAGTTCATCTGCAGCTCTGAACATTACACCATACTGACTTGACCAACCAATAAACTTCCCCTTAATCACTTATGTTAGACATTAAATGTTAATTAAGCATGTGCTTTATAAGCCTTTAACTGGATTTTTTTTTTTTCTGCCCCTACTATTTAGTCCCAAATGCATCGTAACCTTCCCCCCGAGCACACGCGTGAGGACCTGCCTCAACGCCCGAACCCTTCAGCAGACCCTCGGTAATGATGTGTCAGTCACCCCGGGAGCACGACGGCCAACGTGCCCTATTGCCCTTTAACAGTTTTTAACAAGACCCCAGGCTGTTTGGAGCAGACGAGCTCATGGGGCAGGAATCTGCTCACACGCACTGTCTACAAAAAGCAGCTGTTGGCCACCTCCATCCACGCGGCCCAAACCGCCCGAGAGACTCGCACGCAGACCCGGGTGGGGAATTTATTTGTTTGCTACTTTTCATTGCATAAAGCAAGATCTGACAAGAAACACACTCGCTTTTTAGAGCGAAGCACACAGGAAACCACTTCTCCCTTGCAGCGCTCACCCTTCCTTCCCAACTCCATCATCTATCCCTGGGTGGGTTTGTCCCATTCCAGAAGAGCTGCAAGAGCCACCAGCACTTCTGGCCCCCCAGTTAAACTGCGTTTGTCTCCCTTATCTTACCAATACTTATAAATACTTAAAGGGAGGTGCCGGGGGGATGGGAACAGTCTGTTTCCAGTGGTGCCCAGTGACAGGACAAGAGGGAACGGGCACAAACGTGACCATCGGCAGTTCCATCTCCACCTGAGGAGGGCCTTCTCTGCTGTGAGGGCGGCAGAGCAGTGGCACAGGCTGCCCAGAGAGGTGGGGGAGTCTCCCCCTCTGGAGCCATCCCAAACCCGCCTGGACGCCGTCCTGTGCCACTGCTGGAGGTGCCCCTGCTCTGGCGGGGGGTGGACTGGGGGAGCTCCAGAGGGACCTTCCACCCCCAACCAGTCTGGGATCCCTCATTTCTCTTCACATTTCTGCAAAAAGCATTGGGAAGAGATCCCTTTTCAGGCCCTCAATCCATACAGCAGCGGAGCCGTCTATAGCAAACTCACTTTCTGATTCTTCCTCCTGGAGAAATTGCACAGCATCTCAAAGTGGCTTTTTTTTTTTACTTCAGAAAGCCCCACGGTTTAACAGCAGAGACGCCGATCCCCTCTGCCAAGCACACCTTTGCACCCAGAAACAAATAAAAACACCACCCAGGCAAAGGCACCAGAAGGAAAGAGCCCTTCCCAAAGCGAAGGGCTGTGCAAGGATGCTCTGCGGGGACAGCCGACTCCAGGATGTGCTGGGAAATATCGCCAGTCTCCGTCCCATCCAATGGCCGTCACAGGGACCAGCTCCAGGCAGCAGCACAGCCGGCTGGGGAGCTGAAGGCAGAGGAAGAGGCAACACCTCCGGCAGGGGTTGAAGCTGGATCTGCCGGCGGTACGGCTGGGGACAATAAAGGCGGTCAGGTGGCTGAGGGATGCTGCTTCAGCCTGGTCGCCGAAAACCGAGCTGGAAATGTTTCCCCAGGTAAGCCTGTGCCCGTGCCAAGGCCAGAGCTTTGGTCAGCAGCAGAAGAGGTATTTTTATTAATAAGGTACTGATGAGGTGGGGGAAACAGCTCGGCTCTCCGTAACTAGGACACCACAGAGCAGATCCTCATATGGTGTAAATCAGCATCACACCGCTGGAATCTTAACAGAAGCAGTCGATTCGTTGCAGGGAAAGATCCTTCTCCTACACACAGAAAACCAGTCTCAGGATATGACCACCAGCACATAAGAAGTTATCAGGTCCCTCGTTCGGACACGATCCACGAAAAGCAGCCAGCCAGGATGAACCAAGATGCCACTGCGTAAGAGTATTTCAAATTCAATGATGACAAAGCATTAAAATACCCACGGAGGCAAGTATGAGGGAGTCATGCAAATAGCTGCCGGCTTTAGGCAAAAGCAGATGGAAGGATAATCTGAATTACAAGTGTGCAGCCCATTCCCAGGGGAGCCTTAACAACACAGAAGTAGGAAATATTTGGGAAAGTTTGGAGTCTGGCAATTAAAGTTCCTTCCAACTTAATCCAAAGAGAGAAGACCTGTGAGCCAGCACGGCCGGGTACGCACAGGTAGAAAGGCAGCTGAAAAACTTTTCAAAAACTTGCTGCAGTTAAAAGAAGGGTCAAGGGGGGGGAATACAAGCAGGATCAAGTCTAATTAAAGGAGCAAAAATAAATGACAGCTACAAAAAGGCAGGGGCTATTTTCATACGGAGCAAAGGGTCGCTGGCACGTCTTTGCAGAGCCCCAACACCCAGAAGGCAGGGAGAAAAGAGGTCCTTTGTGAGAGGGATGGGGAAGCATGGGAACGCAGGAGCCCTGGGGTAGCTCAGAGGCATTACTGTACTTAGCACAAAAGAGAGAAACAATAGAGGGCAAAAGGAGACGGGGCTGTTTATTTTTCCGGGTATGGCAGGCAAGGGAGGGCTCACAAACAGTGTTGGGAGAGACACTGGGAAAAGTGGCCACCGAGGAAGAGAGAGCCCAGATAACGGCCCGAGAGGCACAAGGAGCACCAGGTTAAAAACAGGGGAATCCTAAATTAGGTATAGTCAGAAAATCTCTGATAACAGCTATTTCCCTAAGGTAAATGGCAAACTGGCAATCTGCTTAAATAATTGCTGCAAGATACAGCAGAAAGAACAGAGGAACAAGGGTGTTTGAGAAATGCCAAGGATTATTAGAAGGAATTACCTAGAAAAGCCCTTACAAGAACACGCTCTCTTTTTGTACGAAGCAAAACGCAGGGTGGAAACAAGAGACTTTAAAATACATCCACAGTTACTGTTTTCTAAGGCTCCGGATGAAGCCTCTCAGCTCTGCTTCTGACCCGGAGCCTGCCCGAAATACCACGCAACTCCCCGGAGCTCTGCAGTTCCCAGAGCCGGGCCGGCCGCGGTGCGAACAGCCCCCGGGAGCCCAACAGCAGCGACTGGGAGCTGCATTTGCTGTTGCTCCTCCAAGTTTCGATGGGACTGTCTTGAGACTCGCCCACCCCCCTTTTCCAAAAGTGCCAAGAGCTCAGAGCTTTCATTCAGAGAGGTGCTGAGCTGCAGGTCGGTCCTTCATTACCCTAACTCGGGCACCCAAATCCAGCACCCATCCCTGGAGCTTTGCCACCATCTGACCAGAGCAACTTCTCGACAACCCTGCCCAACCTGAGTACTTCTACAATTCCTGTCCCCAAAGAGCCTGAGAACTTATCAAGTCATTGTGCAAACAAACCCAACAGCATCCTGTTGCGGATGAAGTAGACGGGCAAAAGATGAAGGGCAGATTTAGAGCTCGCTGGAGCGGGGTGAGAGATGCCAGAGCGAGCACCAGGATCCCGGCGCTGCCCTCACAAACAGGACAACGGCAAGGCACCTCCCAGGCAAGGCTTCCCATTCCTGCATCCAAGACAAAGTTAGTCTTTCACTCACCAAGCCATTCCTCCCCCAGAGACATCCCTCCCTACCAAGAGCAAACCCAGCTTTCCCCACGAAACCCCACAAAGACTGGTCATCCTGCTGCAAATCCGGATCTTTACATCGCCTGGATGTAAGGAGGCTTAGCAATTGCATTTCGAGTCCTGTGGGCTGTTCCTGCAGCTTCACCTCACGCTGGTGAAACGGAGACAAGAATCACCCCGTCACTTCAGTTCAAGTCTGGTAGCAATTAATTTCATTGAGTTTGACATTTGAAATAAATGAAGTAAGGAACATGCTTCCACCATCTGGAAAAGCGCATGCTGACACTTCCAATCATTTGTGCATCCACTCGTGAATGTGTGTAAGTAATGGTTGGTATTTTTACATATATAGAGAGAAGGTAAATGACACATCGAGGCATCAATCCACGCAGAAGAGTACAGTGGCCCAGCACCACTCATCTTACAGATGAGCAAAAGGCATGTTGAGTAGTGGAAGCAGCCAAATCAGGTAAGAAAATATTTGGGAAAATGGAGAGAAGGCAAATGCCAAGAGTCATCAGTATATTTTGAGAAGACCGATTTACACATGGAGCATGCTTGATATTCTCTCCATCGCTAAAATAAGCAATATATGAAGTACTTTGTACTACGGTATACACAATAGCTTAAAAGTAATCTGTGGACATTTTAGATTCCCTCATTTATTACTCAAAGGGAAGAGAGACTTTTCATAGATACAGGAAAACAAATTTTGTCCTTACAAAAGTGCACAGGGGTCACTTACAGCATGTTCCTTTTCCCTTCATTAACATGCTGAGATATCTTTTCCAGAGCGAGGAGAAGGGAGGAGACATTCACTTTGACATTAACACAGGCATCCTAGAAAACACAACATTAGCTACATAAAAGACTCAAACCCATGAGAGCTTGGAAAGGACTCTGCCCTTCTCCAGTGCCATCCTGGCTCCTCCTGTCCTTCTGCCCACTCCAGACACACGCAGAGAAGTTCCAGTTGCAAGTCCACAGCTACATGCATGCGTAATAGACTAAAATAAATTCATATTAAAACCAAGATATTACAGGTCAAATTCACCACTGCGCCAATGGAAAGGAGCCATAAACCCAGATCAAGCGTTGCTGAGGTCGGTGGCATGAAACAGGAGCGGAACTCTAACCAGGACCAACTGGCCTATATGAAAAGCTCCACCAAGGCTGGAGCTACAGTGCACACATCAAGTATTCCTTCTTCCAGCCCTGCACCCTTCCCATTGGGCTCAACACTGTTTCTCCAAACATCTGAAACAATCACACTGCAGCCCTCGGTACAAAGGAAAGCAGTTTCTGTTCTTCACACCCCAACTTTGGTGGAGCATTAGTTCCTCCAGAGGCAACTGCCTCCTCTCCAAGAGGGACTGACATCTTCCCCTACAGAGCAGCTCCTGCCCCGCTTCCATCCCTTCCTCCGCTCACTCTGAGAAGCTTTAAACGTGACATTTTGGAGTGCAGTGCAGCATGGCAGAGGTGCTCCCAGCACCGCGGGATGCTCGCAGACCGGTGAGCCTCAGCCCTGCCATGGACACCGCTTCCTTCCACACCGCTCATCCACCGCCCGGCACATTTCCAGGGGCACAGACGAGGACTGTGGCTCGTCTAGGGCAGGTTACTTCCCCTCCCAATTTCTCTGATGATTATTTCTCACTAGACTTTACTTCCTAGAAGAATTTTCCACATGCCTTATTTAATCCTGCCTCGACTGACATTACCCAGGCATGACATACCTGCCGGCATTAACACCCCCTCCGCTATCACTCATTGCTCGCTAAAAGGGAAAGAACAGTGCAGAAACAGACCTGTTCCCCCAAATACATTTCTTGGTGCATATTGACAGCTTTCAGTCCTCAGCATAAGAGAGCCCGTTTCAGTTTCTTAGAAGCTCCCCCTCATCTCCCACATCTATTTTCAGCCTTCCCGTTGATTAACATTTCCTATCAGATACTTTGGGGTTGGGCATTTTGCCACCATCGGAAAAGTAATCAACTCGACCCAACAAGTCCCAGCCGGGGCAGGTATATGGGGACCCAAATCCCACCCGGGTTCCTCAGAGGCTACATGAGCTAAAACAAAGATGTGGCAAGATTTCACTCTCGCCCCCCAAAAGCAGATGTTTCAGCTTCATCCATAAAAAGCTGAGTCCCAGGCCACAAATGGGCCAGCTCCGCTCAGGCAGCAGAGACGCCGCTATTTCCAGGCTCGCAGAAATCGTGCTCATTTTAGCAGCGCGGCTGTTCGTTATTTGGGATGAGTGTCCCCAGGGCAAGGAGGGCCCCGGCTTGTCTGGCCAAGGCTTTGGAGAAGGGAGCTGCAGGGAGCGAAGCGTGCTGTGTTACTCAGTTACTCTGAATGTGCAGAACATCTTTAACTGATGTTCTGACTGCAAAAGTTTCAGAGCATCTCTAAGTTTATTGGTGCGAATTTTTAAGTACCTTCAAACGAGGGACCCAAAATTCTTTACAGACGTTTCCACACCCGAAACAAGCTTTGGTGCTGGTTCCTATTTCATAGGAAAATCTTAGTCAGCTTGGTGTTATCCAAGCCTATTTCCCATTGCCACAAGAAGTCACATTGCATTTTCCCAGGCTGAATCCCAACCAGTACTGTAAACGCACCACAAACTGCCAAACACGCGCAGGCCTGGGGGCAACGAAGGCAGTGAGTCAAAAGCAGTGGTGGAGAAGAGCTGAAGGGTGGTTTTGTGCTTTACGCCTGATGACGCTATACCGCTTCACCGCCTGGATTCCCAAGATGGACAGGAGCTGGGTCCCAGCCCCGCATCCACCCACAGCTCCACGTGGATGCACTCCTGCAACAGTGCAGTGCTGCAAGAGCCGGACTCACCGCCAAGAAGCAAAA
>NW_009650103.1:1821282-1828072 GCF_000708025.1 Charadrius vociferus | reverse complement strand
ACGCTCGGAACCCGCTGCGGGAACTGGGCTGTGGCTGGAAAAAGAAAAAGCTGGTGGGACACTGCAGAGGAGTTAACCCTCGACGCCGGCTCTGGCGGCGGGGTTAAGCGTGCCTCCTGCCTTTGCTATACATAGTCTCGTAGGACAATAGCCTCCAGTGCAGAAAGGCTTCACTGCTTCCTGATATAGCTCTTTAATTACAGAGCACTGGGAAAATTGATGTTTCCAGAACAGATATGGCCCTCATTGTTTTTTCTGTTTTACATCCTGCAGGGAATCAGGACTGAAAGCTTGAGAAAAAAGAAAAGAAAAAAAAAAGAAAAAAAAGCCAGAGCCAGTTATAAGCGCTGGGGTCTGTTCGCTCCTCCTCCCAGTCCCAGCTCCTGAGGTCAGCAGGGAAAGCATCCAACAGTTGCAGAAAGACAGATTGTTTTAATTTAAACATTTGAGAGAGGCAAAATGAGGGACTTTCTCCCAAAGTGTACAAGACGTGATAATATGCCTCTCCCGATCCCTGCAAACCCTTGCGAGAGAACATTCCTAGCAGTTTTCCTATACGAGCACTCGCCAGCATGTACCAAAGGCGGTGACCAGGATGAAAGCTGCTTCCTCCTCCCACCCTCACGTCGCTTTTGGAGCACAGAAACGATGAAGGGATTTGCCCTCCCTGTTACAAAAAGCAGAATACCCAACGGGATCAAGAGAAAAACAACATCGGCCTCATCAAGAAAAGCATCTGCAGCCACAGGGCTCCAGGCGAGCAGACCTTATCCTTCAAGGAATCGACAGCTTTCCAAGATGAGACACTGAGCAGCCCACGGTTGGGGAACAGATGCTGTACTCAGGGGAGGGACAGTCTCATATCTTCTCGGGGAACCCCCCCGAGGGGCACGTCCAAGGCTGCAGCACGCTCCTCCTGCCTGGTGGCTCCCATGGAGTCACCCACCAGCGAGCGCAGAGCGGCTCTGCTGGTCCCACACACGTCACCCTGCCAGCAGCCGTGTCCCACCTACGGCAGTCAAACCCATCCATCCATCTTATCTACCTGCTGAAATCTTCAACTTCCATACAATACCAACACAAGGGTTCCAGACCCAACGCCTCACCATACAAACCCGGCACAGTCCTTCCACGCGCGTGAGCCACGAGCCATCGACTCCTGCCTTGCGACACCCTTGGGGCAGCATCCCGCTACTGCATCACGAGCGGAAGAGTCCAGGTTCCTGGTCATTTGGTATCAAATGGAATGGGTGAATTTTTGGCCACCTTGGTTTAAAGCTACGCTGGTAAATTCATTTGAAGGTTCTTTATGGAAATGATCTTACATTAGGTGGGCAAGAAAAATGGTTGGCTTCATTTTCTACTGAAGGCGTATTTTGATGGGGGAAGTTAAATCAAGAGTCTGAAGCTTAGAATTATTTTTCGGAGGACTATCCCTTTTACGCTGGAGGAATGATTTCAGAACAGAAAAATCCAATGGCTAGAAATCAAAAATGTAAATATTTCTATGTACTGTCTCTCAGGATTCATATTCTGCCAAAATACCAAAGCAGCGCTAGACAATATGCAGGGGTGTCTGCCACAGCACACCGTCTCGAATCCACTGGGGATATTTCCTTTCCAGGTCAGTGAAAAGCAGTTACCCAAAATGCTGATAACCCCAAAGGAGGGTGTTTCAGCCACGTGAAAAAGGAAACCCATAGGTACGGGAGCCCGTGACTTAAAGAAACTCTAGCCCATTAAAAAAGAGCATTAACAACTTCTGAACCGGCTTCTGTTTTCTGGCCTCCTGGCCACCACTGCTGTTTTATTGAAATTGCCCCAGCAGCGTCAATTAAAGGAAAATCCTGGCCACCTCCCCATCCTATCCCACCCACTTGGCATCACCCCATCGGTGGCTCACCGCTCCCCCTCCACACGTGCAACCCACGAGCCACGTTTCTATTTCCAGCGTTCCGCCAGCGTGGTTAACCAGCTGCCTGGGGCTTGTCGAAGGAAGCTTTTGAGCAGGAAATTAAAAAAGCTTAATGTACAACTGGGCATTTACTAGGGCCAGAGCAGGGGACGGGCCCCGGGCCCACCTCCAGGCACGCTGCAGACTCCCACGTCCCACCTCCCTGCATCCACCCAGGATGGTGCGGGAATGAGCCGGGACTCTGCCGGCACCCGTTGCTCAAGGCACGCATACTTTTCTCCCCAGAGATAATACCATAGCGTGGCAGCACCTCCATGACACAACTAACCCTTCCTCTAATGTCGGAGGAGAGCAGCCCGGCTGAGCACTGGGAGTCTCCACGCTGGTTTGGAGGACGCCCGTTCTGGGTACCGTCGGGTATATAAAGCAGCAGAGAACAAGAGCTGACTAACCCTACAAGCTCCGGCCGTTTGTTTTGTAAAACGGCAGCAGCAATGAGCCCAACACTTCCAGAATATTACCCCGATTTTCTGTACACAGCCAACAGCAGCAGCTCCCGGCGGAGCCTTTGGCAACCACCACCGCCAAATCCCAGCTCCAGCTCCTCGCTAACTTTTAGGTCCTTGAACATTTCAGCAGATCTCAGCCCAGATTTACTCTTGTAACTCCCCGAAAGTACAGTGAAACAGAGCCGTTTGGCACCAGCCGAGACACCTGGCTTGGAAGCTCCTTTTTTTCCATTTCTTCTGAGCGCAGAATGACACTTGTATTCACAGTGACTCATCTCCTTGACCTTTCTATTCACTTTTAATGGTGCAAGCTGGAAATAAGGGCATACAAACAATGCATTCATTATTCAGCTGGTGAACTGCAGCCCTCAGACCAAATCTCTACCCCGCAGCAGACAAGAGCACACAGAGTGGATATCTCATTCCGGCACATCCCGGATGAGCCCCCGTCAAAGACCGCACAAACCCAACTGCGTAATTCCGAGCAGAGGGGTGCAGCTGAATGAGCTTGTACCGTACTGTCAAAAAAAAAAAAAAAAAAAGAAAAATCACTGTGTAAAATGCTGCAGGAGTACAAGAGATCCTGGGAAACTGGTCGTGTCATCTCCAGGAATTCAGCTGCAATGAATTCTTACTTAAGTAAAATCTTGGAAACAAAAAAAAAAAAAAAAAAGGGGGGGGAGGGAGGAGCAGCAGAGGAAGAGACCAGCGCGGCTCTCCGCGAGGATACACCAGCTCAGCCAAAGCACAGCTCTTTCCTGTATACCCACACTCAAAAAATAGAAACTCCAGCTGACATGCAAATGAAATTCTAAATCTGGCCACTAAAACTGCCTGACAGTCCCTCCAAGCAGGGACTCCGGCAGACCCCGTGGTGACCCCGCTTCTCCAGGAGCTTCCCCCCCATCAACTTCTTATGGCATTTCCAGCAGAGCTGCAAACTCCCCATCCCCTTGGAAGTTACAGCGGCGAAGTGCAGAAAGGCAAGGAAAGAAAAGGGCTTTAAACAGCTTGTTTAAAAGCTGAGCCAGGGAAAAAAAAAAAAAAAAGAACTTATTACTTTATTTACTCTGAAAGAATTAGCATCTCCCTGGCTGCAGATGCACAGCTTGATCCCGGCAGGGGTGGCATGCAGGGTCATCCCAAGCTACCAGTAAGATTTAGCTGGATTTAAGCTAGGCAGATCATTCGGGTCTCCAGCAAGCTGCAGCCCCCTAAGGAGACCAAGAGGTCCCCCCCAAGCACGCCCCCCCACCCCCATTAGGAAAAGAGGGTGCCTGGCTCCTTTGGGTGACATCCAGACACTGCTCAGATCAATGGAAAAGTTGTACCTGAGCAGAGCAAGACTAAGGTTTGGCCTTCCAATCTTTCTCCAGTGAACCCAGAGCTCAGCCCTGAGCACCAGGAGGAACACAGCATCAGGCATGGGAGACTTCTCAAGAAATCAAACCAAACCCACCGGGATGGATGCCCTTAGCCTACAGCCTGTACCAGGGCAGAGCGCTCAGCAACAAACTACGCTGGAATTACTTTCTCACATCAGCAGAACAGCTGAATGTCACCACCCCAAAGCGGGACTGACATCGGTTTACCTGCCCCGTTCCTGCCCACGGCACGGGCTCCGCCTGCAAAACCCCACAGGAACACCCAGCTTCAGGGTCCATCCCCCCCGCTTCCATCTCCATCCCCCCGCCTTCCAAAGGGGGATCTTCCCAATAAACTGAAGTACGTGTGTGGCTGCCTAAGGGAGCCTTTACCTGCTTTGGATTTCGTTTATACATCTAATGCTTCAAAGCGTTCTGAGAGTAGTCAATATAAAAGCAGGGTGGTCGGTATTGTACCCCATTCATATAATCTGAAAGAAATTTGGCCAAATCTGAAGACAAAATCCAAACAACCTTCTGGATTTGCAGTGTGAGGTACCAGTGCTGCTAGACAGGGAAACACCATCCCAGAGAGGAAAAGCATTTTTAAAGTAGAAAACTCCTAGACCACAACCACTAACAAGGCACAGGGATGAAGAGAGACTCTCAGAACACTTCAGTGCTCAAAACCACATCTTGTTGGTATATCAGCACTACATTTGTCTTAAAGCCGCTCCTCGATGCCCGATTCCATACAGGGAGACAGGATCAGGCCCCAGAGCACGGGAAATTGAGACTTGCCCAAGGGCTGCAAAAAAGTCTGCAGCAGAGGTCAGGAATGAGCACTGATGTAGCTCATTCCACTCATTCAATCCCTAAAGTATCCTTTTTCCTCTCCAGCTTATTACACAATCTTGAAGGAAAACTCCAGCACATTAAATACATTAATGCCATTTTCCTAGTTTCAAAAAATGACATCTCTCAACATTGTGAAAGCTTCCAGATGATGCTAAGAATCCTATTGGCTTCTGGAGAGAAAGAGAGCCCAGACTCTGAGCAACCAACCTCAAAAATGCCTTTTGTGTAGCTCCTTCATTTATTTATTTTAGAACTAAAGATTTTCCAGACACATCCACAGAGAAACCACAGCATCATTTGGACGGTTCACTCAGTGCTAAGCTTCATTTCAAGAGCCTTGAAACTCGCCAACAGTAACCCGATGGCTAATTATACCATGTTGCCAACCTAAGTTTTTTCCATATAACATTAGATTGTAACAACATTTTTCCGTTCTTTCATGTCTCAACTTCCCCCCCCACCACCACCACCTTTTTGGTCATTCTTCCCATACTGGGGTTTTCTTTATTTGTTTCACACAAAGGTTTATTTTATTTTATTTTTTGGGAAAAGCTGCCAGCTTGCAAACTTAGTACCTATCACATGAGCTCCGATCTAGCTAGTACAAATAAAAGCTTTGATATACAGCCGGGCCAGGCTGCAACTGGAGAAGACAGTCCCAGGAACCTCTCTCAAGCCAGCCGGGAGGGCAAAGGAGAGGGAATGCGCTGCCTAGATTAACAGCAGCTGAAGGTATAAGTAGGTGATAGGCAACACCAGGAGGCTGGAAAAACAATAAATCCTAAGGGTCTGAAGATTGTGTTCTGTTTGCCTTGGTCAAAGATTTGCGGCCACAGCCAAACAACAAAGGCGCTAGCTCGGGACACCGCTACGCCTTGCTGATGCTCAGCCAAAGGGGAAGAGCCAAACGCCAGCAACGAAACTCTTCCCTGCTACAGATGTGAGGCGCTCCGCCTTCTCCAGAAAGCACAAGACAATGTCCACCTGGAACGGTTTCCCTTCCAAAAAAGTCTTCTAAAACCTCCCCAGAAAGCCACCACCCCATTAGCAGGGAATAAAAGCCTACCAACAGCTTCAGACTGCTACTCCCAATAGCTCTGGACAATAGCTGCACTCCAAAGGGGCGACAAACAAAGAGAAATCCAAATCAAAATAACAAGGGCCAAAAAAGACACTGAGTGGTCCAGAAGAACATCGCTGAGCACAGAGAAGCCTCCACAGCTCAGCAGAAGCAGAGCTTGGAAGGAAACACAGGAGGACAGTGCCTTTGGTTGCATCAGCCCTCCCGTGGGGGTCCCCACCACATCAGCCCATCCAAGGGGGAACCCCCTTTGTGGGGACAGCGTCTCCCAGTGCGATGCCAGTACCCAGGTCCTACTGCTTATATAAGACTTGCCGTGTATCCAGGATAGATGGTTGCACTCCGTACTAAAAAGAAGCTAAAGGCCAAGAACCTGTGGAGATAGTGCAGGGAAACCAGCGGAGAGTATCAAACGGAACTCCAGAAGAAGCATAACTCATGTGTGCACATGCCTTTGTGGTGACACCGACTTTTACTGTGGGACAAATCCTGCAGATCTTAAGTTTGACCCAATTCCAGCAGACGACTGTTTAAGGCCTCAGCATTCCCAATATATCCTCAACAGTAGCAGTGTCAGAGACCTGCGGCAGAGTCGGGGCTTTCCTAAACACACGGTGAGTAGAAGTCTACACCGGATAAAAGCACAGAATGGAAAGTGGAAGAAGTCTTCCTCCACATGAATGAAGTCTGAGAAGAGGTGTGTTTTGTGGTTCATTTCTGGTTTATTTCCCAGACAATGCTTCTCATTTTAAGTAGCAGTTTCCATTTACTAAAATCTAGGCACTGAAAAGTTATAATCATGTTTTTAGCAGAACCCAAGTAACGTTTTAAACCTTTCTCTGCAAAATAATTCATTTTATAGAATGATGGCTGCTTCCTGAGGATCAGACGCCTGCTAAACAAACCAGGCGAGAGCATACGTGGGCGAGTGTGTACATACATGATGAAGTGCCAAATTTATACTTGTAACGCAGCAGGGATTTCCCCCGTCTTAGGGGCTGCTCCACTTCAAAGTCAATTCACGCGACAGCAGAGCACGAGCTCCAAATGCAACAACCGCTCT
>NW_009650103.1:1816536-1821109 GCF_000708025.1 Charadrius vociferus | reverse complement strand
TTCCCCAGACATATCCACAGGCAACCACACAAACATACATAAATAGCAAAGCCACAAATCGCCATGGCGATACCTCATTTGAGCACTTTTCTACCCTACACACACCATCTAACCTGTCCCCCCTCCTTCCCCTCATTGTCCCTGGTAGGTTTGCTGGGCCACAGAGCTCCCAACCCTCAATCTGCTTGTGTGGAACCCTTCACAGCAGCGTTCCTCCCTCCAGTTCTTCCACGTGTGAGTCTTTCCCGCTGACGCAGAGTGCCTGGCCACCCATCCTCCCTCGGCTTTGGGCAGGGCAGCACCGCAACGCAGCCCCAGCATCCCGATGGCTCAGGGAGAGGGAGAGCACTGGGAGCAGGTCAAAGAGCACCAGGGCGTATGGCAACAAGTAACCGTAAAAAAAATTAATTGACAATTTGCTTTACCTCTACAGAAAACAAAAAAAAAAAAGCTCAGAGCGAAGAAGAGTTTCCTGGAAAGTACTCCCACAGATTTATTTCTGAAGTCCAGACAAAACTCAGATTGCCCAATACGCGTTTATAAACGGTACTTCCCACAAATGCCTCTGCATTAGTGGCGTATGCCACAGCAGTGCCTTCTGCTTCTCAGCGCCTGTCGCCATGCTTTGTCTCTTTTAGGGAGTATATCTGTAATTCAAAGCAGTTGTGAGCACACACACTCAAAGCCTATGCCCTGAAACCAGGCTGCGGGACAGACGGGGAAACTGAGTCACCAAAGGAGAGATGGACACACAGCATCAGGACCAGACCTCCTCTTCAGCGTTAGAAGAAAAGCAACCAGGCACATGCTACTGAGGGTGACAGGACATCTACGTGCCATTAAGGGTCTGGGCCTCTGGGACAGTGGGAGCTTTTCACACTGTAGCTCTAAGAAAAAGAAAAGCTCCTTCCGAATTAATGCTGTTCTGCTGAACATCAGATACAGCGCAGCTGCTGGTGCCATACAGAGAAACACCCTCAAATTAACTTCCCCTGGGAACCACCAGTGGGGTATTCCCAGTCGGACAAGGCTCACGCCTCCGCACTCGCATCACCCTCCCGCAGCAGAGGTGGGAGATGGGAGCAGGAGCCACAGTCCCAAGGGATTCCGGTAGATATTAGCACATCCCCTGCAACGCTCTGATCTGAGCGCAAGTTACCATGAGACAGAAACCGACTCCTCAGATTTGCTCTGCGTTTCCAGAGGAATGAACTTGGAAAGTCCATCTCCAACAGCAAAACGCGGGGGGCAGGGACAGTACCCGTTTAAAAATAAAGCTGCACATCCCCTTTATTTGTTCCAGGGCAGACTTTATGCCTGCAAGCAGAGTAACCCCAAGCCAGTTGTGTCTATTGGGTTACCCTTGCTCTTAAAAAGAGGTTTCATACGTGAGGCTCCAGCACGAGAGATCCGAGCGAGCAACGCCAGCAGGCAAGCCCACGCTGTTGGCCCTCTTCGTACACCAAAAATCAGCAACTCTGCCGCAGGTTTTGCCTTAGAGCTACCCCGAAAGACCAGAGATGAAAAGGGATTTCTCCAATCCCCAAAAAATTATTGCCCGGACAGACAGCACCGCAACGCTTCGCACTGAAGAACCAAAGTTCCCGTCGGCTTTGGTGGGAGCCGGCAGAGCCGGCCCCTCGCCCCAGAGTCTGAAACCAGTTCCCGCATCCAGCACGGCGCAGGAGCAGCCTTCAAAAACCACCTCGAAGGGAACGATCAGCAAAGAGTTTTCATCTTGACCCCAGCTTACATGGAAAAATAATACATTACCTCAACCGAACGCCTCTGCTGCGTCCCCCGGACAGGGCACGGCCGGCAGCTGGGGGCTTTTCGCTAAGAGTCCTGTTCCAATCTGGCAATACATTGATAGCATAATCCAGATTTTTTACACTGGAAATCAGATCTGCCATCAATTCCAGACTTCTAAAGTCATATTTCTTCTTGTAAAACAATATCAACACTTTTGATTGGCAAAATATTAAACAAAACACTTCTAACTGGCTGGATAAAGATTTTTCTTTTTCTTTAGCTCATTATAGATGACTGGGGAAGAGCCAAGGAGAGAAGCAACAGATGGTAATAGGATACTTCATATTTTCCAGCATTTTTATTTCTTTTAAAGGGCATGCCATGTATTCTTATTACACTTTTCTTTGCCACTAAAGGAAACTGCTGCTTCCAAAAATTTTCACCCAGAAACCTGATTCAATTTTATAGGGATTTGTAAAAGCAGAAACAGATTCCAACTTTGTCTGTGGGTTAGATTTTTGTGTGACATCATCTGTTAAAATATGGGAAAATGTGAGCTGGAAGGGCAGTGTTCAGAGGCAGCTCAGTTCACATCGCCTTTGACATTGTGGTTTCTCTATTTCTCTGGAAACCCTCTCTGCCAGGTTCCTTCCCCCTTTCTTTGGGGCCACCTGATGGATCTGCTGCTGAAGATGACAGAGAACGTTCACCCTTCTCCTTACAGAGAAGCCAATTAAAATGAAACTGAAACAATCTGAGCTGAAATAAAACCAAAGAAAGAGAACTTGGAAAGATTAAAAAAAAGAGAACTATAAAGAGCGTTAGTCAATGCCATCAGCAGTCCCAATTGGACTCCTCCCTCATTCAAATTATTTGATGTCCTATTAGGAGACTCATTAGGAAAACTCAAAGCCTTTCACTGCAAGAGTCATTACGTGGAGCTGCACATCGGCCCTGCCAAAAGCTCTCCAGCCGCCCACCACAGCATTAGCTGCTGCCAGCCCTCTGCTTCCTCCAGCTGCAACCCACAGCCGGACCCAAAACCTCCAGAAAAGTTACTGGCTAACTTCAGAAGGAGCTAGGTCTTACGTTGAAACCGTCTGAAGGATATACACCCACAAGCAAAATGCCTAAGGATGCTCTGAAACCATTACATCATTAGCACAGACAAAAGAAAAAGGAAAACTTTGTCATCTTTCCTTTGAAATAGTTGAGACTGGTAATAATTCTGTTTTCGACTAATACAAAGTAACGGAGAGGCCTCACAACAGGCAACTCAAGATGAGCCGGTATCACTCCAGCATCCGTTAGTCAGAGCTGCTCTAACAGTCCGGTACTTCTGCAGTGCAACACAAACTCCCGTGGCAGCTCCCACTGCCGTCAGCTTTTCCTGCACTGATGTTCTAGAGGCATTTTATTCATTGACCAGCAACTTATTTTCCATCTTGCTCAGACTTTGCAAGCAAACCATTAATGAAAGCATTCCTCATACACCCACCCCCTTTTTTTTTTTTTTTTTTACTTTAAGGTCATTTTAAGAACCTAGAAATTACAATAATTTGCAATTACGCTGCTAGATGCAGAATCCCACACGCATTTGTCCTGGTAACACGCAAACAAGCCTGCAGACACCACTGCCTGGGCTTCCCAGGGCCAAATACCCAGAGCGCACAAAAAAAAATAATCAAGCATAATAACCGAATCGCAGACAGCTCAGCTCTTCGGGGCACTTCTCGGTTTCTCAAGTTACCCTACAAGAACTCCATCCACTTTAACTTTTCAGATTTCGAAAATCGGCTTTGCCAACAAACCGCTTCTTACTCTATCCCTTGAAATACAACATAAAGAGCTCTCAGAGCACCGATGCCTCCGAGCGCCCGTTACAAACTCCCAAACCACTCTGAAAACACACAGCAAACTTTTCCAGCGGCCCCGCAAGTCTCCATGTGCCCTGTTCGGGCATTTGGGAGCCCACCCGGGGAAGGCAGACATTTGGCCAGCAGAGCTCTCGGAAGGCGCTCAAACCCAAAGCATCCCACTTAAGGAAATAAAGCCCTTAGTCTCGCTCCTGCACGATTGTAAAACTGACATTCCAGAGGTTTTCCTGACTGCACATCTGGCACTTCACAGGGCTTCCTCTTGCGACACTCAACAGCCACAATTTTGGGGAGAAACCCTGCAAATTGGGGCTGGCGAAGGCAGAGAAGGGCAGGGTGCGCTTTGGGATCCCCGAGCAGAAGCGGCTGCAAAAAGCTTTTGTGTGCCGAGATCTGCCGCTTGGATGTGCGGAGGGGAGAGCAGATTACTTCGGGACAAAAAAAAAAAAAGTTTCTTTTTCTTCTCCTGGAGGAGGAGGAACCACGCAAGGCGAGAGGTTTCCAGTCGACTAAATATATATTCACATATGTATACACGCAGATATATAAAGAACTCAGAGCCGCCAGAAACACCGCCTGACTTTTGCTCCAGGAAAAAAAAAAAAACAAAACAAAACCAACAAACGAGCTCAGCAACAGGCAGCTCTGCGCTAAGAAAGGCGAATAAAGTATTGTTTTAAGGGGTTTTTTTCCCCCCTTTTACGGGCCCCCTGACAAACGGCATTCAGACTCGGGCAGCTAAAGGAGGTTGGGTTGGGTGGTTTTGTTTTTCTTTTTCCCGGAATGCGTTGAGAGTAAGGAAAAAGAAAAACCCACCAAACCCCAAACTTTTTGCCCCGCACAAAAGCCACTCGCCCTCCCCACCCGCTGCACGGCTCCCCCCGGCCCCGCACGCCGCTGACACCCGCCCCCCTCCCGCGGCCACCGGGGCCCGCCGCCCCGGG